>NC_081557.1:111624445-111721442 GCF_022355385.1 Mustela nigripes | reverse complement strand
CTGCCTACTTGTGATCTCTGTCTGTCAAATAAATAAATAAAATCTTTTAAAAAAAATAAAATAAAATAAAATAAAATTCTTAGGTTATAATAGCTTCTTCCTCAGGATTTTCTAAATGCCATGCCACCATCTTGAACATGGTGCTATCCAACAAAACTTTCTATTATAATGGAAATGCTCTATTCTGCACTGTCCAACATGGCAGCCATATGCCTTCCTTTGCAGGTAACCAGTTTCTTGTCTGTACTATTTATTTCTGTATTTTAAAATTTTTAAATCCACTAGGCTATTCCTAGGTGTGGATCTCATTTATTTTGCTTGGCATGCATTTTAGTTATCTGTAGAATAACAACATTAACAGATCCTACCACATATGGGGGTGGTAGAGAATTTCAAATGAGTTTCAAGGTAAAAAATACTTGACACATAGTAACTGTTCAATAAATGTTAGCTATATATTCTCTGAGCCCTTTTGATCCTTCCTCTCTAGGTCAAGATAATTTTTACTGTTTCTCTGACTTTATCTTTTATATGTTTGCTCTGATCGCTCACTCTGAACCTTTATTATACACTGGATCTATTCTTTGTTGTTTCTTACACTTGTGCCTATAGTGTCCATTTCAGTTTTTTCTCTTAAATATGGGACTATTTCTAAAGCCTTCTGCTACCTCTCCAAAAACAAATCAACAGTTAAGAATCACAAATTTCTATGAACACTGGGGAAGGTATGTGCTATGGTGAGTGCTGTGAAGTTTGTCAACCTGGCGATTCACAGACATGTACCCCTGGGGCTAATAATACATTATATGATAATAAAAAACTAAAAATTAAAAAAAAAAATCACAAATCTCACTTAAGAATTTTTACTCTTTCCTGCTCTCTAATTCTTTTTCTTCAAATGTTCATGAGTCTCCTTGAGAATACTAATTGGTTCTTGTTTAAATTGCAACATTTTCTCTCATTTCTTGCAATAAGTCTGTATCACAGGATAACACGTGCTCATAATAATGGCCATCTTCTTTCAGACTACTGAGACTGTATGTGTCTAGCTTTTTGTATATTCAAATTAAAGGAGAAAGATCTATGTTTATATAACATTTGGGAATTGTGTCAGGTTCAATCAGAAAACATTCAGAACCAAGTTCAGAACTTGGGGGCGGGGCGTGTGTGTGTGTGTGTGTGTGTTTTCTCACATTGTTATTTCCTGTCTTGCTCTCGAACTGCTGCCTAACAAACTAACCCAAATTTAAGAAGCTTAAAAAAATCAAACATATATCTTCTCAGTTTTTCTCAGTATTTTCTCATGAATCTAAGTGTGGCATAGCTGGGGGCATTCAGCTCAGGGTCTCTCACAAGACTACAGTCTATGTGTCCACCAGGGCCTCTTGTCATCTCAGAACTTAATGGTGGAAGGATCTGCTGGCAGTCCAAGCTCATACACATGACTACTGGCAGGCATCAGGTCTTCACTGGCTTTTGGCCAGAATACTAGGTTCTTGCCTCATGAGCTCCACAGAGAAGTTTACAAAATGGGAGATTGTTTCAGAGAAAATCAGAAAGGACAGATCAACATGAAAGCCAAAGCCTTTTTGTAACCTAACCTGAAAAGTTTTGCTGTTAAGTTAACCCATTCACTTCTGTCATACTTGGGAGAATCAAGTCACTAGCTCCAGCTACACTCAAGGGGGAGGGGAATGAGATACAAGGCATGAATACCAGGAGGCAGGGATTATTGGGAGCTATCTTACAGGCCGCCTGTCACACTTTCTTGATCACCAGAGACTCAGCAATATGTAGTCAAGTAGCAACAGTGCAAACCACAAGCAGATTTCAGAGCAAGCGAACTTTGAACTTGTGCTTCATGGTTAGTTTCTCCCCTGCTTCATGCTTCATGGTTAGTCTCTCCCCTGCAACCATGATCACTGATCATACTGTCCTTGGTAAGAACCATTCTGAGTCATTTAGTTTTTAATCCTTGCTTCAAAGTACAATGTATCAAATCAACCACCTACCCCATGGACAATCCTTAAATTCTATCTCTAAATAGGTCTTTACCCACAACCACAGAGGGCTTCTCAACCACCAAGCTAACCAGAAAGAACTTCCCTCGCTGCATTTCTCAATTGTACCTTTTCCTGCCAAAATTGTCTTTAGTTTAGTTATGGCACCTTTCCAGGGTTTCCATGGAGACCAAACTCTCCCATTATCTTGTTGGTCATTTCAGTGTGTGTTTGTCTGTTTGTTTTAACATATGGGATTAGATCATCATCTTCCACCGGAAGTCAACACAGCGATTTAAGTAAAGAACTTTACACATTCTTTAAAACACTGTTTTGATAAATATGGCAGGAAATGCCTGTTGGTTTTCCTACCCATGAATTCAATTCTATTGTTGGATAAAACAAAGATGTTTTAATCTGCATCATCAATTTGCAGGATACATTCTGCTATGGTAATTTAAGTAACTAAATCTTGATGATTTCCCTAAAACGCAATGTCCAAACTTAGCATAGAAACACTTTAACAAAACACTTATAATCTTAAAAGGAATCAGACACACAGCTGCTCAGAAGCATGAACTAGTCACACATGGTTGTAAAGAAGCCCCTACAACTATGTGCCCAGCAGCAGGTACCTAGCACTGCCAAAAGAACCCAAAGCTTAATCAAAGACAAATCTTAAGTCAGAATACCAACAGAATTGTAGTTCACAAACCAAAATATCCGGTTTTGGTTTACAATGAAAAAATTTTTTCCTACACTGTATTACTCCTCTACCCCACCCTTATTCCCCTTAACATAATTTATTTGCCCTATTTTCTTCAAATACTAATAAACAGGGCAGGAAGAGAATCAACAAAAACTATTAGCAGATGTCAACAAATTTTCTCACGTGATAATATCTGGTACAGAGTGTATACTCTTCTGGGATAATCAGAATTACGGTTTCTTGTCCTCTGCTGATGAATATACAGGAAGTGGAATTAAGAAGGGACTTAACACAAATAACATTAAGCACCAGTAACATACTGCTGCACTGGACGGATCCTATATAGCAGCCAACCTGCACAGGCAGGAAAGGCAGAGCGCCTGTGGGATAAACCCTGTATCTGAGCTCTGATCAGATTTCTAGGTGGTATGTTCTTAGTCAAAGAAAAGGGATTTTCAAACATGTTAGCACTTAAGGAATAAAATTGTTATCTCAATGAAGTTGCAGGACACAAAATCAACACACAAAAATCCGTGGTGCTTCTAAACAATCCCAAAAGGAAATCATGTAAACAACTGATTTTACAAAAGCATCAAAATGAATAAAATATTTAAGAATAAATTTTATCAACAAGGTGAAAACTACAGAACACTGCTAAAAGAAATTTAAAAAGTAACTGGAAAGACATCCTTTGTTCATGAACTAGAAGATTTAATACTGTTAACATGTCAACATTATCTGAAGTGATCCACAGATTTAATGCAATCCCTATAAATATCCTGATGGCATTTTTTTGCAGAAAACTGAAGGGACCTGAATAGCCAAAACAATGGGGGGGGAGATAAAGTCGGAAATTTTGCACTTCCCTACTTCAAAGAGTACTACAAAGCTACAATAGTGTGATACTGACATAAACACAGACACACACCAATGAAACAGTGACCAGAGAGAAATACTACTCTATTCCACCTATGGTCCCATGTGACCGCACATACAGTCAAATGTTTTTTGACAATGTCTTTTCAATACATGGTGCTAGGGAAACTGGAAAGCCACATGTGAAAGAATGAAGTTGGATCCTTTCCTTACACAACCTACAAAAATGGATCAAAGACCTAAAAATAAGACGTAAAACTTTTATAAGAAAATAGGGGAAAGTGCTCATGCCCTGAGATTTGGCTGATTTCTTCATCAGAATGCTAAGAAAAACAGGCAACAAGAGAATAAGTAGATAAACCGACCACCATCAATATTAGAACATTCTTGTGCATCAAAGGACAAAAGTGAAAAGGTAACCCATGGAATGAGAGAAAATGTATGCAAATTATGTATCTGATAAGGAATTATATCCAGAACATATAAAGAACTCCCAACAACTCAACAATTTTAAAAAAGCCAATTTAAAAATAGGCAAGGGACATGAAGAAACATTTCTCTTAAGATATACAAAAAACATTTAAGAAGATGTGTAACATAACCAGTCATCAAGGAAATGTAAGTCAAAACCACATTGAAACACCACTTCACATTCATCAGCATGACTATTATTGAAAATAAATACTGTTGATGAGGATGTGAAGAAATTAAAACCCAAGTACACTGCTGGTGAAAAGTAAAATAAAATGGAGCAGCCACTGTGGAACAATATGGTGGTTTCTCAAAAAGTTAAACATATACCTTAAGATTCAGCAATTACACTTCTGGGTATATAACCAAAAGAATTCAAAGCAGGACTTGAACCTGTACCAGAACCTCATCGTTAAGAGCAGCATTATTCGTGATAGCCAAAGGTGAAAACAATCAATGGACAAACAGATCAATGAATAAACAAAGTGGTATTAAAATACAATTGAGGAAGGAAATGGACACATTCTGGAACATGGATAAGTTCTGAGGACTATTACGGACTGAATGTTCTTTTTTTTAACCTCCCCCTTTCTGTATTTTGTATCTTTTTTCTCTTACAGTGAGAACCTCAGTTCCCCAATCTGTAGCTAACTTCTGACAGAAATTAAGGTGAAAATAACCTGGGTCTCTGATGAAATAAGCCCAGAATTCATGCTGAAATCCTAACCCTCAGTGTGGTATGAGGATGTAGGGCCTCTGAGAGGTAATTAGGTCGTCAAGGTAGAGCCCTCATGAATGGGTTTAGTACCATTCTATAAAAGATCCCAAAACGCTCTCTCACCTCTTCTGCCATGTGAGGACATATTGAGAAGATAGCTGTCTACGAACCAAGAAGCCAGCCCTGATCAGATATACATAATCTGCCGGCATCATGATTTGGGGCTTTCCACGACTGTGTAAAAATATTGTTATGTCAGCCTGAACAGACCAAGTCAAAGACATTATGCTATATAATGTCATACATTATGCTATGTATGACAAAGACATTATGCTATGTAAAATAAGCCAGTCCCAAAAGGACAAATACTATATAACTGCATTTTTATGAGGTACCTAATTCCTAGAGACAGAAAGTAGACTGGCAGTTGCCTGGAGCTGGGAAAGGGAAGAATGGGAATTTACTGTTAAGTAGGTATGAAGTTTCAGTTTGTAAGATAAAAAGATCTGGAGATGGATGGCAACGATGGTTTCCACAATGTGCACATACTTATTAAACTGTACATACAGTAAATCTTATGTATATTTTATACAAAAAAAAATTATTTGTTATATCCCGTAAGAATTCCCAAAATAGGGCAATTAAATGCAAGGTTAGTTAATTCAGTGGTTTATTTCATCAAAGACCCAGGTTCTTTTCATCTTCATATTTAGCCGTGAGAGAAAAAAAAGATACAGATACACAGTGGGGAAGGTAACAGAGAACTCTGGTAGTAAATCGAAATGGCCAGATCAGTATAAACCAGTATTTTACAAATTTCATCACGAATTATTTTAATTAATATGAAAGTAGGTAGAAGAGAAAACTCACGGCCACTCTTGCTTTATCCATAAAACCATCCTATATTATTTTGTGCATATCCCAGATACCTAATTAATTTGCCAGTAAGAATTTTTCAAAGGTATCTTTGAAAGATAATACCATTGTAAAAATAACCAAACACCATTATACATGGGAAAACAAAGCAAAATATAGTACTTCCTTAATATCAAATATCCAGTATACTGCATATATTCAAATTTCTAATTCTTATGTAAAAATAAAGTTTACCTGTCTGAATTACAATCCAATAAGGTTTTCAAACTACAATGGATTGATATATTTTTTAAGTTTTTTCTTTCATCTAATAGATCCCCCTCTATTTTTTCTTGCAACTTATCTTTTGAAGAAACAAAAGTACCGTAGTTCATCCTGTATGAACTCATAAATTAAACACAAAATGGAAAATCCGTTTAATAGCTTAAAAAAAAAAAAAAAAAAAAACCCAACCTGACATTCCAGCAGTTAAGGACACACTCAGCACATAAAATGGTTTCTAAATACCGTGCCCTCCTAAAAGAACCCAAGACTTCTTATGATTCCTAGTCTTAGAAGAACTGTAATCTGAAACATCTCTTGTCAGAAAATATGGAGTGATCAAAAACTGGGATATGTAAAACCCAGCAAAGGAGGGACTTGAGGTTCTCCCTCACAGATCAACAAAAGGACAATGGCATTAACAGACTGGGTGACATTAACTGATTAACACAATGAACAACAAAAGAACTTATCAGTCCACAATGATACCATAAAGGAGAGGAAGAGTTAGAAGATCAGGAAATCACCATTCTGCATCCAGAAATGGAATAACTAACTGCCTCAGGCAACGACCATCAATGAATGTTTATTAATTACAAAGATGAAAAAAGTGTCTTTCTTGAGATCAGGCATACAAGTGATCAATAATGGGACAAATTTACAAGATTTGATGTACCAGGAAGTACACATTATGTTTTGCTAAGAATGTTTAACATGGATTTTATTATGAGGAAACGGTGAAATCCAGAAAGTATAATGTTTTACATAATAAGCTTTGACTCTTCAAAATTAATAGAATGCTTTGACTGGATCCTGGATTAAAAAAAAAAATTAAGTATAGTTTTTGAGCTAACTGGGAAAGTTTAAATATGAACTGTGCGACAAAGAACATTTCTGAATTAATGTTAAATTTCTTGGGCATGATAATGTTATTGTGTTTGTCTAAGAGAATACTTCTTAAGAAATTAATGCTAAGTTATTTAGGGGTAAAGCATATGCTGTTTCCAACATATTTTCAAAAGATTTGAGAACTTCAGTGCAGGTCTAAGTGTAAAAGGAGGTAAAGATAAAGCAAACATGCCAAAATGTTTACAACTGGTGAATATAATTAAAGCACATTTATAGGGGCACCTGGGTGGTTCAGTTGGTAAGCATCTGACTCTTAATTTTGGCTCAGGTCATGATCTCAGGGTGAGACTGGCTCAACGCTCAGCAGGGAGTTTTTTCTGCTTTAGATTCTCTCTCTCTCCTTTTCCCTCCCCACCAGTGCACACACACTCTCTCTCTCTAAATTAAATAAATACATCTTTATTTTTTTTTTAGTAAGATTTTTTAAATTTATTTGAGAGAAAGAGCATGTGCATGCGCCACCATGTTGGGGGGAGGGAGAAGGTAACTCCCTGCTGAGCAGGGAGCCTGATGAAGGATTCCCTCCCAGGACGCTGGATGGTGACCTGAGCCAAAGGCAGATGCCCAATCTAACTGAGGCACCCAGGTGTCCCAATACATACATCTTTTAAAAAAGCAAAAAAGAAAAAGAAAAAAAATTGCAGCCCTCTTCCTTGGGTTTCTTTTCAAAGCCTTTGCAAAGCCTTTCATTGGAACCACCCTCCTGGCTTCTACCCCCAAGAAAGAGCTCTTTATTATTTCATTGTATAGATCTAATATTATCTGTCTGACCTCATTTCATATTTAGCTTAGTCCTAAAATCATGAATACACCTACAACGAGGAAAAAAATAATGTCAGACTGGACTTTTCCCACCTAACCAGCAGGAAAACCAAGATCTAAGCTGGTATGTTTCTCCCAAACAATTACTGAGACAAAAAATCTCCCCCTACTCTATCTAACACTAGGCTATATAAGGACACTCGTAATTGGGGAAGGACTCTTGCCTCTTAAAAAGGACATGTAAGTCTTCTCCATCTCCCATCAAACAAGACACAATCAAACCAAAATTGAAAACTAACTGTTACTCTTTTTTTACTGCTCTAGAACCTAACCAATTCTAGATTAGCCAACATTTTATGTGACAATGAAAGTTGCAGAAATATTTTTAATTTTTAATTTCCTGAAGAAAATATGTAATGTTAGATATAAATGAGGTGGGAAGGAAAGAACAATGCACTAAGGAGTCAAAGGCTTGAGTAAAAGTTCTGAAAATTACTAGCTATAGCAGAGACTAACTGTCCTTGAAAGTGGCCATGTCTCCCTTTCCTCCTTTTAGTAAAAAAAAGGTACCCTGGTATCCCTTTCCTGCCCAGCAAAACCTCAGAGTTTTCAAGGAAATTAGAGGTTACATTCCTTGGGCTCTCCTAAAGCCACATGACCAAATTCTGAACAATGGGATATAAGTGTAAAATTTCCATGTCACACCCTTACAAAGAAGCTACTTGGCATCCTTGCTTTGTCTTCCTCCTGTGGGCTGAACACAGATGTGAGTCAGATCTGACCATGCAGACAAGAGCATATTAAACACCAAGACAGAAGAAAAGAAACCTGGGCAGCTGGAAAATCTCTACAAAAGCAGCTTATCCACTTTGGACTCCTCTCTACCACTGGAGAATTACGTGAGTGAGAAATTAGCTGATTTTCAGAACCACTAGATGGGTCTTTTCCAGCAGCTTGGACCATAAGAGCTTGTAAGACTGGGTACTTCTCTGGGCCTCATTTTCCTGGTTTACCCAAAACTGGGAAGACTTGTATCAGTGCTGTAACTTCTTCTTAGCTTACTATATATTTTTATTTAAAAAAAAAAAAGATGTACATTTAGTAAAATTAAAAACTGAAGTTTCAAATATTTTCAAATAGGATGACATGTGAAAACACTTTGTACAGTTTACCTAACCCTTCAACAAATAATTACAAAATGTCCACCAAGTGCCAGATACTGTTATGTGCCTGAAACTGTTCAAAATGCTAACAATAAAGTGGTAAAACAAAAGAAACAGAGTTCATTCCTTCATAGGTGAAACTTATAATGTGAGAGGAAGCCTATAGTAAGCCGGCAAACAATAAATAAACAAGATTATTCCAAATAACAGCAAGGTTATCTGAAAAAGAGAAAGAAAAAAAAGCAAGTAACACAGAGTTATCTAGGTTTAGGAGGGAAAATCAGTTAATTTACACAGGGCCGCACAAAAAATCTGGGTGAAGTCTATTGCAGGTTAAAGGGCAAGTCTGAGGCCTTAAAAGCAAGAACAAGATGGTGTTTGTTTAGGAACCACCAATAAAGTCCCAGTGACTTGGAGCTACTAGTGAGCAAAGGAGAGAAAGAAAAGCTCTAAAAAGCAGGCAGAGGCAGTGTGGTATTAAGTGCACAAACGTTGTATTACTGATATCAGGGGATGAGTGCTCCTCATGAAAAGGAGGGGAAAAAACGATTACTCCCTTAATTCTGTGTGCTGGTTTCAGGAACAATAGTCCCAATAGAAAATTATGATCTTAGCTGCCCTTCAATCAGTAAGTGACTATAATCTTACATTCTACTTATAAATGTCTTTACTGAAGCATCTGGGTGGCTCAGTGGGTTAAGCCTCTGCCTTCAGCTCAGATCATGATCTCAGGGTCCTGGGATCGAGCCCCATGTCGGGCTCTTTGCTCAGAGGGGAGCCTGCTTCCCCCTTTCTCTGCCTGCCTCTCTGCCTACTTATGATCTCTCTCTCTCTCTGTAAAATAAATAAATAAAATCCTTAAATGTCTTTATTTGGGGATAAATGTTTTCATTAATTAAAAGCAATTTTTGGAGTAGAAATAAAACTTAAACTCACTGGAATCCAATAAAGCTAACACCTTCTCTGGTATTTTAGATATGCAAACAAATTTCTCGCGTGTACTCAGTCAACAAATACTTCATGAGGACCTACTGTGTATGCCAGATATGGCTGCAAGCACTTTAAAAACATACAGACCCACTCCTTGTAGAGTTTAATAAATCAGAATACATTTCTAAGTTTAAATATGGTAATAATAAGTTTTTTAAAACCTCACTGCTTTTGGCTGATTCCTTAAAGATGCCTAAAAGTTAGGTTTTGAAAATCCAAGTTAGTATCTTAATTTCTGTCATCTACTGCTGTACTTGAGGGAAAGAATTCCAAACTTTCTAAAGCTTAGTATATTAAAAACAATACTACACAACCTTAGAATTTAGATCTAAGAAAGCAATTTTCTAAAAAGAAAAATAGAAATATAAATTATGTGAATTCTCCTTTTTTTGGTAGATAAAGCGATTATCAAGTGTTTTTGAACATGAAGGAAACAGTACTAGAAACATTTTATTAATACACTTGTTAAACACAGAAATCCGAAACTCAGTTCTCTCTCCCCTCTGGATCCCGTTAAAGTGACAATAAATAAATAAGAACAGTTAAAGACTGTAAGAACAATGGAGCATGCAGGGAATGAGCAGAAGGAAAACAATGAATGTGCTAAAAAACAGAAACCACGTAATTTAAAAGAATAAAAGCATGTGGAAGGGGTTGCCAAGCAGAGGCGAGCAGACTCGCCTGGCAGACCCTGAGAAGGGTCAGGAAAGGACAACAGAGAGGAATGGAGCTCAAAACGTGCAAGTGGTTAAAACCTCTGTGTAAGATGCACAGAAACCCCATTCTCATGGAAAAACTACTTTACTTTCTGAAGTAGCTGGACCAGAGAAATCAGAGCTGGAGCTGAGGCTGATGGTGAAGTACCAAACTGAAAACAAGATTAAGTGGGAGGACACAAACTAAACAATGAGCTGCTCAAGGCAGGGCTTGAACACACCACCCTGAGACCAAAACCTGTTAGTTCCTCATTCTTAGATGTTACTGACAACCAAGGATCACTAGATACTGAGGTCTGCCAACACAAACAAGAAAGAAACTTGAAAGAAATGGAATGCCAAAACCAAAACACTTTTTTAAAAAATTAACCTTCTCAGGGTGCCTGGGTGGCTCAGTGGGTTAGAGCCTCTGCCTTCAGCTCAGGTCATGATCCCAGGGTCCTGGGATCCAGCCCCTCATCGGGCTCTTTGCTCAGCAGGGAGCCTGCTTCCTCCACCTCTCTGCCAATTTGTGATCTCTGCGTGTCAAATAAACAAATAAAATCTTAAGAAAAAAAAAAATAGGAAAATAAATACCTGAAGAAACTAGCTGAAAGTCTGAGAAAGGGGACTCCGGGTAGTTACAGGTGAGATGACAGAAAACTGTCACTTTTCCTCATAAGCATTTTAAAATTAATGACTTGTTGAACTACGCACACGACTTATAAAGTGAAAATCAACTTAAAATAAAACTAAGATTAGGCAAGGAGGGAGAGAAATCCTGATTGGAGACTGAAAAAGTATCTCCCAGGCTAACAAAACAAATAGAAAAATCAGAAAAATAAAAATAAAAAAGTTAATCACTTATACTTCTAAAAATCTGTTAGAGATTATAAAACAACCAATTTAGGAGTGAAGATTTTACTTCCTAAATTCATCTTTTCACAGCACTAGGAAGACAACCTATTTAAAAAGGCAAATGAATTACTGGGACGCTTGGGTGGCTCAGTGGGTTAAAGCCTCTACCTTGGGCTCAGGTCATGATCCCAGGGTCCTGGGAACAATCCCCACATAGGGCTCTCTACTCAGCCTGCTAACCGCCCCCCTCTCTCTGCCTCCTTCTGATCTGTCAAATAAATAAATAAATAAATCTTTTAAAATAAATACATAAATAAAAAGGCAAATTACTAGCAAAAGCAAACCTTTAAGTATACTGAGATATTGACTGGTCTGAGCTAAATTTGAAATATAAACACAAATTTGATTTAACAATTAGGGGTGGCTAACAAGTAGTACACTGTGATGCAAGCTGCTCTTTTAACAGCTAGTACAAAGCTCCCCAGGAGGTATTTATTCATTTATTGAACAAATGTTAAATGATGTGAGAACAGTACAATGAATCTATTCAGTCTGTCAGAAATGCTGAGTAAGATACTACCCTACTACCTGTTCTCCCTTCCCCTAAAAAACGGCAACAAACTGCCTTTTCCCTGTAAATGTAGACTGCAAACCAAGTGAGCAGCAGTGGCGGCATCATGACCATCACTGGAGTTGAGTTAGAAAAGCAAAATCATAGGCTCCGCCCCAGATCTATAAGCAGAATCATAATCTGCATTTTAATAAGATTTCAGGGAAACCCATAAGCACATAAAGCTTAAAAGGTACTGATATCCAGCTAATGCAGTTCTTTTGACAATAAAATAGTGCACTTCTGAATAAGGAATCACAGAGAGAAATAAGGGTGTTCATTGGTACAATAATATGCACTCTCTCGGGCGCCTGGGTGGCTCAGTGGGTTAAGCCACTGCCTTCGGCTCAGGTTATGATCTCAGGGTCCTGGGATGGAGTCCCGCATCGGGCTCTCTGCTCAGCAGGGAGCCTGCTTCCTCCTCTCTCTCTCTCTCTGCCTGCCTCTATGCCTACTTGTGATCTCTCTCTGTCAAATAAATAAATAAAATCTTTAAAAAAAAAAAAAATATATGCACTCTCTCTTCAGACTCCTGTGAAATTTTTTATGGGCTCAACATATATTCATCAGCCTACTCAAGGCCTGGTAAAAGATTCAGATCATCACAGAACATCATAGAAACAGAGAACACTGCCACAGAGGGGGAGGAATAATAGGGCTTTTTTAAGAACCTCTGCAGTTTAGGGTCAACAATTCTCATGGAATTTTCCTGAGCTCACACCTTCAGGTGCTTCCAAACTCCACACCTACCAACTAGGGGAATATGTAACCACTAGTATGAAGGATGCTTTGGCTCTAGTGCCCGCTGAAAGCGCCACCACTGATGCAGAGTATCCAGTCACAGGAAAGAACAAAACCATGGAGGAACTTAAGAACAGGAAGAGGAAATTAAAAAAATTAAGCAAGCTTGAACTTTTACTGTAGATTAATCAACCTCATAATCAACGTGCCAGACCCCAGCCTAACTCAAAATCTGCTGAAACTAATCTTCCTACTTTTGTCTTTGGATTCCCCAAACTCCCAACTCAACTAAGCTCAAGCTGTATTCATTAACGCAACATGTACTTATCCAAAATGCCTGTAAATCTTAAAAACAACTGGTCGATCTTGGTTTGTGGACTTGAAAGACATTTATTCTGTTAATTGTTAATCTGTTATTTCTGTTAATCATGCATTAAATAACTAACTGGGCCAACTAAATTTTCTGAGCACTAAGTATATGCCAAAACTAAGCACTCGTGTATATTTAATCCTTTAAATAACAATACAAGTACTATTAATCATCCCCATGTAGATAAGAAAACTAACAAACAGCAGTTGTCAAACTTTTTTCTTACACTCTGCCTTCCATTGCCTGTCAAAAACAGACCAAAAAAAAAACCAACAAAAAAAAGGCCACTTCATTTAGAAAGACTTTCCCCTTCTACTCTAGACCCGAATTAGTTCTTTGAGTTTTCATACAACTTTCCTCAGCTATGATGATGGGAGGGGGGAGAGGTTTAGCTATTACAAATGAGTAAGAAAAGCCCTGGCAAGGAGCAACAAAGGACATGAACAGAATCTACATACTTAAACATGCTCAAACAAGTAAGAGGAAAAGGTTTTACTGAATGGCAATATTGTGCTAGAGACTGTCATCAGGAAATGGGTACTCCTATTCACTGCTGGAGGAAGTGAAAACCCACACTAACTTTCTAAGGCAATTTAGTAATACATTCTTTAAGCCATAAAAAAGGTCACATCTTTTGACCAGAACTCCCATGTCTAGAAATACACCCTAAGTAGTAAGATTCTCACAAGGATGTTCATCATAAATTTACAATAGCAAAAACTGTAAAAACTAAAAAAGCCCAAATAAGTACAAAAGCCATTTATCTTCTTAGACATTAACTGGGGGAAAAAAGCATTATACAAAGCTAAACATGTAATGCTTGTTTTTAAAATATACATTCACAGTAGAAAAAGGACAGACCGACGCCAATATGTTAATAGGTGTTACCTTAAAAATGATGAGATTATGTGTGACTTTATTTTGTTGTTTAGTTATCGTAGTTCTAAAGTCAGAAGAACCAAGGTTCAACCTCTGGCTCCCCACCCCACCATGTGTAACCCTGATCAGGTTACTTTATCTAATTATTGATTTCCTTATCTATAAAATGAAAATACTATTAAGAACTATCCTCAGAAGCTAGCTGTGATGATTCAATGGTAACACATGCAAAACACTTAACACTGGTTGGCAGTTAGCTAAGTTTCTTGAGCACTTTTTTTTTTTTTTTTTAAGATTTACTTATCTATTACAGAGAGAGAGCATGCACACACCAAGCACAGGGGTGACGGGCAAAGGGACAGGGAGCCAGAGTCTTAAAGCCGACTCTGCTCTGAGCCCAATGCAGGGCTCGATCCCACAATCCCAAGATCATGACCCGAGCCAAAACCAAGAGTCTTAGATCCTCAATCAAGTGTACCACCCAGGTGCCCAGCGCTTACTTTTTAAAATATATGTTTATGCTGATACTGAGTTGTTTTTCCTTAAATTAAAAAAAAAATCTGTAATATTAACAAATCACCACATAACAAGAATTTAATGAAGCTGTACTGTCACTAACTTGAGCAGTGTCATTTTACACAAACATTAACAAAATTCCCAAGCGATCTGGTCAAAAATCAGAGATGGTGGACATATGAATAAAAGGAGCTATGCATTTACTGAACAAAGACTCAAAAGGAGAGGGGGGAAAAAAAGGGCACATTTAGGTCTTTAGGATCTAGCATACTTAATAACGTCTAGTTTAGTTCTAAATAAGCACCAAAAAAAAAAAAAAAAAACCCGAGTCACTTCAGACATCAGGAACAATTAAGATTCAAATGGAGAAAATTCAAGATCTAGTTTAATGATGGGAGTATGACACAGACTTCCGCTTCAGGTATCAATGAAACCAAATTATTTTTTAAAGATCAGGGTATCTTGAACATTACTACTTTATTATTAGACATTATTATTTCATAAATTTTACTTAGCTTTAGCACATCTTACTTTAGCACATCTAGATGCACATTCCAAACACATAAAACCTTCTCAGCAACTCTTCAGAATGAAGCTATAGAGATCACAGGATAGTTAAAAGAAAATGGTAGCTACCTGAGCAATTCATTAGATCCTCCTAGGACAAGGCCTATATACCTCGCCTATCAGAGATCTCTGGAATGTATTTTCCCACTTTCAAATCTAAAATGATAAACACACTCTGTTAAGTTAAAAACATGCAACTATGAAAAAAAAAAATGTCATATACATGAAAAAAAAAAAAAAAAAACCCAGGCAACTATGAAAAACTTCCAAAACCATATATAAGAAATTCATGACAATATCTCTAGGACAGAGAACCTGGGAGAATGGGGTTAAGAGGGACACACATACTTTCACTCTATACCTCTTGCACTGCTTGGATTTACTATCTGTAGATGTAACCTAAAAAGTTTACTTACTATTATTCATTTGTAAATTTCAGTATACAAGTCAGCATTTATTACTATATTCACAGAACTGTGTAACCACCACTATCTAATTCCAGAATATTTTCATCACCCTTTTAGAGAAATGCTGTATCCAATGGCAGTCACATCCCTCACTGGTCTTATCAACCACAAATTTACTTTGTCTTGATAAATTTGCCACTTCTGGGTATTTCATATAAACAGAATCATTTAATATGTGGTCTTCTGTGCCCAACTTCTTCAACTTCGCATAATGTTTCCCAAGCTCTTCCATGTTGCAGCATATAACAGCATTTCATTCCTTTCTATGGCTACATAATATCCCATTGTACACCACCTTTTCTGTATGCATCATCAATTAACAGACCTTTGGTCTGTTTCCACTTTTTGGCTATTGCGAGTTATGTTGCTATAACGTTCATGTCTACCTTTTTATGGACACATGTTTCAATTCTCTCAAGTATATACCTAGGAAGAGAACTGCTGGGTTGTATGGTTAAATCTATATTTAACTTTTTAAGGATCTGCGAAATTAACCAAATGCAGGCTTGAAACACACAGGATAGAGGGAAGAGAGAAAAAGGCTTATGGGCAACTACATATACCTGGAGAGATCTCCAGTAATATTCATTTGTAAATTCAACTCACAAGCATTTAAAACCACTGAAAGACATAGTTATATCTTAGAAAAAATTGAGATACATGTGATTCTTCATTTAATTCCAAGATTGTACTACAGCACCATCTCAACACCAAAAAGCATGTCAATTATAATTAATTATTAAATTCCAAAACTACCTGTATATTTTTTACATAGGATTAGCCAAGGATCTCCCAATAATATGAACAGGTTAATACCACAAGCCAGAAAATATTATGGAAAAGGCTTAGTGTAACAAATTGATGCTCTTAATATACCTAAAGTGAAGGATATATATACCTATGTTCTTCATATTCTCCAGGGCACTGGGCACTCACTATATTCTTGTTGACTTGTGGATGAGTAACTATCACTCTACCCTTTCTCTATGAGAACCAGAGATTTATATTTTTAATCAAATAGTATTTTTAAAAACTGAACCACAGAGAAGCAATGGGGAAGACTAAAAAGCAGACAGAATAGTTTTACTCACTCATAATCTTGTGTACAAAATGACAATAATGTCTACCTCAAAGGCTACTGCAAGAAATACAACCATGATCATTCCTTATACAGGTACCAAATTTCCCTAATATGCTGAAGACTTTGCTTAATTAAAACATGTATGAGGGGCGCCTGGGAGGCTCAGTGGGTTAAAGCCTCTGTTGTCAGCTTGGGTCATGATCCTGGGGTCCTGGGATCAAGCCCCACATTGGGCTCCCTGCTTGGCAGGGAGCCTGCTTCCCTTCCTCTCTCTCTGCCTGCCTCTCCGCCTACTTGTGATCTCTGTCAAATAAATAAGTAAATAAATAAATAATCTTTTTAAGAAAAATAAATAAAACATGTATGAAATAACATACCAGCCATCTTACTGTTAATGTAAGGTTTACAATAATGAAAAGTGATTTACAAAATTCATGGTATCTTCTATTTTTAAACTAGAAACTGCAAAACAAATGAGGTAAAACTCTGGTCAAAAATTTAGATTCTTCGGGGTGCCTGGGTGGCTCAGTGGGTTAATAAGCCTCTGCCTTCAGCTCAGGTCATGATCTCAGGTCCTGGGATCGAGCCCCACATCAGGCTCTCTGCTTGGCAGGGAGCCTGCTTCCCCTCTCTCTCTGCCTACTTGTGATCTGTCTTCTCTCTGTCAAGTAAATAAATAAATAAGAAATCTTTTAAAAAGAAAAAAATTTCGATTTTTCCTTAACCTTATCCTGTAATAGCCTACAAAATGAAGTAATCCATTTCTGGTTTTCAAACTGTTAACCTGGGATAAACAGATTTGTCACACAGCAGTACCCATCTACCTTCTTTAATATCTTCTGTCCAGGGCTCTCTTTGTCCACCTCCGATCAATTAAAGGAAGGACTTCTGCTGTTCCTTCCCCCAGCAATAAAGACAGACTAGAAGCACACACTTGCTATAAGGTAGAAGCAACCTAAAATGTCCATAAATGCATGAATGGATAAACAAAATGTGGTATATATAAACACAATAGAGTATCATTCAGTCTTAAAAAGGAAGGAAATCTTGTCACATGTTACAATATCGATGGAACCCTGAAGACATGAAGTAAGCCAGTCACAAAAAGACAAATACCGTATGATTACATTTGTAGGAAGTATCTAAGGTAGTCAAATTCATAGAAACAAAGCAAAATGGAGGACACCAGGGGCAGGGGAAGAATCAGGAACTATGAAACAGGTCTAGTTTCAGTTTTGCAATGTGAAAAAGATCTAGAGATAAGTTTCACAACAACGAGAATACAGTTAACACTACCAAAGTGTATGCTTAAAAACGGTGAATACGGTACACTGTTTTTAACAATAAAAAATGCATTAAAAGAATTTATTTTATAAGCTAAAAAATATTTTGCTTAAAGAACTGGTTCTGTTGCTAGAAAAAAATTAATTCTCCTTTTATGTCAAGGGAGAAAAAGACTAGGAGCAATCCCTTCTCAACTACCAATTCCCATAATAACCATTTTGTTTGCATGCTGCATCCCTAGATAAAGAATTTGACAAGAATTATTTATTGCCTACAACAGATTTCTCTCTTGAAATAGAGCCTTCCCAATCTACTAGTCAATAAGAATGTATTAAAGGTTCCTCTTGGGGCACCTGGGTGGCTCAGTGAATTAAAGCCTCTGCCTTCAGCTCAGGTCATGATCTCAGGATCCTGGGATCGAGCCCCACATCGGGCTTTCTGCTTAGACGGGAGCCTGCTTTCCTTCCTCTCTCTCTGCCAGACTCTTTGCCTACTTGTGATCTTTGTCTGTCAAATAAATAAATAAAATATTTAAAAAAAAAAAAAAAGGATTCCTCTTATGCTATTTTAGAAACACATCTATTCCATACCCATAGGTCTCTTACCTTGTGGTAAACTGGAAAAAGAAAGAGACAGCCAACACCAAAAAGGTTCTATTTCCACTCTGAGACAAAGGACACCTGATACTCTACAATGTCAAGTTCTAAAAGTTAATATTTTTCCAGATCTTTATTTAAAAAATTTTCTCACCAATCTTTTTTATCTACTTTGGTGTCTCTCTTAATATGGGCTAATAAAGAAATTTAGATTCCTTCTAAATAAAGTATAAAACAAGCCAAGTGGTTCAAAACCCAATATATCCCTCTAATAGTTTTACCCATGGCTAGAGAGACAGAAGTTTTTAATTAAAATTTTTTAAAAATGGGAATACACTAAAACTGTCAAGTCCTCTATCTTAAAGATCCACACCTCTGATATCGTAGCAGAAAGAGTAAGTACTAAAAGGATTCCTAAGAAAAAGATTACCCTCCTAACAGTCTAAAAGCTATTATTTCCATATAAAATAATCTCAACTCTTCCATATTTCAGTAGGCATATAGCCATAGGCAAAACTTTAGGTTAAAGCAGAGGTTCTTAAATAGGATCACTGGTCCATGAACTTCCCTGAACTGGAAAGAAGAGATCATTCAAAGATTTCAGAAGAGAAAACCTCAGTTGATACTGGAACATTCAGAGAGGGAATCAACCAAAAGAAACTAAAAATTACAAAAGTACCACCTCTGGTACAGTGGGTTATAGAAAAGCATTTCATCATGATCTCCCAAGGAATCCACATATGATGCAGGCAAAGACCTGGGTGACACTTGTCAACTACTGCTCAAATTAACTAAACACATGTTATGAAAAGTAAATTTTTAACAAACTCAACATTTAAACACGGATTGGGAAATTGGGGCAACCAGTTTTTAAAAGGTGTTATGTACTTTGACAAACGTTCTCTGAAGGATAGAAAAACAGCCACAAAAATACTGAAAATACTAAACAATAAATGAGATTGGGAAATTCAGCAACTGCTTTAAAACAAATTACACTGTACTTAAAAGTAAAATTTAGGAGTACCTGGCTAGCTCAGCAGGAAGAGCATGCAACTCTTGATCTCTGGGCTGTGAGTTTGGGCCCCCCATTGGGTGTAGAGATTACTAAAATATAAATAAATTTAAAAAATAAAACTTAAAGAAAACACTGTTCTCTCTCCCCTTCCTCCCTATAGTAATGAAGAGTTGGAAACTACAAAGTTACCATGCCAATTTTATGCCTTTCTTCCAAGAAAAAACAACACATCAAACTACTACATATTGGCCTCAAAATTAAACACAATGCCAAGGTCACCAACTCATTTCTAATAACCAGGCACCAACCCAGAAATGGCATCATACCAGGAGGCTCTGAGGAACTCAGTAATCCTACATTAAGTATTAATGTTAACTGGACCTGAGCAGAAAATGGGAAAAGCCCTAAAAAACTTTAAGCTAAAGTATTTTGGCAAATATGTACTAGTATGTAACCTCTGCAAGGGAGGTAAATTTAAAAATAGGTATTTTAAAGTCCTAAAGGTATCCTTCCTTCACCAAGATCACCAGATGAAAGAGCTTAAGGCAGATCTAATTTGATATCTAAAGAACAGCAAGAGAGTAGGCTGAAACAATAAGTCACAGGAAAGCTTTTATAGGAAAGCTTTAGACATTCATGCACAAAAGCAGCATACTGCTCTGATCACTTATCTTATAGCCTGTGAGACTTTTAAAGCATTAATACAGTAAAGCCTATTAAAAGACTAAACCAACTGCTGTCAAGTATTTCTGGATGTCAGGATTTCTTTACACTTAAAATGTGAGGACCCCTAAAGCCTTTCAAATTTTCAAGTATTTGTCGATTTAAAAATATTAGTGATAAACCCTACACATTAACAAAAAAAAAAAAATGAAAAATGACTCTACTTTCCCACAAAAAATTAGCAAAAAGAATGGCACTGTTTTACCCTGCTGCAAATCTCTTTAATGTGTGGCTTAACAGAAGACACCTAGATTCTCTTAACTGCTTCTTCATTCAATATACTGTGTTGTGTTGATTAGATAGATGAAGAAAACACCCTCATTCAGGTATGTGGTTGAAAAAGCAGGAGTATCTTAATAGGCCTTTCAGGTTACGGATATCCCTTTGACACTACACCAAAACTGGACAAGTGACAGTTTTTTGAAGGTTTGTGGAATCTGAAACCATTTATTTATCAGTTGTGTGTTACATTAAAATCCAATGCTATATGATGCATTTTTTACTTATGCATTTTTTAAACATCACAGGCACTGGATAGTTTTAAAACACTGATTGAGTCATCCAAATATTGAGAGGTTCCAAATGTTGACACATTTCATCACATTAAATAAAAAAATTGCAATCATTAATATTACAGGTCTCCTCTGAAACATCTTTCATATTGGTTAAGTTATCCAACTCAGGATGGCATATATATGTTTTCTGAAATTCTTACTTTGCTTGAAAGCTTAAAATTTTATCGTGGGCAACAAGTATTGTCCACTGAGTCAACAAATTCACTGTTTACTTGAGAAAATGTCTGCCAAATATCCAAGTCTAAATAACCATCATTTATTTGTCATTAGTTCTTTCTAACAAAATAATGTTCCATGAAAGGAGGAGCTAATTAAATGAGCTCAAAACCCAAGTAAGTGCACCAACGCTTTTCCTCCAGACAACATGTACTCTGGTCTGTAACATTAGTGCCATGGTGTGTATCTCATTTTGTCACACAGAAGTTTAACAGACATGTACTCAAGAATCAAGATTTAATAAAGTTCGTTTTTACTGTTTCATCAAAAAAATTCCTGTGTAAAATTGGCATTTTCAAACTGCTGGTACATGGTGAAGATTATTACCATGACTACTGGGGCCAGTTGCTGCCAAGGCCACTTGATTCACTAAGATACCAGCAGCTTTACCCATATTGTTTTTGTACCACTGCTGCACATGTCAACATTGTCAAAAAAGCAAATATATTATAATGCAAACAGTTTTGACTTCATGGACCTTTTAAAAAAGTTGAGGGGTCACCAGACCACACTCTAAAATAGCTGTTTTGATAATGGTTATGGACCCTCTCTAACCAGAAAAGTGCACATGTGTACAAATATATACACTACTCTTTTTTTTTTTTTAAAGATTGTGAGGGTATGTGCACGCATGTGAGCACACTAGGGCAGAAGGAGAAGGATGGTGAAGCAGACTTCTCACTGGGCAAGAAGCCTGATTCAGGACTCGATTCCAGGACTCTGGGATCATGACCTGGGCTAACGGCAGACACTCAACTGACTGAGCCACCCAGGAGCCCTAAAACCATTAAAATTTTATGTGATATCCCAAAAACTTTTTCACAATTTTATTTAGGTCTTTATTTGGGGGAATATTTAGACTCTACAACCTGAATTTTTTTTCCCCAAAGAACCAATCTGTAAGTCTAAATCCTACCAAAAAAAAACAGAAAGTAAACTGTTGAAAGATGCAATGCACATGGACATGGATATGCACTGGACATGCAATGCATATCCAAATTCCATAAAAACAAGGCTTCATGTAATAAAATCATATCCTAAAATAACTTACTATAAAAAAATTGACACTGTCAAATATGGAGATAAGGGAAGATATACTTGTTTTAAAATATTATAAATTTAAAATTATTAAGTCAACAATATTAAATAATGAAAATGTACAAAAAATAATATCCATACATAGTTGAATTTTTAGTATTTAATATTTCCACAAGTAAAATTTAAGCAAGTAATAGATTACCAGGTATTGCTACTGCAAAAAAAAATTAGGAAAACTTCCTTCCTGTTGCACTTTAAAATAATGAACTTGGTTTTCTAGTGCTGAATCCAGATTTTAAAAACAAAATCAGTAATGCTTCTTCTACTAAATACAAAGGACTGAGAAGGGATCAAGTGATATATAAATATGTTGCACTGGCCATGGGTTGATGATGTTGGGTGATGGGGGTTCAATACACTATTCCATACACTTTCCATAATATTCAAAATCTCCCATAATGAAGTGTTTAAAAAAAAAACACAAGTACAAAAAAATAAAAATAAAAGTGCAAATACAAAAAGAACCAGACCAATTAAAAACTGGCCAATTACTACCTTCAGGACAAATGAAGGGATGCACAAGAAACACTGCAGTCTTGGTTCAGCAGTGAACATTCACATGGTCATCATAATGTAAGCACTGACTTCTAATTTAACCATATACATGGTATGGTTAAATTAGGGTATGGGAATGATAAACTGGAGTATGGGGTGATGGGGGTGATAATATTAATAGCTTAATTTTCACCTACTAGAGGAAAGTCAATTGGAAATGTCTAAAATGCAGGAGAAAAAGAAGTTATCACTTTATTCACAAAATATTAAGCAACAGGGAATAGTGGAAGAGTTGAATATAATCGCCTTTAGAAGTACGAGGGAGGATTAGGGCGTGAATGAAGGTAGGGACTGCCAGTTTTCACTCTAAACCCTTTCTAACACAGTACTGATTTAAAAACATACAGACAGACAGACACACACACAATTTTTTGGGGTGAAATCTAACAAATACAGAAAATCAAAAATCAAAAGAGAAATGTCCAGGATAATCAGTTAATCACTACAGCCACCACCCAGTCAAAACACTACCTCCATGAGGCCCCCAGATTCCTAAAATTAAGTAACCACAACATACTGGCTTTTATAGCAATTATTTTGTAGCTATTCTTTAAAGTTTACCACTTTAGTATGTGTCTCTAAGGCTATGGTTAGTTTTGAATGTTTTTTAAACTTTGTATTAGTGGACTCAAAGAATATGTATAAAACACATATATACCATCTCTTCACTTTGGCTGAGGAGAAATTCTTAAATTCCCCAGTTTTCTCATTTTCCAACTCTTCCTTACTTGCCATAAATGTTCCAACAATAACAGCTAAATAAACCCTTACAACACTTTATGTGCCAAGTTACTGTTTTATGCATATGAACTCATTTAATCACCAAACAACAGCGTAAGGAAGATTTTATTGTGATCTTCGTTTTAGAAAGAAGAAAACAGGCACAAAGAGGTGAATTAATTTGCCCAAGATTACCCAGCTAGCAGAGGACTGTATTATGTAGAGGATGCAATTATGTAGCCTAGCACCAGTGTCTGTGCTACCTACTATCTCATGAGAGCAAGTTGTCAATAAAGGAAATTTTTCAAGTATGGAATATGATAAAATGTTATTACTACTACCACAAAGATTAAAAGGAAAACTGCAGGAGGGGCACCTGGGTGGCTCAGTGGGTTAAAGCCTCTGCCTTCGGCTCAGGTCATGATCCTAGGGTCCTGGGATCGAGCCCCAAGCATGGGCTCTCTGCTCGGCGGGGAGCCTGCTTCCTCCTCTCTGTCTGCCTCTCTGCCTACTTGTGATCTCTGTCAAATAAATAAATAAAATCTTAAAAAAAAAAAAAAAAAAAAGGAAAACTGCAGGATTAGAGATTGTCTGAGTGATAGAGACTTTAGTACCTCACCCTTCTCCCAAACAAAGAGCTACACCAAAGATAAACCACTTAAAAGTGCCTGAGGAGGGACGCCTGGGTGGCTCAGTTGGTTAAGCAGCTGCCTTGGGCTCAGGTCATGAACCCAGGGTCCTGGGATCGAGCCCCACATTGGGCTCCCTGTTCTAATGGAAGCCTGCTTCCCCCTCTGCCACTTCCCCTGCTTGTGTTCCCTCTCTCACCGTGTCTCTGTCAAATAGATAAAATCATTTTAAAAAAAAAAAAAAAGTGCCTGAAGAGACCTATGCATAGAATAAGTATCCCAATAAGAGTACCCCCATCAACCAAAGACCAATCACAGTTATCTGGTCAAACATAAAAATTCTTAGTTCTGCAATGCACTTAATGACAAATTATGAGCCTTCATTAAGTCCAATAAAGACTTCTTTGTAAATTAAGGCCCCCAAAGAGCCCAGTATCTCATACAACTTAACTTACCGGTAGTAATAATGTTGGGCTCTTTCTTCTCTAAAACATCTTTGAGAGTTAACAAGATTAGCATATAAGGAACAACAGAAATCTAATCCAGTCCTGTCATCTTAAGGCTAAGCTTACTGGAACCCAAAGAATCACTTATTCCAAGTGACATATACTTGTTTGTCCCCAGGATAAAAACTCAAGGTCTCCTAACTTCTATTACACAGCTGTAGAACATCAATCCAAGTAAATACATCCATGACATCCAGAGTATACCACAATCATCTTTTCAATGGATCTCTCTCCCTTTCAGAACCTCATAATAGTAATCACATTCCTTCATTCAACAAATACTCAACATTTACTGGTGTGCCAGGCACTGTTCTTTTTTTTTTTTTTAAGATTTTATTTATTTACTTGAGAGAGAGACAGTGAGAGAGAGCATGAACGAGGAGAAGGTCAGAGAGAGAAGCAGCCTCCCCATGGAGCTGGGAGCCCGATGCGGGACTCGATCCCGGGACTCCAGGATCATGACCTGAGCTGAAGGCAGTCAACCAACCAACTGAGCCACCCAGGCATCCCAAGCACTGTTCTAAGCACCGTAATTTGTATAGTATACTCTGCATAGAGCAGATGCATTAGTCCTACACAGTGTAACAGAGATTTAGGGTAAATTATAAATAAGAAGGACTATAAAGAAAGATTTTTTAAATATTTCCAAGAAAGGAAGGTAAGGAAAAGAGTTATAGACATGACCTGAAGAATTCTAACAAGTGATAAATTGTGGGATGACTGTAAGGCATTCCGAGGTGGGAACAGCAAAAAAACAAAAAACCCAAGAGTAAGACTGTACAAGACTTGTTTGAGAAACAGCAACCATTTAGCTGGATCATTACCCATATTAGCAGATGAACTTAGAGAAACGGGATATACTGTTGAAAGATCTCGTATTCTATGCAGAAATATCTGAATGTAATTCATAATCCTAGGGAAGCAGTGACCACTTAAGATTTCTGAGGAACATAAAACTGGGACGGCATTTAAGATTAACTTAGAAGCAAAACACAAGAAGCAGGGAACCTAAATGGATGAAAGATACCGAGATCCTGAACTAAGGGAAGTTGGGTATGGAAAGAAGACTAAAGCATTGCAAAACTAACAATGGTATGCCATGACAGCTAGCTGCATGTAGGAGGGGAAAGACAATCCAGAGCCTTTGATGGGAAAGAACTTGCAATACATCATTAACAGAAAACAGGCAAGCTAAACTGAAGATTTAGCTAGATGTAACCTGTTTAGAGATTACAGTCTAAACCAAGGGGGAAAACTTTAATCTTATTTGAGAAAAGCTAATCTTCCCGTAGGAATATAAACATAATAGACCATGACATGGAAACTACAGTATGCAAAAAAAACAAAAACAAAAACAAAAATTAAAGAAAGGAGTGTAGTGTGAAAATTAGGGGCTTTTTTAAACTTACTACACTAGCATAAACTTAGGTACTTGACTTAAATCATGTTTTTATTAAAATATACATACCAAGCCTCAGCATGCTAAGATGCTAGGAATGCACTGTATGTTAAACTTTATTTAACAACCTCAAAAAAAAAAAAAATCATTTAATGAATCAGTAGCAAGGGGCACCTGGGTGGCTCAATGGGTTAGGCTGCTGCCTTCAGCTCAGATCATGATCTCAGGGTCCTGGCATGGAGTCCCACACTGGGCTTTCTGCTGGGGGTGGGGGGGGGAGCTGCCTACCTCTCTCTCTCTTTTTCTCTCTCTCTGCCTACTTGTGATCTCTGTCAAATAAATAAATAAAAATCTTAAAAAAAAAAAGAATCAGTAGCAAAATGTAGCTACTAAGTATTAGCAGAAGAGAACTACAACTGATCCCATCATACATATCACAAACCATTATTTGATTCAGTTAGGTAAGTTTAGAACCATCAATTTCTTTTAATTAAAACCCACGTGGTCTCTTTGCCTACAGTTTAAAAAAAAAAACGACGAGCTCCTTCAGGGCAGGGTTTATGTCCCAGATACCTTGCAGCCCCAAAGCTCAACATTTCAGAACCTCTCAACATATCTTTACTTATAAAAAATAAGTGGAAATCAAGCCAGGAATAATTTCCAAGTATACAGCATTCTCATAACTTGAGTATTATACAACAGCACAAATGATCCAGTATTCAGTGGCTACTATTCAACAGGTAATGGAATTACAAAATGAGTAACACATGAGTCCTCCCTTGAACTTATAGGATTTCTCTCAACAAACCAACCACAAGCTTCACCAGAAAACCTTGATTTGCGCTACTTATGCGACCATCAGTGAGTCTCTTAACTAAGATTTCTCGTTTCTCATCTGAAAAACAGATGAGGATTCAACAGAAATGTGATAGTGCTCCGTAAAGTATCACAGGTACAATGTATGCCAGCTGGCTCCCCAAAGAACACCAAACTGATCAAACACTTCACTGATAATGACATTGACACAGGCAAATCCAAGCATTTGACTGGCTCAACGTAAGTCTATCATCCTACCATTACTTAAGAAATCCTCAAAACTAACAGTACTGCAGATAGTAGATTAGAAATAGGATCTTAACGAGGACAATACAATCTATAGAGGATGATTTATAAACTTAAGGGACACTTTTTAAAATTAAAAGAAGTACATTTTAATTCATTTGAGTTTTGTTGGAAAATTCCTACCATAATTCAAGACAGAATACCATTAAAATTCAAACTTTAAACAGTATTTCTGAACAATGAAATGATACAACTACTTTATGGGAAATAATGCCTCCAGCACCTAAAACCATCTCAAATGAGTGCAAAACTGACATTTCCAAACTTGAAGTTTTTGAAATACACTAAATAAATTTGGGAGAAGAAGACTTAAGTTTATCTGATCAAACCTAGCTTCTAACCTTAACAAAAGAATAGGCTCCCCAGAACCATGGTTGTTTCCTTACCCACCTAAATTTATCCTTACCAGACAATAAAATGTATCATTTGAGCCATCATTTCTTTACAGAATGTCAATCAACACCACACAATGAGAGCAGGCAAGTTAAACACTAAAAATCTTACCTCAAAAACAAAAGACAGTCATGCAAAAATGTCTGAGGTAAATGTTGATGCCTTTTTTAACATAATTATATAAAAATGATGCCTGAACATGAAAATCCATCACCATTTATTTGTACATGAAATTTACAGTCAAGAAATCTTTACAATATGAAACTTAGATTTTTCTTGTGACAGCTTTATATACATCATACTCTAGTACCTTCACTTAACAGATAAAAAGTAATGATATAAGGTATTAATAATAAAAGACTAAAGACCATTTTCCAGAAAAGTGACTTTTAAAACTGTTCCTCCATTGCTCAGACAAAAAACTCAGTCTGTTCTTAAAGTGTAACAGATCTAGCTGGAAGGAAATCATTCAGTAGTCAAAATTCTGACTCCATATTCAAATTTTGCATTATTAAGTGCTTTCTTACCTTCTGCTACATCATCATCTACTGCTCCTTTCACCTGAGAAAAACACCACTGAATATCGTTCCCTCCTCCAGCTCCTGGAAAAAGAAAACATAGCAATTAAAGCTGAGTTCTGTTCATGTTTACTCTCGTAAACACAGAGATGGTATCCATGGTTGGCATGATACTAATAGCCTGGTACTGCCCACACATACAACCACCAGCCCAGAGCACTAACTTGGAAGGAGGTTAGTCTCCAATAACTGGTAGTGCATTTAAAAAAAAGAGAGAGAGATTCCAGGTATGAAATATCTGAAGGCCACGTACTATCATGAACACTGCATATGTGTTTAAAACTTCCATTTTCCCTTCCCCTCAAATACAGTAAAAGCCTCACAGTCACGCAAGACCTACCAGAGAAAAGTAAATACCAAAGTCAGACAGTTTTCCTTTAAGTTTACAAAAGCCTGCAGAAGGGTTAATAAGGTTAAACTACCATAAAACATGGAATGAAGAGAAAACTTCAGGAACATTACAGCCTGGGTGAGGAGTAATGATTCATAGGAACCCAATCACCAAAGCGCACACACAGCAAACACAACACTCACCACCCATTTCTTTGCATTTCATTACCAGCAAATCACTGGCTCCAGACGGGAAAAGAAATCGAAATAAATGCTGGTGAGGAGGCTGTCAGAGGAAGCTTGTTTTGCCTCCTTTCACCTTATCCCTCAGAATCCAGAGGGCCTTGCAAAGAATTTCCCTAGTTTGTCATCATCTTATGCAAAACAATTTTTATTTAGCTTAATTATTCAACAAGGCCAAAGAGCAGCTTGTTTACAGCAAAACATAGGTCAATCCAACACGTTAACTTTTTTGAAGGTTTATTTAAAGGTTATCTAAATACTGTAAAAAGCATGGAAAATTGGTTTAGTTCCTGAATGTCTCTATTTCACTTCCAAGCACTGTCGAGAAAATGTCCCGGATCTATGGAGGAAGAAACTGAATCAACACCTAAAACTGGTTCTTAGAAAAGGAAGACATTCAGCAACATCAAAATGTATAAAAATCACTCTCAAAGCAATTATCTTTCTCTTCCTTCACCTTCCTTTCCTGCTAAATATTCCAAACTGCATTTCTCTATGCAACCTCCCCCCACCCCAAGCTTTTACCTAAATCTCTCCCCCCTTGGCTATTTATATCATTGAACTCCACAACTATTTTAACTAACTCTACGAAACCCTTTTGGGAAAAGGACATCTGCACAAAAACTAACATACAAAACGCAAAGTTTAAATTACATTTTTCATGCAACTTGGTCTATTAAAGACCTTGCACTCTTGGGCACGAAGGTTAAGAAACCAAAGGGAACGAGTTCAAGACAAAAAAAATTCAGGCTTATGATCTCAAAAATATACGTACCCACAGTGGGGGGAAAAAATACACATAGGTCCCCAATGTATTTCAACTTGCAAAGTACTCTTCCTTCTCAGTACAAAATACATTAATATGAACACCCAAGAAGGCTTGCAGCAAGGGAAAAAACAGGAATTGTATTAAGGAAAAACCCTAAAAAAAGCCCCAGGGAGCTGGGGGGAAACCGGGGAGAGCGGGGTTTATAACCGGCTCTTCCAAGCAGTAGGGACAAATCTGCACTCGCCCCCACCCCGCCCCACCCACGCCTTACCCCCCGGCTCGCCAGCACACACCCCACCCCCACCCGTGCCAAGGTTCCAGCCCTCATTTTAAAAGCCATTTCTGTATCACAACGACCCCTTGCCTCAGCAGTACCCTCCCCACCCCCACCCCACCCCACTTGACCAATTCCCTGAAATCCAAGGGGCGCCCCGTGGCTCTACCAGAGGCACAGGCGGTCGCTAGGGGGTGATGGAGGGAGAAGGAAGGAAGCGGTGCCTTGTCAGTGGACGAGGGTGATTTCTCCTTTACCTGCCATGTTGCGCTGCAAATGGTGACCCTGCTGGGTTCCTCGGGGTCTCTGCTTCCTGAACTCACCCCCCTCACCTGGGGATGGGGGGGTAGAGAGGGCGGATGGCGGCGGATGGCACCTGTGGGGGGAAAGGGCGGGGGTCAGGGGAGAAGGAAGGAGGGGCGAGCAGAACAGCCAGCAGGATGGTGGATTTCGCTCTGGGGCTTCCCCGCTCTCGCTCTTTCTCCAGCGGCGGCGGCGGCGGCAGCTACGACAGCGACGGCGGCGGCAGCGGCAGGGGTAGGCGACTCCACTTTCAAAATGGCGCCGGCTGGCCTGGCCAGTGACGTCACCCGGGGGCGGAGCGGCCGGGCCGGGCCGGGCCGGGCCGGGCCGGAGGGGCGGGGCGGGGAGGGGCGGGGCGAGGGCCGGGGCGGGAACCGGAGGGGGGGGGGCGGGGAGCCGCCGGCCTGACTCCGGGTCCCCGCCCCTTCCTCCCCCGCCCGGCGCGCTGCGTGCCCGCGGGCCTGGCCTGCGCCGCGCCCTATCCCGCGCGCTGTTGGTCTGAGGTCCTGCAGTGCCCCGTCTGCCCTCTGTCCCCGGCCCGGTCCGCTGTCCTGGCACATCGCAGTGTCCCAAACCCTCGCGCCTGTGCCTGGACTCCGGAACGGGCTCAGCCGTGCAGTTACCATGTTCGCTCGCGGGGATTCGTGGGATCTTGTGTCTTTGAGCGTACCGTGTTTCTACTTAAAATAGTGACTCTGTAGCCAATGAAAAAAAGGACGGGGGTGGGGGGCTGGATAGACTGGGCGGCTCGGCCGAGGGAAGAGTTCGCGGGTCTGAGAAGGGCGCAGCTGGCCTGGTTCCATGTGGGTGAATTAAATACCTTCTCATGGGCCCCGGGAACCGAGGCAAGAGTCCTTGGCGACTGAAAGCAGTTGAGGGTTTCTGAACAGAACGCGGAGTTTGCTGGTAGCAGACATGGCGGAAAAAGTGGCCCGGTCGGTCCAGCTGAGAGAGTGGAAGCGGTGGTTAAGCCAAGAGCTGGGCTCTGAAGCCAGGCTGCCGAATGCGGACGCCATGCAGGAGATGAGGTTAACAGTCCTGCCTCATAGGGTTGTTTCAAAGATTAAATGACTTAATTAGAATACATGATGAATGTTTGCCGCCGTTATTGTTAGATTTGTGTTGAAAGCATCTTCAACAGAGTTAAGAGGTACAAGGAAAAAAAAAAAAACAGGAGACACTAGTCATCATCCAAGAGGGTTAGTATAGGTACCTCATTGAAAGATGCATTAACGATGCAATCGCTGTATCCTACTGGACACTTTACATATCTCAGTCCCCGCAACACTCCTAGGATACAGACATGCATATTTTGCACATGACCAACACCTGTAAAAATATCCGGAATTTGACCTTAAGGCTGAAAGGAGTCATCAGGCATTCAGCGACTAAGGGGAAGTTAACAATTATTTACATCTCCTCCTCATAGCTCCACTTTCTACCTTGGTCTTGATTGCTATAACAGTTCGATTGTAAAACAAGTTTCAAAACATCCACACAGGGGTGCCTGGGTGGCTCAGTGGGTGAACCCTCTGCCTTTGAATCGGGTCATGATCTCGGGGTCCTGGGATGGAGCCCCACGTTGGACTCTGCTGGGCAGGGAACCTGCTTCCTCCTCTGCGTCTCTGCCTGCTTGTGATCCCTGTCAGTCAAATAAATAACTAAAATCTTTAAAAAATTAAAAAAAAAACATATCCACACAGAAAAACTGCACCATTGGATTATTATTCCTCCGTTTCTATCTTAGTAATTTGCCCTTAACCAGTGAATAAGCAGACTAAAAATCCACACTGTATTTGTCATCTTTCAGCTACCTGTACAAAGCATGAACGCACTGTGTGCTGTATTGACTTCTATTTTGGTTGACTTCATAAATGTGTCTCTCTACCTATGCCTTTACTACTCGTTTTTCCTTTCTACTTTCCATGCCATTGTTTTATAATTCAATCCTAGACTCTCCAGTGAACCTTAAAACTGAGAGAGAGACTAGACCATTAAACTAGAGGACTGGCACCCCTAATACACAAGTCACTTTCTTGTTTTATGCTTCAGCTTTTGCTATGCGTAAGATTTGTATCTTCACGCTTCCTAAAAAACGATTTGGTCTACATAAATGATTCGTTCTTCTTAGAAGCCAATGAAGCTTGCCTAGAAACTAAGATAATTATAACAGAAGTTCATACAGCACTATGTGCTGGGTGCTGTCCTAAGAACATTGTACACACTCTTGAGGGTACTACGTGCCTATGGGACAAGCTGAGATAGGTCTAATGGGTCTAATAATCAAGAATTGGTGACCCTAAGCTAGTAGCCCAAAGACAAGGGTTGCTCTTGTTGGTCCCTGCTTCCTTATCTTATGTTCTATCTTCCGTCTCTGTACTAGGGCCCTTTCCTTACCATTTCATGAAAATGTCTTCTGTCAAGGTAATTAATGATCTCCATGTAACCAAATCCAATGATCACTTCTTTGATTTTTCTCTTTCTTGACTTTCTAACAGTATTTGAAACCACTCACCACTCTATGCTTTTTGAGACCCTTTTTTTTTTTGCTTGTTATATGATTGGTTTACACCCAATCTTTCCATACACATTTTTTAGTTTCCTTTGCTAGCTCCTCCTCTGGGATCACCCTGTAAATATTAGGGTGATATGTCTTCCTGTCTTCTGCCCTATATACGCCTCTCTATCCCAGGCAACCTCATTTAGTATTTACAGATGTAAATACTGTGTATATACCAGTCACTGCCAAATCTAGACCTCCAGCTGTACTCTCCCTGGAACTGCAGACACACACATCTACCTGCCTGTTTGACATTTCTACAGATGTCCAATAAGCATATCAAACAAGTAGTGACAGAACATAAATCTTGATTCCACATCTGCTTCATACCTTGGCTGATGCTGGTTTTTCCCTGGAATGTCACCATCCCCTCTAACCCACCCCTGCCTCAACAGACCCACATACCCATCTCTTTCTCCTTCCTCAGCCAGTAAAACCCTTCCTGGTTCTTTAAAAATCAATTCTGATGTAACTGCCTTCAGAAAGCCTTCTTTGATATTTTCCCTCATTCCCTATCAACCTTAAGCTGGGTTGGGTGCACTTCTGAAATATTCTCATAAAATCTAATGTACTTCACTCTTGCTAGATTATGCTAAAATTATATAAATATGTGTCTGTTACTAATGGAGTTCTTTGAGGAAGGAAGTATGTCTTATTCATCTCCATATCACCAGCCACATAATTTGTTGGATTAACGGATGAATGAATAAATCTCTCTGGCTTGGGAGGAAAACCACTAAAGTATTGTCTCCATAAAGCTGACCCTATCATACTTGTTTTCACTTACTCTTTTTAACCCTGGAAAAAAGAGGCATTTTACAAATTATCTTGGTCATTCCAATGTACATCTATTAGGCATAGTTGGTTAAATTTCTAAGTTGCTTAGGGATAGATTCATCCCAATTATTTCCAACTGCTCCTTTGTTCCTAAATACTTATTAACCAAGAGAATCCCACAGGACATCACTCCTCATCCATATGATCCACACACCTTCACACAAACATTTTGTCATTAAGCCTCTAGTCAGAACTTCAACATCTGACCATGGGTAAGATGCCTAAAGAAATAGTTCCCTGCAGAACTGAGTTCAGCCTAGACACACCAAGAGGAAAACTCGAAGTTTTCCTGATGAGGTCCTGGAGAACCTATAAGTCTTAGAGGTGTTTTGGTTCCAATCTAAACTGAGAGGCACTAGGGGCACCTACAATCTCACCAGCAGAATGGAGCCAATGGGACTCACCAGTCGGGTTTTGCAAGCTGGCTTTTTAAAGCATTTCGTATAAGGAGGGGAGAATCACTTGAAAGTTGTTTCCTTGGAGTGAGGTTGAATACAAACCGTCCTTCACACTGAGAAGTGGCACTGTCTAGATGCTTCTCCTCTAGGCAGTTAGAATTAGGAATGTCTAAAAAAGACCATGAACTCAAGGGTAAAAGGAGAAGTCCTTGATTAGTAAATGACACAATTTAAAATTTTGGCAAACTCACTACAAGCCATGCTTTCTAACATTGAACAAGTTCAAGGACTTCATAGGGAAAATTATAAGCAGATGTCAGCTTCTTACATACTTTCTTAATATCTACAAATTTGGCCTACAAAGCAGTTTTCCAAAACCCCACAGATTCTAGATTATATTGATAATTCACATCACAATATTCAGGTATAGAACACACTATCAATGGGTGCCTGGATGGCTCAGTTGTTAAGTGGCTGCCTTCTGCTCAGGTCGTGATCCCAAGGTCCTGAGATCAAGCCAGGCATCAGGCTCCCTGCTCAGCGGGAGGCCTGCTTCTCCCTCTCGCACTTGCCCCTCTCTCGCTCTCTCTCTCTCTGTCAAATAAATAAATAAAATCTTAAAAAAAAAAAAAAAGAATGCACTATCAAATCACTAAAATATCCTACACTAGCAGGTGTTTAAAGAAAACAATAGTGAATCTACCAAGAGGACTTTATGTAGCCAAATGTTTGTAAAAACAGAGGAAATTGCTTACGCTTTAGTAACAGGATACAAAATACAAATACAATACAATCATAGGTATGTACAGAAACATACACAAAATATATGGAACTGAAAAAGACAGGAAGGAAAGGTACCAAGGTGTTCACAGAAATGTCTCTAGACAGGGACACAATGGTAATTTTTTCTTCTTTGACATTTGCGTTTCTCCCAATTGTCTATAATCAATAAATATTAAGGGAAAGAATAAACTTTAGCTTAAAAGTTCTTTAAAAGTCCATTCTAATGCTGGTATTACAGTTTGTTGATAAAATCTGTGTTATAGATACTCCACCTTAAAGTGGTCCATTATAAAGTAGTCCATTATAACTATGTTCAAAGATGTGATTCAATCCACGGTTTTACCATAAAACAAAGAAATATTTTCTTTTGGCCTTTTAACAGTGTGCATATATTTTTTAAAGATTTTATTTATTTATTTGATAGACAGAGATCACAAGTAGGCAGAGAGGCAGGCAGAGAGAGAGAGGAGGAAGCAGGCTCCCCACAGAGTAGAGAGCCAGATGTGGGGCTCGATTCCAGGACCCTGGATCATGACCTGAGCCGAAGGCAGAGGTTTTAACCCACTGAGCCACCCAGGCACCTAAAACCGTGTGCATACTTAAAGATGAAGAAAAGATCAGTAAATTCTTGTCGTTATCTTGAGTTTGTAAATTGCAACCAAAAATTTTGTTTTGTGCTTTCATTGGATATACAGTATATAGATATATAAGCTGAATATCTCTCTGATATAAAATGCAAACTTTGTGAAATTAAATATTATCTCTGAAATCTATATTCAGTATTGCCTATTAAATAATTATAAATGCTCTGCAATGTAGATAAATTATTATCCAAACCGCTCGTTCGATGTATAAATCTATTTCCATGCTGTAGATTTTTTAGGAGGCATTTGAGTTTAACTAAGACACTGGCATGTGTTTTATGCCTAAGTAATAGAAACATACACACTCGGGTGCCTGGGTGGCTCAGTGGGTTAAAGTCTCTGCTTTCAGCTCAGGTCATGATCCCAGGGGCCTGGGATCGAGTCCAGCATTGGGCTCTCTGCTCAGCAGGGAGCCTGCTTCCCTTCCTCTCTCTGCCTGCCTCTCTGCCTACTTGTGATCTCTGTTTGTCAAGTAAATAAATAAAATCTTTGAAAAAAAAAAAAAAGAAACATACACACTCAAGATTGGAAGGAACTTTAGGGACTAACTAACTCAATTCTCATGATGCATGAACTCCCTATTCAACACGCTTTCCAGTGCTCATTCAGTCTTTGCTTAAAAACTTCCAAGTAATCAAGAACTAAGATCTCTTCTGATTTTACTATCACTGAGTAATTCTTCCCTATATTGTATAGCAATGCACTTCAATACAACTTTATTCTACAGACCCTGGCTCTCCCATCTGGGACATCTTTTAACGTGAATATGCAGGTCATTTGAGTATTAGGATATAACTATGTCTCTCAAATTTTCTCTTCTCCATAATCATTGTCCCAGCTTCCTTAAAGCTTCCTTCCTTAATCCAGCTTTGATCTATGTATCAATGCATTATCTCAGTCAATATCCTCTACATACAGGCTAGTTGTTCCAAATGCCTCATGCAATCATGCGAAGGGCTAAGTACAACAATTCAGGCCCAACAATTACACATCTGTTACCTGCTCTTACTTGGAAACCATGTTTCCATTAATGTAGTCAAGAATCCCTGGGATTTCACAATCATGTATTGTGATCTGAGCTCCTCTTCCATGCTTAGCTGTTAAAATAAAGCTCCCTAATCTTTTCCCCTAATGGTTCATTTTTCAGATTGATACATAATCTCTGGAACATAGTAGGAACTTGATAAATATTTGGATAAACAAATACAAGTCTTATTTTCTATTATTGTTTCCTTCATAATTGAAGTTTTGTTGATCACAATTTGAGAACGGTTCATAGAAATTATGAAAAATATATAGGGAAAATCTAAAAAGCCATGCAATTGTAATTCTTCCTAGAGAATTATTCCAGTGATTTAAAATTTGGTATCAAGGGCACCTGGGTGGCTCAGTGGGTTAAGCCTCTGCCTTTGGCTCAGGTCATGATCTCAGGGTCCTGGGATCGAGCCCCGCATTGGGCTCTCTGCTGAGCAGGGAGCCTGCTTCCCCATGCCTCTCTGCCTACTTGTGATCTCTCTCTCTCTCTCTCTCTGTGTCAAATAAATAAATAAAATCTTTTTTAAAATTTTGGTATCAAAATGTTTTTTTTAAAAGAGAGGTTCTTACATCTAAAGTCCCCTGAGTTCACAGTTATCAGTTACGCTACATGCTCAAGAATTTATACATTACACATTAGCAGATTTTTTAAAGATTTTATTTATTTGTTTGTTTGTTTGTTTATGAGAGAGCAAGAGCGAGAGAGCACATGCAGCAGAGGGAAAGGGAGAGGCAGGCTCTCCGCTGAGCAGGGAGCCTGATGAAGGGCTCCATCCCAGGACCCTAGGATCATGACCTGAGCTAGAGGCAGACGCTTAATAACTGAGCCACCCCAGTGCCCCCACATTAGCAAATTATTAAGAAAAAGTCATCTACAACAACCAAAGACATTACAGATAGTTAACATGTCTGACAGGGAAGATTTTAGTTCTCAACTCCAAAGATTCTGATTTAGTAGGTCCTTTAAGAAGCTTCCAACCATATGATCCAGCCATCCCATTTCTGGATATATACACAAAGGAAATGAAATTAATACCTCAAAGAGGTATATGTGTTCCCATGTTTATGGCAACATTATTCACAATGTCCGAGATATAGAAACAACCTAAGTGTCTGTCAGTGGAAAAGTAGATAAAGAAAATGTGAAAGATATATATATATATATAACATATTATGTTATATATATATATATATATAAAATATTAGTATGATTTAAACTTCAAAAGAGGGAGATCCTGCCATTTGCGGCAATATGGATGAACGTGGAGGACACTATGCTGAATGAAATAAGCCTGACAAAGAAAGACAATACTGCATGATTTCACTTTCATGTAAGGCCAAAAAGTTGAACTCACAGACGCAGGGAGCAGGCAACCTGGTGGTTGCCAGGGGCTAAGGGAAGGGAGAAGTGGGGAGATATTCATCAAATGGTAAAGAATTGCAGCTATGTAGAATGAATAAGCTCTAGAGATCTATGTGCAGCATGATAACTGTGGTTAATATAGTGTATTATATACTGGAAATTTGCTAAGACAGATTTCAGGTGTTCTCACCATGCACACAAATATACACATGCACACACACAAAGCAATAACTACATGAGGAGATGGCTATGCTGATTAACTTTACTAGTAATCACTTTATATATGTATATTAAAACATCATGTTTTAGGGATCCCTGGCAGGTTCAGTCAGTAAAACATGTGACTCTGGATCACAGGGTCATGAGTTCAAACCCCACATTGAGCGTGGAGCCTACTTAATAAAATAAATTATTTTTTACATTTTAAATAAATTAGCATGTTTTACATTTCATAACAAGCAAGCTTCTACACGAATCTTATACACAATCAAACTTGAGACTCACTGATTTAGCATATCCACACACTTGACTGACATGCTGTAAAGTGTCTGACTGAAGTCATTGAAGACAAATATTGAGGGAACAGGTACTTCTGCCTACTCACAGAGCAGTGTTGTTCAATCTATTGTCCACGAAATATTAAGTATTCTGTGGAGGAAAAAAGGATTCTACAGTCAAAAAAGTTGGGGAACATTAGGTGTAAAAGGGTTCTTTACTATGTCGTGTCTTAAAGATTTTTATTTTTTTTTTATTTTAAAGAGAGGGAGAGAGCGCACATGTACTTGGAGGGAGGGGCAGAAGGAGAGAAAGAAGCAGAGGCCCTTCTGAGTGAGGACTCTGCACCGGGCCTACATCCCAGGACCTGAGATCTTGAACCTGAACTGAAGTCAGACCCTTAACCCACTGAGCCACCCAGGCGCTCCATTACTATGTAATTTTTAAGTGTATATCTTGAATATGCAACAAATGAGATCTAACACGAAGCATGGAACAAAAAACATGGATCCAGAAGCCAGCATTATTTTAGCATAATCACTCTCTAGCTAAGTATTAACTTGAATGGAGAAGGATCTAAACCCGCATTTCTCTGTATTTTTTTCAATACAGAAAAAAAAATATTTCACTGCTCTTCCTTTATCTTTTTATCTTTCCCTAAAGAGGTTCTGATGTTCTTTAACTCACAGCCAATGGTGTCCTAGAGAACTTCATATTGTCTCTCAAGAGCTGGTTGTTAAATTTTTAGGAATTTTGCAAGCTGGTTGTTAAACAGACACTATTAAAAATTAAAAACTATACAGCAACAATCAAATTATTTATATTACAAACAAAGATAATACACACTAAGATCTCATTACTTTCTAATTATTTTACCATTTTACTCTTTTCTTTGCTTTTGGGGTTATTTACATCTATTGCCACTGTATAGTAGAAACTGGTCATGATGGGAATATTTATACCTTAGGAAATGGCAAATGCTAGAAATTAGCCCACAGTCCTCTGAGACCCCCTACAACCCTTGCTGCTCCCACCAGAAAGCTGGTGGTTAGACATTTATTAGCACATCACCACCCACAGATTCAGGGACTTCCCCATAAGTCATAAGTAAATCTCTTCCTCTCTTTTGTTTTTTTAAATTAAGATGACTACACATGAATATGTGTAGTCGTGACTGATGACCAACCAACCAACATCAGAAGAAATTAATTATTTACAAATAAAGGCTGTTTTTGATTTGCAATAAAGATCAATTTGGACATGCTAGAAGCTATTCCTTATTCGTTTCTCACCATACTGTCAGTTAGTATCGTTCCTGTATTTCTTCCCAGAAGTTGCTGCACAACTCTGCCCCAATGTGTGATAAGTCACTTGCAGGCTTAAGCTGTTTGTATCTGTGCTTTAACCTCATTTTGGACATCCACTATATTAGGTTTATTGTATCCTGCCATTGCCCACTCCCTACACCTATCTAGCTCAAGGCATTCTGTAGCAGGTCATGAGAAACACTTCAGAGCTCACAGTACTTCCAAGCCTCCTGGCGGGACATCCTGCACAGTCCTTCATTATTCCTCTGGACTCACAGACAACAGTGATGAAACAGTATTTCCATGAGTCCTTATTACACACATTTCCTTCCTTACATACATTCTTAGCCATGGTACATTCAACCCAAAATAGCAAATCCTTCAACGTGTTTCCACCAGACCTTCTACTCATCAGTTTTGCATTAACTATTCAGATAAGCATTGGGTCTGAATACATTCCAGAACCTAGGGGTTCTCTAATATTGATTACTGGACCCTGTTCTACCATATCCAAGGCCAGTGCACGTTGCTTCGACGTCCCTCAGAGCAACAAAGAATGCACGTGTCACTTAACCATTCAAAAAATAGCCTTTGATGTCGACACACACTTCACAATGTCTTACTCCACAGTAGCACTTCTGAATTCGAAGCCTGGTTCAACAGTGAGTCTGCCTGGAACATGAGGGAAAGTGTATGCAGGTCTTCCTGGGTTCACCTTCCAAATTCTTGAGTGAGCCACAGGTCTGCTCATTTCAGTTTTCACCGTAATTCAGGTTTCACTTCTCACATCATTATGAATGACAACAAGATCAATGATAGTTCACTGCATTGGGACAGTACATTAGTTTTATTTGTCATGCCTGTTATCTCACAGAGACCTTTATTGAGAGTTATGAGAACACCAGGGTTCTAAGAGATCAAGTCATTTTTATAAAATGCTGGTAGCTTGCTTGAGGTCACCCAGCGCTAGTTCGTGGAAAGTCTGGGAATTAGAAGCCAGTTTTTGGCTCTCAAACCGTTTGGTCTAACGTTCCTTCCATTTTCCCACCAAACTACTGTTTATCTCAGTCACTTTCCTTGAACCAGAGCACTTACAGAAGATAGGTCCTCAAACACACATCTTGAAAACAATCAGACTATAATTGCCTGAGTAAAAATTGCCTTGGGGGTAAAATATATAAACCCATCTATGAAGGCCCCGAAGGCAGGCTGGTATGACTGTACCCCTCATCCTTGAATAGACTCTCACCCCCCCTCCCAAGAAAGGTTATGTATGCTTCCACAAACACTTGAAGACAGCTTTGGAAAAAAATTGAAAGCTTAATGAATCAAATCCGGCTTATACTTAATAGACCTGCAAAAACCTCTCTGACATGGTATGTTGGTAGCTTTGTAATAAAAATTTAAATTTAATAACTTCTTAATTTGGAAGGCAATAAAGCTACAACAGAAGTTAAACTTCAAAATTGCTTTCAGAGAGGGAAATTAGATAAGACACCACTGTGCAAATGCTATTTGAAGCACCCACCTCCACAACTGAACCTCCTCCACCATAGCAAAGTTCGCCATCCCCACCAAGTTGCAGAAGGGAAAAGGTGTGAGTCTCTGGAAGGTCACGTGAAAATACAACTGCGTGTCCCACCTATGTTCCCTGCCAGAGTCCTTTCCAAACTAAGAAGACTTGCCTCCAGCACACGTATCCACCTCCACAACTGAACCTCTTTTACCACTGAAGGCTTCATGGTCCAAGGCAAATCATCCAAGAGAAAGGACAGCTGTATCTGAAGGAGGCTGATAAAAATCAAGACAACTCGGTCAGATAGTGACAGTTCCGTCAAAGTTGGAAGGTTGTTCCTCAGCTAAAATCCTGACATCCAGGAATAAATGGGCTTAAGCTACTTCCGTAGAGCAGAAGTCTACTGTAAGAGCAAACTGAGGGGGGCCAATGGGTGGTAAGCCACTAAGAATTAAGATAACTGAATTAACTGGCTGCTATGTTAATAAACCTGAACATGAGGCCACAACAGGTGGATAGACATTGGCATATTGATGACTGAAATCTATGTATTTCATTAGGATTGTATAAACTTGACTGAATCCTACCCCTGACTGGTCTCAAGGTTGATTAGAAATGGAGTCCCAAAAAGCCTATGTTAAGTTTTATAACACAAATTCACTCTATATCAGTACAGAGTGATTATAAAGGGGTTTACCAAGTATCTCAGACTCTGGTAACTACCCTTTTAGAAGAAAAAACAGATGGCGCAGGAGACATATATAATTAGCCATTTGAAAACATAAGAAAATGCACTCTGTTCTTGGAAGGTCCCAAAAGAGTAAATTTTTAACAGGCTAACATAAGAGCAGCACCTACAGAGAACTGATTAGAAGTACCTTTGTTGTCACTGACCCATATGTGGCAGATATTTAAACCCAGTCCTAAGGGCTTCTGGGTGGCTCAGTGGATTGAGCATCTGATTTTAGTTTCTGCTCAAGTCATGCTTTCATAGGTCATGATCTCAGAGTTGTGGGATTGAGCCCACAGAGCCCATGTGGGGCTCTGTGCTGGGCATGGAGTCCACTTAAGATTTTCTCTCTCTCCCCCAGCCCCTCTCCCGCTCACATGTGCAAGCATATGCACACACTCTCTCTCTCAAAAAACAAAACAAAACAAAACAACAACAAAACCAGCAGATTTTCTTTTTATTGACAGCTCACTGTTCTCAACAGGAAGAGCTGGGAGATGAGTTAGAGGTCATTGAAAAGCTGCTAAAAGCCACTTTCCAATAGGATTACTGATGGTACAATTATCAATAAGATGACAGATAATGCAAAATAAGATAGATGACAGGTGAATTTTAGGAAGAAAAGAAACCCTAGGTTTGTCTGTTGTCCCCTTTTATTCTCAAAAGTGACTATGTTTAGAGGTGCATGGGTGGTTCACACATTTAAGCACCCAACTCTTGATTTCGGCTCAGGTCATGACCTCAGGGTGGTGGGACTGAACCTGAGTGGGGCTCTGCACTCAGTGGGGAATCTGCTTGAGATTCTCTCTCTCCTTCTTCATCTGCCCCTCCCTCCCTGCTTTCATGTGTGCTCTCTCTCTTTCTCTAGAATAAATAAATAAATTTTAAAAAAAGAACAAGTCTAGGTGTGATCACCTTTCCAGCCATGAAAGATGAGAGAGCTCTCTGTATTCAGAGGCCTGGACCCATGCCTGACCCACCCACTACCAGCTGAGACTTTAGGCAGGGGCATCACCAACCTGGATTGCTTTCTCATCTATAAAACGAGAGAAATAGCACTCGAGTATCTCAGCGGTCCCTTCTAGCTCTAAAATTATGACTTTATAGGAACTTTTTTTCCCTGCCTACTTAATCCCACCTACTCAGGCTTCACCTTACTCTTCACCTTTACCGATGAAAGCAGTAGCACTTCTTAGATGTTTCTGCCTTGTCTCTGGACCTCTTTACTCATGCAGATTTAACTGAGTCATCAACCTCTTCAAAATCAGCTTCAAGAATTTTTTTTTTTGGCCACCACCTCCTCTTTGTCTTCTGTTCTTTCAGTAAAGCATATCCATGAGCTTGGATGGCGTTTAATAATCCAGAGTAGCTTTCGTTTTCTTCTGCTTCTTGTTCTCCCCATCATAACCTCTGAGTCAAATGAAATCTTTCTTGACTGGTAGCTGAACAATACGTTTCTTAGTGACATTCTAAATAACAAGGTGAAAGGCAATTATTAACTTAGAGAGGAAATTTTATACCCCACACAGAAAAGACACTGAAAGTGTCACACAGAAGACAGAGGAATTTGCAGAAGCTGGAATGCCCATACTAACAGAATTATTCTCTTAAATATGGAGAGGCAGAAAAGCATGTTTCTCAATCTCGATTTAACATCCAAATTATCTGGGAGCTTGAAATACTGTTGATCCATTGCTCCTACCCTCCAGAAATTCTGATTCCATTGATCTGGGGTATGGCTTTGGGCACACCTTGGGATATTATTCTAACATATGGCCAAGGCAGAGAACCATTGCAAGAAGAGAGGTTAAAAATAATGGCAAAAATAACCAGATCGCAAGTTTTACCTTATGAAGGTATGGCCCTAGAACTTGGCACATTAAGCAGTCACCATGGAGATGGGCCTCAGAGAATTTTGGAAAGAAGATCCATTCCAGAACTTTCTTTTTCTATTTCTTCCATGTCTTCAGCAGGGGAATTTTAACTTGGGGTGAATGAATCCCATGATAGAGCATAAAAACTATTCCATGCATATAGGCATATATGCTCTGTTCTAAGAGGAAGGTCCACAGTTTTCATCAGATTTTTTAAGGAACCCACGGCCCAAAATATTAAAAACCACTGATTTATTGAGGGGAGAAAAGGTCATATGGGATGGTGCATACTAAATATTAAAAGTCCTTATGTTGGTAGAATACAAGCCCTTTATGATTATTCCCTGTGCTCTTGCTTAAAAAAGTATCACTCACAATCAAGTGTTGTCTTCTTATGAGACCTTACACCCTTATGAAATAGGGCGAATACCACCTGTTCTGTCCAACAATTAGCAACAAATGTTTTGAGAAAATGTCACCGGTGCAAAGCAAGTGCCACTTTTCATCCTTCCCACTCTTACTTAGCTAGAAATGCAAGGCTGCAATAAGACAGTGGGATGTATGAAGATGATAATTCTATAGTTGAGGGAACTGGAGTATGACAATAAAATGCAATCTCTTTTCACTTAGTTGTAAAGAGTTTCCACTCACTTAAAAGTTGCTGCTGAGAACCGGATAATGTTGGTGACATTTCTCCCAACTGCTCACCAGAGACATGATTTTGAAGAAAGCAGAATGGCAACTCCAAACCTTGCAGATGACATGGAGGCTACTTCCTTTGGTTTTACATGTAAGAGTCATCCCCAGTCTTTTTCATCCCTCTGCAGAAAGTCTGAGAGTATAGTCATGAAATACATATCATTGTATACCACCCCTGTCATCTTATGCACCTTAGATGAGTCCATGCTCAATACAAGTCCTACTGGTTACTAGAGCAAATACTTCCTCCAGGTCATACTTAGAGATGTGCTTCACAGCTTTGGATCTCAAAGGAAGAAGAAATTTGCATGCCCTTCAATGTGAGCTTCTGGTTCCTTCCAGAGAGATCAACTCTTTGGCCAAATCCAAGATGTCGGTGTCCTCCATTTTGTCACTTCAGCTCTTAAAAATTGATGGAAAGTGCTCTGGTATTTGTACATGTTTCTTTCTTCCTTCCTTTCTCTCTTCTTCTTCTTTTTTTTTCAGTCAGCCAAAACTTTGCAATTTGGAATTTCCCTGTTAAATCCTGAAATTTCTTATGCAACTCAATGGCATGCACTTTCTGGGCCAGTGACTCACCAATTCTGGCCAGGCAGACTCTCCACAGTACCTCTGTGGGCAGCAGTGTTGAGGGATATGCTCTCCCCTGTCACCACACAGAATATCCTCAGGGACTGTGCAACCATTACTGACCTTGTCTGTCTGTGTGACCAGAAGTTACATAGTGACAGAAACCAAACACAGGGGATCAGAAAGGCAGACATGTGCTACCCTTACCATCCTGGAGGAGCTGAACATGTTTCCGTGTCAGAAACATGACAGAACTGTCAAAAGTTGACTGAATGGCCGATCTGTTGTGAAGTGTCATAGGTTTTTTGTTGTTTGTTTCAATGACAATGTCACTGCAAAAATTTTCATCAAAATAGAAAAAAGAAACAAAGAATACCTATAATCACACTGGTGTAATCCAACAGATGACCATAGCACCCTCATTGTCCCAGCCTCACTTGGCTGTTAAGAGATGCCAAATCTCTAGAAGTTTTCTGGACTCTTCCCCCAGTTACCTGGCTTCTTAGCAAATGCTGGGCTACTGAATGGAAGGGACCGTGATGTAGTTAAAATAGACATGCTTCCCTCCTCCACCCCAGGCTCCTTATCCCTACCTGTACCGCTATATAACAGATGAAGACCAAATCTTTGACTTGAGAGAGAGAGAAAATATATTTATGGGGGTGTAGAAGTGAACTTTTGTCATTTGATTAGCTGCCTCAAATGCAAAGAGGACTAAGGGACCAGCCAGCCAACATCAATCCAAAAGTTGCATTCAACCATCACTGGGGTAAAGTTAAACGATCCCAGCCAAGAGAGAATACCTAATGAGTGAAAAGTAAAGTGGGCCTGCTATCACCAGAGTGTGTGAAATACTAAACCCTGGGATGCCCGGGTGGCTCAGCTGGCTAAGCCTCTGACTCTTAATTTGGGCTCAGGTCATGATCTCAGGGTTGTGGGTCCTGTGGAGCCCTGGGTCGGACTCCATGCTCAGTGCTGCGTCTCCCTTCTCCTGCCCCTCCCCCTGCTTGTGTGCCCAGGGATGTGCTTGCTCTCTCTCTCTATAGCCCTCAATCAATCAATCAATCAATCAATCAAATCTTATTTTAAAAATCACAAAACCCTTCCTGGGTTTTGTACTCCTAGTAACTTCAGCATCTTATGACACATGCACTTAAGGTTGAATAAAATAGTACTTTATTCAGGACCTGCCCCAGTCGTGAGAGCCATCAGCTAATGGTTGCCTGAGTAATGGATGACATTGTGTCATTTATCTGAAACAACTTCTTTTCATTTAAATTTGAAGCTGTGCTATCTGCCTCCTAAGAAGTCGTCTGGTTTGGAAAATCAGAAAAAAATATACGTCAAAAATCCCTTATTTTGAACAGAAAGAGGTATGCAATACATATTTACTTCTTCAAAAAATGAGCTCCTCTCTAACTTCTCTAAGCACATGATAAAAAAAAGTGTCAGTTTATAGGGTGCATGATTACTACTCGCCTGAGGCACTGTTGGTTTAAACCAAGCTCTATATACTCACCTTATATCAGCCTCGTAAACTCCTCTGATGATCTGCCGACTTTTGAAACGGTCGAAGTGATACACCAAATCACACTATGTGAGAACCGTTAGAAAGATCTAATAGCAAGGCCTACATTTTGTCCTGCACCAGAATCATCCGGAAAGATTTCCTTTTTTTTTTTTTTTTAAGCTACAAAGCTAGCTCAGAACTTCTGAATCATTCAGGAGTGGAGTCCAGGAAGGCAATCTGTATCTTTTAAAACCCCAGTACAATTCTGCTGTGGGCCATTGGAGAACCAGGACTTAAGAACAGCTAATTTAGTCCACTGACCCCAGTGAACCAACCTCCTAGGGGGTGAATCATGTGAAGCCCAGGAAGATCCCAAGCAATCACTTAACATGGGTCTGGGGAGTGCCTGCTCTGTGCCAGGCACTATTCCAGGAGCGAAGCCTCCATCAGCAAATCGAATAGGCAAAAAGCTACTAGTCCAATGGCTTGTTCAAAGTAACTGATTAAACAGTTATCATGTGCCTATGATGTAGTTTGTTAAGCTAAGTTCTGGAAATATAAAAACAGCATTGTCGCTGCCTTCAAGGAGCTTATAGACGAGTATGGAACCAGGTAATTATGATGTAAGAAAAATCCTCCGTAGTAGAGATACACACCAGGTGAGCCAAAAACAGTAGTGGGAACCCCGAAATCTAGAGGCCCTGTTGCCTGCGCTGCACTTAACTTCACTCTCTCTCTCTTTTTTTTAAGATTTTATTTAAGAGAGACAGTGAGAGAGGGAACACAAACAGGGGGAGTGGGAGAGAGAGAAGCAGGCTTCCCGCGGAGCAGGGAGCCGCATGTGGGACTCTATCCCAAGGCCTTGGAATCACGACCTGAGCCGAAGGCAGATGCTTAAGGACTGAGCCACCCAGGCACCCCTTCACTCTCTATTTTTATGTACTTTTATTATTCTGTTAGTACAGCATTTAGTTAGTCATTTGGGAGCTGCTAATAAGATGTTCGCCTGAAATGCTGATTTATGTTTTTGGTGTGACTGAGGGAATGAGACCTATATGATTAAGCTACAATATAGCTACGTAAAATTAAATACTAAGCTGGTGAGGTACTGATAAAAAATGCCATTAAGGGGTACCCAAGTAGTAGTGTGGGTTGGACTGGAGGGGGGTGAGTGTCTTTGATCGGCGGGGTAGGAAAATGGGCTTCTTTACAGATTTACAACCCTCCAAGCGCTTCCCACCTGCTGCCTTATTAAATCCTCATTGGAGCCTTCAAGGCAGTTGTTATTACCAAGTCACCCCCTCCTGTGGTAGAGGATGAAAGTAAGTTCAGAGAGGCTGTGTAACTTGCCCGAGGTCACACAGTGCAAATCCAGTCCTCAAGGACTACCTACTTTAGGATTTTCCTACTTCACCGCCCAGGGGCCCTGCACTGCACAGCGTTCAGGAGGTGCAGAGGCGGGACTGAGACCCCTTTCCTGGTGGAACAAAACTCTAAGTGCTACCCTCCGCACTTGATTATTCACTGGATGGGGAACAAGAAAGGACCGTGAAGCACGCACAGTTACCCTGAACCTGTGCACAGGGAACCGCCCGGGCGTTCGAGTCCTAACTCCGGGTTCATTGAGCCAGAGGAAAGCATTGTTTGAGGAGCTCGGCGCCCGCGATGGGTGGCCGGGGTGAGATAAGATTGCTGAGAAGCGGCTGCAGGGGCCTGCTCCATTCAAGCAGGAAAATGTGTCACTTCCTCCCGGCTCCTAGATCATTTCTCCGTGGGGGAGGAAGGGGGAGGGACCCGAGCCTCGAAAGAATTTAGAATGGGTCCGGGAGGGGTGAGGGGAAGGCCAGTCCGAGTGGAAGGGTAGGCTTTAACCAGCTCTGGCTACACCCTTTTTAAAAGCCCCAGCATATTTTTACTTCTTGGCTCATTCTCAGCCTACCCTTCTGTGTCCTCATTCTTTTTTTAATTCAGTGCTGGAATCTCAGCACATTTCCTCCTCCCCCACCTCCTTCTCCTATGCAAAATCTTGCTCCTCAATCTTTGCTGCATCTATTTTTCTGCAAAGCTGAAGCATTCAGAGCAGGCTGAATGCTTTTTCCCCTCAACACAGCCCCACCCAATAGAAATACACACACACACACACACACACACACACACACATACACACACACACACACACACACACACACACACACACACCGCACGGAGTGCCTGATTCCCACAGAACAGTTATTTTAAAGAGTCCTGGCTGCGCTCACGGCCACACTTGGTTATTTCTCTCTTACTGTCTCACTGGAGAAAGTCATGGAAGGAAAGGAAAAGGTGGGGTTAATGCTAAACCAATTCGAGTGTGTAACAGAGCTAGAGTACAGACGGTCCCCGGGATTACAGTGGTTCGACTTAACATTTTTCCACCGTATGATGCTGCGAAAGTGATACGTATTCAGTAGAAACCATACTTTGGATTTTGAATTTGGATCTTTTCCCGGGCTAGCAACGTGCCACACGATCCTGTCTTGTGATGGGACGCCATGGCAGTGAGCCGCAGCTCCCAGTCAACCACGCCACCGAGAGGGTGAACGACTGATAGACTTCCAGCTGCTCTGTACCCATGGAGACATTCTGGTTTTCATTTTTCAGTACACTATTCAATTACATGAGATTGTCAACACTCGATGATCAAACAGGCTTTGTGTGAGACGATCTTGCCCAACTGTAGGCTAATGTCAGTGCTCTGAGCATGTTTAAGATCAGCTGGGCTGAACCCTGATCAAGGTAGGTTAGGAGCATCAGAGGCCTTTCGACTTCACGGGATTTTCAACTTATGATGGGTTTACCCGGATGTAACTCCACATTCAGCCGAGGGACATCTGCAGCTTAGAAATGGAAGAGCTTATCATGCTTTAACTTTTTTTCTGCAGATGAGAAAATCAGGCCTCACAGAGGTGGGATGACTGACTCCAAGTCTCACAGCTGGTTAGGAGCAGAACCCAGGCCACAGGCCGTGGCTCGAGTGCCATCTGTGGCTTTTGGCACTGTTGCTACGGAATGAGCTGGAGGTGGCTTCCTACTGAGAGGTTTCCAGTGCCCAGAGCTCTTCTTCATTCTGTAATTCACCATGGGTGCATAATTGCCCCACTAGGGCTTTTATGGGCATTGAAGGACCCTCTTTAACCCCGCCTTCAATCACTGCTTTCCTCAAACATATCCGAAAGCCCAAAAGCCCAGCTTGCCACTCAGATGCATGCTGAGTTTCACCAGCAGTGACTCCACTGACCTCTCCTGCTCTGAAGCCACTTGGATTCTGACAACCACCAGTTTCCCTCTTTGCCTCGTTCCTTATTTGGAAGCAGCTGAGCTTTCCCCAAAACATGCTGGGACAGTTCTAATGGGCAAGGTGTGTGTCAACACTTCTAAACTCACCAGCCAACTTACATTGTTCACCTCTCAAAGTAGTTCCAGGGGAGAAGCCGGTTCCTTCCCAGCCCTCGCTCGGTGCCACACACGCCCAGCCCACGGGATCAGAAGGGCTTGTGCAGGGAGAATTTCCGGTTCTGCTGACTCATCTCCTGCAATGAGATGGAAGGCAAGCTTATATTTTCTTTTCCAGCTTTTAAAGGGAAATGGGAGTCTTCTGAGTTCAGACCTTTTTGAGACAAGATCAAGTACCAGCAACGCCTGGCGCAGAACACTAAATAAATGAGCGTCGAGTGTATTTACGATGGCCCAAAGAGCCGACTCAAAGTGGTGGGCACTGTGGTGGATAGGGTGCAAGGCTGGCTCTGGGTGCAGCATAGCTCAGGGGTTGTGAGTTTTCAGTTTGGAGGGAAGCTATTGGCCAGGAGGACAGTTTGAAGGGGGCATGCCTGGATTTCACTTGCCAGTGGGTAACAATGCAGCAGTCAGACCTAATATCCCATATGCTTTCTGACTGAGAACAAAGGCGTTCCGCTTCTAGCCAAAACCTAAATCGAGGGAAGGATGATTCAACTCAATGTAGGAAACAGCAGGAAATTCCGTCAATAGCATTTACATTTGGGAGGCAATCAAGCCAGATTTTTGCCAAACAAGATTGGAATTAAGAGAAAAAAGGATCTGGATAAGATTTGTTCATTTCAATGTATGTACATTTTGCCTTAAAAAATATATATATATATATAAAATGAAGTAGGATGTGGGAGTGATAGTACATGGGAGTCCATTATAATCTGTTTATTTTATAAATGCTTGCATTTTTTGTAATAAAAACAATTTAAACACTTGGATCCTATTTTGGGCTTTAATTTACAATGTTTCCTTTATGATCTTTATTTCTATACTACAAAATCTTCATCTGTAGTTTAGGGATACCTAAATGTATTACTTCTTGGTTAATGGATATTTGGAGTATTTGTGAAATCATGCTTTGGAAAATACTTCGTAAATTATAATGTTCTATTGAAATGTGGTGATGACTTTATCATAATAAAGATAATATACACACATAATAAAAAAAAATTCAAGCCATAGGAAAGGTATGACACAACAGTTTCCCTCTCCCAGACTCTCCTCCAGAAGCAATTAGTCTTGTAGAAATTCTGTAGATATGAAATTTCATATGCTCATGTAAGTCACTTGAAACTTCTAGGCCAGCCTTTTAGGAAAGATTTGCTGAGGTAGAGCCCGGAACTCCACCTTTCCAACCAGCCCTTTAAGGACGTAAGAATCCCCTGGAGATATTGCTGAAATGGAGATTCTAGTCAGCAGGTAAGGGCTGGGACCTGAGACTCAGCATTCTAAAGGGCTCCCACACCCTGCAGGTTCAGGACCACACTTGGAGTATCAATGCTCCGTAGACTTCTACTCTGCCTGGAAAACTCCTTAGGTTTATTTCACACACTTTCAGTAAAGCAGTAAAGCACACAGAATGTAAGAATGAAAGCCATATTGAGAAAGTCCCTGAAACAGACAAACATCCCTTCTAAAAGCAACTCACACCTGCACGGCTCTGGTCCTGAGCACCAGGGAACAGCCCCTCAAAGAGGTCATGTTCTTATAAGCAGCATTTCTTCTGTGCTCTAGAGTCTAAAGCAGAAAGAAAATCCTCTGTGCCTTTCACAGCTGATGCCTCCCAGGTGTAAAATCACATTTTTGTACCAACGTAGAGCCCCCAATTTTATCCCTTCACTGCCTTTTGCCGATGACAATTGATCTCAAAAGATCTTTTGAGCTTTTAGTCTCGGCTTTTTGTGGCCTGAAGTTGAACAGGTAAGGTTTTTACAAATGTGTATTGGGTCCTCTGCAAGGAGGGAAGAAGGTCATTTGGCATATACACTAACTTAAGTTTTGGGAAATATTACAAACAGCACCTTTTTTAATATTTAGAAGAACACTTATGAACTAGTCCAAATTACACCACAGTAGCATAAAAATTATTTTGAGCTGAAGACATTTGAGAATCAGCAGATGCAGAAAGAAGCTTTGTCTAACTGACCACCACGGCACCCCCCCCACCCCCCGCCGGCCCAGACACACATTTACCAGACTAAAACCAGAAACTCCTGAGAAAGAGACTGTCATAATTCCCCTCTTCTGGGCAGTTTCACTCCCAGGAAGGATATTGAGGATGGAATGATCATAAATCCTCTCTTCAGGGAAGTGTCATGCTCCCAAGAAGATAAAGAAGACCACTTACACCTGCATAAACAAACATTGTCACAAACTATCTTACCTCCCTTGTTTTTCTGCTAAAAGCCCATTTGTTTTTCCTAAAGAAACCAATTTTTCTTCCTCTAAGAGCCTTTTCCTACCCCTACCTTTTCCCTCTGTTGTGTCAGGTGTGTAAACCCTTAGTTTTAGTTGTCGAGCTGAACAACTTTCTTTGTGAGCCCCCAAATACCTCTGTAAATAAACATTGTCTTTTCTCTCTCCCGTCTGGCTTTTGGCAATTTAATTCACTGGTCCCAAGTACCAAATCCAAGGGGGTAGATAAAAAGTTTTCCCTCTGTGACACCTATATAATTCATATATGAATCCAAAACTCTTGATGGAGAACACGTATTACTTCATTTCTATTTTAAAACTTTCCCTAAGTTATGATAAAATGTGTATAACACAAAAATGTACCATCATAATCAATTTTACGAGTATAATTCAGTATGATTAAGTGAATGCACATCATGGTGCAACCAATCTCCAGAACATTTTCATCTTGCAGAACTTGAACTGTTTCCATTAAGCAACCACTTACTCTTCTCCCCTTCCCCTAGCCTCTGGCAACCACCATTCTACTTTCTGTGTCTGTTCAGTTGACTACTCTAGATACCTCATAAGAGTGGAATCATACAGTATTTGCCTGGTTCATCCATTTATGTGAATTTTTAAACAAAATGAATATTCATTCATAGAGATATTCCAGAGTCACTGTTCCATGAAGCTTCTTATTGTCAGATTTTATTTTCGTGGAGATAAGTCTTAGCTTCCGTGTATGTGTGGGTGTGTGTGTGTACCTGTGCACGTGTGGCCTGTGCGTGTGTAAATTTGCACATGTGCACGCTTTGTGCCTGTCTATGGCTTGTTCTGTTTTTCTAGTCAAGGTTGTGCTTTACGCTCTGAAAGGCTTTAAGTGATTCATATCATTTTACCTCACACTATTTCTGTGAAGTCACGAAGCCAAAATAAATAGACGTTTCAGGAACAGTAAGTTGTTGGTCGAAAGTCAGGTTCCAGGGCTGTTTCGTTTATGGTTCAGTTGGCTCTAGCACTGTCCTAGGGGAGGTAAATCTAGGTTGTAAGCCCTGAGTGGGTCAGCTTTCTGGGCTGTGTGTCTTCAGATGACAGTGTCCATCTAGCGCCCACCACCCTTTGATTCATAAGGGGGTGCATAACCACAGGAGGGCTATCTATAAAATTAGTCAAGGCCGTGTCCTATGGGCTTTGGGACAGTGGCATCATCTCTACAAATAAGGACTCATTCATGTCCCTGGCTTCCTCCCAAATATCCTTTAATTCCTGCCAGAAGGGACTGAGAAAAATGAGGCTCCATCTTCCTGGAAATGGTTTTATTTTTATCACTCTGAATGCTAATCCTCTGAGGCAGCAAGGCCAGAGGTCCCCAGAGGGGACTGTAGTAGCGGGTGGTGGGAGAAGACAGAACTTGAATCCCAGCCCTGGCACTGTCACTCATGCTCCTGACAGAAACCCACAGGGATAGGCTGGACACACGGTATACACTCAACAATTACCTCCTATGAGTGAATTTTCCCACGTGACCTTGGACAAACCAGTTGACCTCCCTCGTCTTCCATTTTCTTCCTGTCAGATGAAATAATGGGGTAGAATGAGCTCTGTTTTTCCTCTCAGCTTGAGTATTCTTTGATTTGAGAAAGAACTTTCTAAATTTAACTGTTATCACTTCTATGTCAGCATGTTCAGGGTAGGGATAAATTCCAAGAGAAGAGTTTTAAGAATTTATCTTCCCTGAGAAAATAGTTTTTCTCCTTAGGGTAACACTTTGGTGTTGAGCGTTGGGTGGGGAAGAGGAGTAGAATTTGGGAGATTAATTATCAGCCTAGCGTAAGAGTCTAGAGATGATTGCTTGTCACTGCCTCAGGTCATCATTTGGGATATCAGGAATATCTTGTTAAGAAAGACAGATGGGGGCACCTGGGTGGCTCAGTTGTTAAGCGTCTGCCTTCGGCTCAGGTCATGATCCCAGGGTCCTGGGATTAAACCCCGCATTAGGCTTCCTGCTCAGCAGGAGGCCTGCTTCTCCCTCTCCCACCCCCTGCTTGTGCTCTCTCTCTCTTGCTGTGTCACTCTCTGTCAAACAAATAAATAAAAAATGTTTAAAAAAGAAAGACAGATAGTTGTTCTATTTTTTTTTTTTTAATGTTCTATTTTGGGACACCTGGGTAGCTCAGTAGGTTAAGCATCGGCCTTTGGCTCAGGCCGTGATCCTAGAGTCCTGGGATCCAGTCCCGTGGCTCCTTGCTCACCAGGGAGCCTGCTTCTCCCTCTGCCTGCTACCCTCCAACCCCCACCACCCGCTTGTGCTCTCTCTCTGACAAATAAATAAAATCTTTAAAAAAACATTTTTTAAAAGGGAGGAGGTTCTATTTTAATAATCTCATTACAAAAGAGATGAAATCAATAATCAAACTATTCAAGGTATCTAAATTATCCAACAAGGGTATTATATCATTACATGCATCTGGAAAGACCACTTTTTAAAGATTAGCTTATTAAATATATTAAGTATATTTAATATATTAAATATATCAGTTATATATAAAAATTTAAATATATCAGCTTTTTTTTTTTTTTGACAGACAGAGATCACAAGTAGGCAGAGAAGCAGGCAGAGAGAGAGAGGAGGAAGCAGGCTCCCTGCAGAGCAGAGAGCCCAATGCAGGGCTCTATTCCAGGACCCTGGGATCATGACCTGAGCCGAAGGCAGAGGCTATAACCCACTGAGCCACCCAGGCACCCCAATATATCACCTTATTAAATATATCAGTTATACAGGATTTTGATCAATTTGTGCTTATAGCAATTTGCTTTTTTAAAATTTTTAAAAATTTTTTCCGTAAAGATTTTATTTATTTATTTGACAGAGATCACAAGTAGGCAGAGAGCCAAGTACAGAGAGAGGGAGGGGCTCGATCCCAGGACCCTGAGATCATGACCTGAGCTGAAGGCAGAGGCTTAAACCGCTGAGCCACCCAGATGCCCCTATAGCGATTTTCTTTTAAAGCAAAAAAAAAAAAAAAAAAAAAAAAAAAAGGCAGAGCAAAGCAAAAATGAGGAAATCTGTGATAGGCAAAGCTTTCTAGCTTGTTCTGTGAAGTGCTAGGTAACTTCCCACTCCTGCTGCCATCTAACAGGACAATGAGACAGCCTGTTGTGATCTTATTTTACAGGACCATCTTCAGTATAGGCAGGTTTGGTATAAAATGAAAGTATAATAGTAGTGTTGCTCAAAGTGATGTTATTTCACCCCCGGAAAAGAGTGTGTACTTGTTACCAAACCCTCAGGAAGATACAACGAAGCTGGGAGTAAAGCCATTTGGGAGCCCTGTTTTGAGCACTATGGTTTTCTGCTTAATTATCAAATGATTTCATTACTTAAAAGCTGCAGAAGGAGGCACAGAATTTTGTGGGACAGATACTCAAAACACTTGGCACAGAGCACACATCTGGGGGAGGAAGTTGGTGACTGGGAGATCGAGTCAGAGTTGAGAAATAGAATATACTTTTTATACTTGAATTTTCAAACCCATGTGCCTATAGCACACTTTCCATGTTCACAAGACAAAGAGATGTACATCATTACTCAAGCTTCAGGATAAACTCTGGCCTAAACACATGGACCAAACCGCCAAGGGGTTAACATGTTATAAAGCATAATAAAGTTATATAGGATTAAAGTTGAAAAGGGCATCAGGGCATGGTGAAAACAATATTAGAATAGCAGTCTAGAGGGTCTCTACTCCTGTCTAGTTTACTCATCCTGATTGGTGATTTCCCTTTTTGGCCATGCGATAAGAAGTGGTTCATCTAAGTCAGTGGTACTCAATCCTGGCTATATAGTAGAAAAATAGCTTTAAAAAATTGTGTTGCTGGGATCCCACTCCTTTCTCATAGATTCTGACTTAATTGACCTGAAGATGCCGGCCTTTCAGTGTTTCTCAACTTTTTGTTTTCATTATTTCTCCCCTGAGATCCTTTTTAAAAATATATTTTCCTAATTGCCTTCTCTCATAAAAATGAACCACCACTGAATATGTTCATGGGCTGTGTATATATCGGTACTTCATGCATGAAAAGAGTCAGGTCCTTTTTTGCTCCTGTTGCAAATTCATGATCTCGATGAACTTTGAGGTTCCTTATAAGTTTAAGAATTATATAACTTTCTAAATTTAATTGATCTGAAATGACAGAAGCAAGAAACGGAGAGAGAGGCTAAGCCACCCTGCACCTTCCAACATGGTCCCTGGTATCCAGGCATACAACAGCCCCATGCTGTCTGTGCCCTGTTGGGTTAGACCAGCCTTGGTAATTCGAGACATTACATTCAGTGTAGGGAGCAGACAGAGGGGCCATTTCAGACAAATATCGAGAAGATCCACTCTCCCTGCGGGAAGGTTCCTGACTACGAGAGCTAGGCAACGTGGGTGGGACTACCACACAGGCATGATCTGCCAATGCGGGAGTGGTCGAACACAAGCCCGATGAGAAAGCAAATCCCAGAATTTGCTGGGAGTTTGAGCTAAATAACCCTGAAGGGCCCTTTTAAACACAATTCTATGCCCAATGCAAGTGTAAGCTGCTGAAATGAATGGTAAAACCATTTCCCCTCCCCAGGACTTCATGGCAGGTGGATGCGTGTGAGGTGGTACTAGCCTCCTCCACTGGTACTTAGCGCCGTTTATAAACATGTCCATGTCTATGGTCCTCCCACTAATAGAAGGGGTTAAGAAATGTACAGTGGACGCCCATTTAAGAGGCACAGAGAGGGAAACAAACCACACGAGACTCTATCTCAGGAAACAAACTGAGGGTTGCAGGAGGGATGGGGTGTGGGTGGAGGGATGGGGTGTCTGGGTGATGGACATGGGGGAGGGTATGTGCTGTGCCGAGTGCTGGGAATTGTGTAAGACTGATGAATCACAGACCTGTACCCCTGAAGCAAATAATACATTATATGTTAATTTAAAAATTAATAAAAATTTTTAAAAGAGAAAAAAAAATCATGTCTATGGTCCTCTCACTAATAAAAGGAGCTTAAGAAACATGCAGCAGATGCCCATTTAAGAGACAAGACAAAAACCAGCAATAGTACTCAAAGAATGTGGAATGACTTCCAGTAAAATGTTTTAAATTAAGTCCTTTCATTCTGAGAGAACCTATCACACGAAGGCAAGATGCTCCCCCCACCACCGCTACTTCTCCACCCCATAGCGTTTCTTTGTTTTCATAACAACACAAGACTCAGAAAAGCCTAAAAGTCGTAGACATGGATTTATAGACATACAGAGTCCTAATCTGAAAAATCAGGCTTGATGTGAGAAGCTTAGGATGCCGTTATTTATGGACGTTGATCCTGAATGCTGGGGCTTCCTTCCCTTCTGGCTGGAGAGTAGAGCTCCGTTCCTGACCTCACTTTCATTTGAATGTATTGGTGAGCACATTTTTGGTCTAACATTGAAGATTCAGGGTCAAAGGAGATAGTGAGAAGTAGAAGGGAGAGACGTCAACCTAAAAAATAAAAAGTAGCAAACAAACAGCAATGATAATAGTACATTTGGAAATCCAGGTTGGCCCGGGTGCCGTCAACAGTCTTACAATCCAGCTGGTAAATCAGATCATTTTTATGAAAAGCTAAGTGATAATAGAAGGTATTATTAAATAGGAAGTACAGATAATGAGGAATTTAGAGGTGGGAGTGCTCCCTGAGATCTGGTGTCAGAGATGTTGAGGAATAATGGGGGTGGAAATATCTGCATATATATAAGGCAGGAAGAAAAGCCAGCTGGAGATTGAAAAGGAACAAAGTCAATTAATTGAGTTGAACTATTAAAGAGAAGTTTAGAAGTTTCTTCTCTTAAGTCTGGTTTTTCAAGCTGCTGCCTCTGGAGCTGTTCCTATGCCTAATACAAACCTAGGAGAAGATGATGTGGTGTCTGCAAAAAGGTACCTGGGCACATTCGATGGCTTCCAGATGCAGATGGAAAGAACTCCAGTGCTCAAAACAAGAGTCATTAGCAACTGGGTGGTGGGAAAATCCAGGACAGATAGCAGGTCTTGGGGCTAAATGTGAGTGGGCAATTGGATGCATCTCTTCTAGCAATGACGTATGCGCCTCGCTGAGAAGGGTCCATTGTTCCCTTGCCCAGCACAAGGATCAGGAAGCCAGTGGAAACAAAACATCATGTCACCTATGGAATCAAGAATTACACCCTGACATGGTATGGAAGGATACTGACGATGCCATCCAGAAGGTTTTGACCCCCTGACATTCAAACAGATGAGACAGGGTGAGGCTACCATTATGATATATTTCACACAAAGAGTTCACAGGGACTCCAATCCTTTGATGGCATCACCCAGGCTTCTGGACTCTGAGCTGGTATTGGAGGAAACTTGCATTTTGACAAGGCTGAAATTTAGATTAACTACACCAAAGGCATAAACTTGTTTCTCCTTGTTGTTCATGAGCTTGGCTGTTACAAAGATCCAAAGGCTATCATATTCTCCCTCTACAGTTATGTTGACTTCAACATATTTGGCCTCTCTAATAATGACATCTGTGATGTTCAGTCTCTCCAAGGAGAGTCACAAAAGCACCAACCTATGTCACATCCTTACATTACAGAACCAGCCACCTGTGGCCCCAGTTTGAATGCTGATATTGTCACCGCCTCTGGAGGAAAAGTCTTTTTTCTTTAAAAGTGGGTGCTTTTGGTGGAAGCTTCCTGAGCTATCAAGCCATTTATGAAATTGGAGCCAGGGGTCAAATTTTTCTTTTTAAAGATGATAAGTACCGTTTAATCAGTGATTTAAAACCACAGCCAAACTACCCCAAGAGCACACATTGTCTGGGCTTCCCTGAAGCCCAGGAAAAGATTGCTGCTGCTGTTTTTAATCCACCAATCTACTTTTCTCTTTGTGCATAAACATATGGAAGGTGAGATGACAGGAGAAAATTTGTGGACCTTTGTTATTCCATCTTGATTACTGAGAAATTTCCAGGAATTGGACCTACTCCAAAGAATGCAACTGTTTCTTCCAAGGATGTAATCAACTTGAATAAGACAAGCCATCCAACCACATTACCAGAAGTTGGGAAGAAATACTGGGTTTGGCTATTGGGAATGGTGTAAGTAATGGCATGCATCAATTGACTTCATGTTATCCCATATTTACTGCATGTGGGCTTTGTGCCTAATGTGCCTTTATGCAGTGGTATCTTCAAATAATAAGGTAATATCTATATAGAGACTAATAATTATGAAGAATTCAACCTGAAATTTTTATAACATTTTTCAATTTTGAAAAGCCCTCCGGGATATAGTCTCTTCATTTTCCATTTTTCCTGTTAAGTTTGAAAATAGAGCCCATCAAAGGCCAAGAGGAAACCTTTTGGAGAATACTCAGTAAGTTGGTTCTTAAAAGCCTTTGGACAGAGAAATTATAATTATCCCTGTCTGACTTGTCAAAAATTAGGAAATGGTGTTTCAGTGACCATTACAGTTTTCAACAAGGGCATCACTTTAATTAAGATTTATTACAGAGAGGTGACTGGCTGGCTCAGTCATGTAGCATGTGACTCCTGATCTCAGGGTTGTGAGTTTGGGCCCCATGTTGAGTGTAGAGATTAGTTAAATAATAATAATAATAATAATAATAATAATAATAATAATAATAATAGTAAATGCAGAATACAACTTGGAACTGAAGAAAAGTTGCAATTGTGTAAACAAACTATTTAAATAGTGACAATATAATTTTATTCTATTTCAGGATTGATTCTCTTAATGTTACCCATAAAGTATACATGAATTAAAACTTTGAAAGAAAAAAAGCCCCACTGAATCAGTGTTCTGTTTGGATCCCCTAATTCTGTCAACATCCCCTTGGCTTTGACCTCTTTGGATTCCCAGTTCACCCCTGGGCCTCTTGTAGCCTCAGCCCCACCAATGGCCAACTTTGGCCTTTGCTGGTGGACAGCTCCCAGTGAGGTACTCGCCGGACACACCTCCACGACCATCTCACCTGCGAGGCAGTGGCAGGAAACAACTGGATTTTGGCCTTGTAGTTTAAGACTCAGGCAGCTGTGGTGACCACAGTAAGGCATTTCATACAATGGCCATGATCTGATGAAAGATGCAGAATAGAAAATGTGAAAGGCCTTTGGGGGGCTACGTGCTGGTCAGTTCACCTGGAACAGATGGTTTGCAGCAGGGAACACTGAAGTAAGGCAGGAGTAGCTCAGAGTTCTACCAATGGAAGCTTCTAGATGCTAAGCTGAGGACTGAACTCAAGGCCCTTAAGACCCAAAGGTACAACAGAACTGACTCTCAACCTCTAGGTATCATAAGAAATAAAACTTTAGGGGAAGAAAGGGGTTAACCATTGACATCCAGGTCCCCTTCGTACTTGCTGAATCTTTTTGCCCAGTTTTACAGTCAGACCGTTTGGGAAGGAAAGGAGCACAAGTCAGGTATGGTTAGTTGGTTCTCCTAATATGGGAGGCAAACCTACCTGTCCCCAAGTTTATATAACCAGAGACTCTTAGAGGGAGAAAGGGCCTTAAAGTCCTTACACCACACCCTCACCCATTGCTTAAAAACCTGCTCCATCAAATAGCTGGGCATGGGGCCCAGGCTTGAATCAGTGCCGGCCGGCTCCTGACTTCCCAGAGCAAACTTTACCTGCATGCATTTCGGCTCGTTCAGCCTCCCCTGGGCCACAGAGAGCACTGGGGATCCCTTGCTCACACACGGTACCTCCACAGTTCTTCCCTTCCCTCTCACTTCCCTAGCGTGAGTATCCCCACGTTCCCGCAGCATTTCTCATGCATTTGGATCTCCTCTCATTCTCATTTCTGTCCTTGTAATGTCTTTATTTATAAAGAGGGATGTTTTCTAGGTAAGGAGTAAAGAATGCATTTATATAGCTTTTTTTTTTTTTTAAGTTTTGTGAGCTATAATAGACATACCATAAAACTCATCCCTGATCATTTCAAACACACCCATCCTTCCAAGATTTCCTTGTGTTAATATGCACAGTTTGCACAATTAATCCCCGTTCCCACCCCCAGCTCTAGGCAACCTCTGATCTGATTTCCATCTCTGTAATTTTGGGGTTTTCTAAGGGCTGCTTTTTATACAAAAAAATTTTTTTTTCCTATCAGCCATCTGAGAGCCCGTGAAACAGTTATGTATTACAGAGCATTCCTTTAAGAGAGCCTTTTTAAAAAATTAAGAAAAAAATTTGCCTAGAGATGCACATAGAGTTAATAACAATTCATGAATGATTGTTCCAGGGTGGGTTATTATATAATTTATCTTCCTAATCACTAGAGTCATCCAAATAGTACAACCAGAGGCTCTCCCAAAATATCCCCTGGAGCTTTCTTCCAAATATAGAGTACTGAATGGACTATCGATCCACCCAGCACGGCACTTTATAAGATTCTGATGTCTTGCCTGGAGTCATGGGATGAGGCCAAGCCCTGGCTCTGCTTTCCTCCTTCCTCTCACAGACCCTCCAAGTTCCAGCCCGCCCTTGTTTGTACCTTCGAGCCTGCAAGGAATGCCTTGCCTCCCCCCAACCCCGCGACTCGAATCCAACCCACTCTTTGAGATCCAGCCCAAGTCTCTGATGCCTTCACTGACCATGCACTCCACGACCTTCCCGTGCTCAAATACCACATATTTCAGCTGCTTGTGACACTGTCTGTGGCCATCAATGGCTTGGGAGTCTGACCCCGGCATTAAACCTCCCTCACAGTTCTCACAGTGTTAGACAAATGGGCTGTCCTGACCCTTGCCCCTACCCCTCACCCCTGATTTCTCCCTCTTTCGAGCGCCCCTGTCTTTGAACTTCTGCCTTATTTCATCGTCTTTTGAGTGCTTCATTATGTTGCCATGTGGGCAGTTCCTCACTCATCTTCAAGTCCCTCTTCGGGGCCCAACACAGTGCCTTGTACATAATAATAATAACCACCACCCACCCTGGCAGGTGGCTTTGCAGTCTTGGAAGTACTTTTATCGCTCTTCTGTGAGTTGGCCCCATGCAATCCCATGATAAATGTAGGATTATTCTACTCCTTTAATATACAAGAAGTCTGTACCCGGGGTCCTGGCTTCTAAGATATTCTGATGCAAAGTGCCAGCACTCTGGTACATCACTCTACAGCTCAATAAATCTTTGTCGAATTGATTTAATGTTACTTGGTTGGCCGCGTCGATATGAATGAGGGTACAAGAAGTAAGGAGCAGAGTTGGGTTGTTCTTTGTTGTAGCTTTTGTTGCTGTTCACATATACATTATATACTAAGCCCATGTATTCATTCAACAGACAAGTACAGAGGGCCAACTACGGTCCAGTGCCAGTCATTGGCAATGCCGATGAACTCGCTCTCCCGTTGCTTGTTGTGTTAGGAGGGAGAAACACAAGTAAACCATAAATGGAAATATAAAAACATATCGTGTTAGGACTGTGGGAACCTAGATGGGGCCTTGAAGTCAGCTTGGGGATGTCAGTGAGGGTTTCTCAGCAGGGGTTTCTCCTGAACTGAGTCTTGAAAGGCAGGTAGGAGTTAGGGTTTTCTCGAGAGAGAGCAAGGAATGTCCTGGCTTGATAACAGACAGGCATGCATACTGTGGGAAGGCGGGGTGAGTGGTGAGGGTCCGATTTGCTCCAGGTCAAGCACAAGTTTTAGCACAGTAGGAGGTAAGGTAGTCTCATGGTTAAAAGCTTCAACGTTGGAGGCACGTAGGTGACTCAGTGGGTTAAAGCCTCTGCCTTCAGCTTGGGTCATGGTCTTAGGGTCCTGGGATTGAGCCCTGTGTTGGGCTCTCTTCTCAGTGGAGAGCCTGCTTCCCCCTCTCTCTCTGCCTGCCTCTCTGCCTGCTTGTGATCTCTCTCTGTCAAATAAATAAATAAGATCTTAAAAAAAAAAAAGCTTCAACGTCAGGTGAACTTCAATTATTTTCATTTTTATTATTTTATTTTTTAAAATTAAAAAAAATTTTTTTAAAGATTTTATTTCTAAGTGATCTCTACACCCAGTCTGGGGCTGGAGCTCACAGCCCTGAGATCAAGAGTTGCTCTTCTGATGGAGTTGGCCAGGTGCTCCAGATGCGCCTCCATTTTAATCTCACCTCTGTCATTGATGAGCCGCGTGACTGTGACCAAGCCATCTAAGTTCATACTTAGAACCTTAGTTTCCTTATCTATGAACTAGATAAAGGTCCTCTCTCACCAACCGTTGTGAGGAATGTGAGGGAGACCAAAGGTGAGGTGCTTGGGTAGCACAGTGATCGGCACACTGGGAGCCCCCAATAAATGAGAGAAGACAACATTTCTCAAAAGATAGGGATTGTCCTTTGGGTCATCATTAAGAGATGGAATTAGCAAGAGAGACTGGCTGTGCCAGCCGCTACCTTGCCCTGTGCTTCCTCAGAGAAATATTGCTTCCCCACCTCACAGGGCTGAACAGGCCCACCTCTGCCTGGAAGAGCCCATGGTAGCAGGGAGAATGGGGGGAGGCAAGAGAGAGAACCAAAGCTCAAGACACACAGGCTGACCCACTGAACCAAGATCCAAAACATAACACTGAGGGTAAGGACCCAGGAAGTTGGTGACCTTAGGGGAAAAAAGAAACCTGTAAGATTCAAAAGCAAAATGTTCCTCTTCCACTGAATTTATGGAAAGCTTTTGCTATGTCTCTCCGTTAACAAGAACGTTGGCACCACGGTTCTGGAGTTTGGGGCCTCATTCCCCTTGTGTGTTTCCCCCCGGGTGGTTTATTTTTCCCAGTTTGCAACACGCTGTCCCATATAGTGTCTCATTTAAAACTCACAGGAAGCCGTGACGTTAGGCTGTCATGACAACGAGGCTGCTTCATTTTGAAGGTGAAGAAACAGAAAGCCAACTGCTCCGAGTCGAAGTGGACAGAGATCATCCCAATGTAGAGATTCTTATAAAAATATCCCCCAGCTACATACACCAAACAGAGCACACAGGCCAGGTTCCTACAAAGAGAAAATTCTTTGAATCAGAACAAGGACGGCAAGGAAGGCCAGAAGCAAACAAGCACGTTCCTAGCTATCATTGCTGAGTTTATGGTTCTTTTTTTTTTGGACTTTCTTGAGTTTATGGCCCTTGAAACACATCTGCTACCAAAGGCTGCAGAGGGTAAACACATTATGTCCAGGAAGTACCAGATCACTGAGGCCGGCGCTCGACCACAAGTATGTGAGCTTGAAAAGCCTGTCTCGATCAGAAAGACTGGAAAGAAGATCTACTTTGGCTGGTCTTCAATGTGCTTTCTTGGCTTTAGTTTAAAATGTTTTCTTCCAGGTTTCTTGAGATGCAGTTGACAAGCAACGTTGTGTAAGTTGAAGGTGGAGGAGAGGTTGGCTTGATACACCTTGCAAAATGTTTACCTCAGTAAGGTCAGTGAGCACGTTGTCCCCCTGATGTAGTGACCACTTTGTTGTTAGGGTAGGAACAATTAAGAGCTACACTTACAGCAACTTTCAAGTGTACAATACAAAATGTTTTTAAAAGGATAATTTGTGGCTTCAGCAGTTTAGGAGATGCCCTGTGATATGGTCCTAGGGACACATTACGGAAAAATCTATTTCAGCAGCAGTTAGAATGGGGGCTTCATAGGTATCCCCAGTGTTTCTATTTCTGTGGCCCATACTGTGCGATAATCAGTGCCTTCTAAAACACTCAACATGTTTGTCTCCTATAATCCTCACCCTAAATGTAGGAGTTGAGAATTTTTATCTCCATTTCCAGATAAGGAAACTGAGGCTAGAGAGGCTGTGTCTTCTCCCATGTCACAGAACAGATGTGTGGTCAGGAGGGGATTCCAAACCAGGTCTGTTTTTAAAAGCTAGGGCCCATTCTCTTTCTCCTCCATTCATTCTCTCTCAAGGAATTTAGCTCTTGAATAGAAACTTTGTGTCACTCTTTTATTGTTCTTTGATTTTCCCACCTTGGAGAATGATGATTAATTTTCTAAAAATAGGACTAAGTCTCATTGAGGAGGCAATACTTGGCCATCACAGTGCTAGGTACTTTCGACGTGGTAATTTAGGAGATGGCGATTGTTGGTATGCTTTTTCTGCTTGCCTCCATCATCGGAAGCAATCCGGAATGAAACAGAAGTACATTAAGAATGAGTAGAAGCCAATCACTTCCACTCTCCTCCCCCAAAGCAACCACTTTTAATAGATTTGTGGGTATTCTCTTAGATGCGCTCCTTAGCACTTAAAACCATGAGTTGAGGACAGATACAAACGTACTATGGTATTCCCATTTACAGATGAGGACAGAGGTTCAAAGAGGTTGAGCAACTGCCCAGGATGGAACTGTAGGCAAGTGACAGAGCCGGGATCACAAGCCAGGTCTTCAGACGCCTGGCTCACGGCTCAACCCATCACCGCTCCCACCAACCTGAGGTCTCAACCCAAGAGCCACATGGAACGCTGCTCCGGGGCCAAGAGCTGGCTTAACTCTCCGCAGAGTACATGCTATCAGATAAACTGCTTAGGATTCCTTGTGGACTTTGGTTTGTCTGTTTGAGAAAAGAAGGTAAACATGCCTTCACCCTACTTTAGCCGCAGGGGTGCAGAGAGAAGGGAGTACATAATGTCTGTGGCACACGCCCTGAGCTCCTAGGAAGAAGGCTCTACTTGGATGCAGAGCTGTTGAGGCGGGGACACACCGTGCTTTCATGCAGACATGCCTATGCAGCCTCCTTTGGAGAGGTGCAGCCCTTGTTCTAGGGTTTCTTTCCAGCTGACTCATCCTGTGACCTTGAGAAAGTTCCCTGTCTCTCTGCACCTTTGTTTCACACTCCGCTGTAAACCAGGGCTAATAATACTTCCTACCTCGTTCATAAGATAGGAAATGAACACACAAGTCCATATAGCACATTCCTACCTAGCTGGGATCCAAGTGCAGGCACAAAGCAATTTAGGTGACCATGTGATCAGCTAGCTCATTTTAGGCCAAGGGACCTGTGGAAAAAGAGAACACATTGTAGCAGATGTGCGTTTCTCTACGGAAACTGTTTCTTAAATCTCCACCTCTGTGAAATTTTTACCTCATGCCTTTGTTAAAATGCTTTGCTTCTCCTGAAATGTCCTCCCCCACCTCTTCTTGTGAAAGTGTACCTGTCATTCAGTGCCCCAGCAAAATGCCACATTTCCATGATGCTTGCTTCTATTCTTTCAACTAAACACCGTAGCTCTTTCCTCCGGATCCTCTGAACAGTGTTTGCCTTCTCGTAATCTCAGATTTTGCCAGGAATTTCAGATTTTTGCCAGGAATTTTTTAATAACAAATCTCATTCTCCTAACAGATTATAAGTATATTAAAGGTAATAATAATACAGACTATAAGTATATTAAAGGTAAGAATAATACTGTATTTCTCTAACTTTTTAAACTACTAACACAGCTTCTTGCCCATAGTAGTTGCCTAATAATCAATAAGTAATAATTAATTGCTGAACGAATACATGAAATGATTGAATCTTTGTAGGGGAAAGTTGGAAGTAGTGCTGAAGGTCTGGTGAAGATGGATAGAGTACCAAAGAATTTTTGCTCATCAGCATTGACCTGTTAAATTCATGCCTGTCGATGGACCCATCAATCCACTGATCCTTTGAACACTTGCTACCTGAGCATCTCTTAGGCCAGGACGCTGTGAGAGATTCTTCAGGAAAGAACTCTGTGGGTCCTGAATGCTTGGGGCCCTTGCCAGTCTCATGTTGGCTCTAGTTTCTGAGCTGTGTTTGTGTCTAGGCACCTTGATTCTAATCCTGGTTTTGATCCTTGCAGCTATGTAACATTGAGCAAGTCATCTCATAAATCTCAGTTTCGGCTTCTGTATAAAGTTAAATTGATAAAGAGGAGATAATACCATAGCACTTGTTTTGTCTGGCTCCCAAAGGTGTTGGAGGCAAGTTGCAATCCCAGGCTGAAAATATTTCGCCTTCTTTAAAAGTACTATGAAAGACATACACACACATTTTTAATATACACACACACATATGTAATATGTATATATATTACATACATGTATTTTATATTATATGAAATACATATATATGTATGTGATACATATATAGATATATATGTAGATAATATATGTATGTAATATGAAACTACATATAGGTTTTTAAGGGATGCAATACATCGTATATATCAAAAAGTTTAATTAAATTTTTTAAAGATTATTTATTTATTTATTTGACAGAGAGAGAGAGAGAGAGAGAGAGGATAAGCAGAGATGGTGGGAGAAGGAGAAGCAGGCTCCCTGCCCAATGTGGGACTCAATCCCAGGACCCTGGGATCATGAACTGAGCTGAAGGCAGTCGGTTAACCAACTGAGCCACCCAGGCACCCTTTATTTTATTTTTTTAAAAATGTATTTATTTATTTATTTGAGAGAGAGCAAGCACACACATATGAGGAGGTAGGAGCAGAGGAAGAGGGAGAGAGAGAATCTCAATCAGGCTCCCCAATGAGTGCAAAGCCTGACTTTGTGGGACTCAATACCAGGTCCCTGAGATCATGACCTGAGCTGAAATCAAGGGTTGGAAGCTCAAATGACTGAGCCACCCAGGTACCCCAAACCAACAACTTTTAAATGGTGCCCTGAGTTACCTTAGAAAAACTCAGTAGGTTCAATTTGTGATACACACTTTTGGAACAACACATAACAATTGTTTTTTCATAGATTTTTTTTAAATTTTATTAATTTGACAGGCAGAGATCATAAGTAGGCAGAGAGGCAGGCAGAGAGAGAGAGAAGAGGAAGCAGGCTCCCTGCTGAGCAGAGAGTCTGACACGGGGCCTTATCCCAGGACCTTGGGATCATGACCTGAGCCAAAGGCAGAGGCTTTATCCCACAGAGCCACCCAGGCACCCCTTTTTCATAGATCTGTATAGCAAAAACTAAAAAGCATTGAAAAAGCAAAATTCTAAATTTCACTAGTAAACACCCATGATCATAGTTCTATGACATGACCTTTTCTGGTCGTTGTCATTATACACACACCATGTTGCATAGTCTTAATCAATGTGTATATTCTAGTTGGTGTTCTAGTTTTATTTTTAGGGTTATTTCAAACAGACCTTTCCATATTTATAATTTTAATTGCAGTATTATTTATCTACGATCAGAATCAATTTAATTGTTTCCTAATTGTTGGTCATTTGGGTAATTTTCAGTTTTTCGTTACTACACATGGCCTATTTTTAATCACATACAGATTCCTACCCGCCACCTAACACATTCTTGGCTTGGCTCCCTCTACTGTCAGTTGATATATACCCAAGAAATGCCAACTCATTTTATTATTAGCCCAAGCAAAACAGAATTAGGAAGGAACCACCAATGTTTTATTTTAAAAATTAGATTGTGCATTTCCAAGATGATTTGTGAACCATTTCCTTTGGGCAAAGGGAGATCTGGACCATTGCATCACAGCTTCCATTCATCAGGGAAGAAGAGTGATGACCTACTCTATGCCAGGGGCTTTATACATTTATCAAATATTTATTGGGAACCTCTGAAATATCAGAAACTGTTTTTTGCTGAGGACAAAAGGTCTAAGCTTTGCCCTCAGGGAATAGAGGACCAAAGCCAGCAAACAAGCACTGATAAGGTAGAGTGACAAATGCTGCTGGAGTCGTAAATTCAGGGTCCACATGGGAGAGCAGAAGAGTAATTCCAGTCTGGTGGAGGGCTTTGGGGAGAAGTGTCACAGAAACTGAGGCCTGAGTACCAGTGGGCATTAACCTGGCAAAGAGTCATCCAAGCATGGGAAACAATGTTTACAGAAGCCAAATGAGACAGAGGATTTATTTATTTTTTTTTAAAGGGATTTCTATGTAGATATAACCAAAGTAGACAGTTTGAGTGGGAGTATAGACGGAGATTAGAAAGGAAAAGTAGGCAGTAGCCAGATTAGAAAGGGCCTTGTAAGCCTCATGAAACAATTTAGACTTAAAAATATCTGAGGTTAGTATAGCTACTTTAGGAAAAAGCTTGGCAGTTTCTTAAAAGGTGAAATAGAAAAAGTTAAATATGACCCAGAAATTTCACTCCTGTCTAGCCAAGAGAAACAAACATGTATACCCATGGAAAGATGCATATGTGAATGTTCAGAGCAGCATTAGTCATAATAGTCAAAAGGCAGAAACAACTTAAATGCCCATCAGCTGATGGATAGATAAAGAAAGGTAGAAGAGTCATACAATGGAACATTATTCAGCCATAAAAAAGGAACAAAGTGCTGAGGCTCGTACAACATGGATGTCCCTGGAAAACATGATGCTAAGTGAAGGAGTCAGTCGTAAAAGACCATGTATTGTATGATTCCATTTAGAGAAAATGTCAGAAGAGCAAATTTATAGAGACAGAAGGTCGATCATTGATTGCCAGGGATTCGAGGGAGTTGGGGAGAAATAGGGAGTGACTGATAATGGGTGTGGGGTTTCCTATTAGGTGATGAAGATATTAAAAAATTGATGTGTTGCTGGTTGTGCAGTTCTGTGAATATACTAAAACTGAGGAACTATAGACTTTAAGTGGGTAAATGATATGATGTGAATTTTATCTCAACGAAGCTGTTAAAAAATCTGGGGGGCATACAAGTATAGATATTCTAGCATGTATAAGATTGCCTTTCGGCCCCTCTTCCAGCAAACTCAAACATGAAATATAGCAATATTTCTTGAGTCAAGGGCCTAAGGTCAGTTTCTCCCATTGGCTTTTTGTAACCAGTATTTGAATAATTTAAGTACCGTATTTTTTTAAGTTTTAATTAGGACCTGTCTTCTGTCAAGGGTTGGAAAAGATGCAATGGAAAGAAGTATTTGAATGCAAGACTAGCTTAAAATATAGCCTATATAGCCATAACATGTATCCCTCTCCTTAGCACATACCAGGAAGCAATCCGGTTCAGCAGACAGACAGGTGGACAGACAAGGCTGCACTCACGACTTACTTGCTGTGTGCTCTTAGCAAGTTCTCTGATTCTCAGATTTCTCAGCTGAAAAATGAGAATAACTGAATAACTACATTTTCCATGGGGTAGATTACAGATAAAAATGTGTAAAGCGCCCAGCCAAGCGCAGGGTAGGGTTTCAATAAATAGTAGTTGTCGTTATTAATATGATGATCTTATGTTTTCAAAGAGAGATTTGATACAGTGCCAGAAAGCAAATGTTCCGATTCTCTGTTTTTTTGTACTCTCTTCTAGTTCCTAGATCTGTTCTAGCTACATAAATCAATCCTGCCTCTTGGTAAATGTTATTTTAGACTAAGTATATTTTAAGTCTGTTCCCTTAATGAATTGCATGATTTTAAACTGACAGCTCTTTGATCTAATTTGCTGGCAGATTATGCAAGAAATAAATATTTTATTGAAATGCAAAAGCTAGTCAGTTTTTGCACCCCTTTCCTCCCCACCCCTGTGTGTGGGGAGTGCGGAGGGGTAGGAGACACAGAAGTGGGTGCGGTTTCTTTTCTGACTCAGATCCAGATGGCATGGATCTTGAAAGACCTCCATGTATGGCTTGATCTCGACCCCCATACTCTCCTCTACCTGTCTCTGCACTGTCAGCAACTTCTCTTCCCTGTAGTGAATCTTGACCTCTGTACTTCTCTCACCCAAGGTGTCCACCACCCTCTGGGGTTCCAAATAGCCCACCAGGGCGAGCTGGGATCCAGGCAGACAACCTAAGGACCGAGGGGGAGTAGTTAGGGTTTCCTCCAGCCTGGGGCAGGGAGGCAGGGAGGTGGGGGAGGGCCTGACACTCCCTCTGAGGGCCTCAGGAGGATTTGGCTGGCTTGGCTGCATCGCTTTTGTCTTTTCTCCAAAAGATGCTCCTGGGAGCCAACCAGAAAGCTTTCTGTGTCCATTTTGTATCTGGGGAGCAAACACACAGCTTTGGCAAGGGAACATCAGACCTATAATAATAATTCAGATCTCTGACATTAAAGTGCAAAAAACATTTTCCATGACAGCTTAAAATTAATCACCACCACTTGCTGCGAGAGATCCCTCTCCTTTATGCAGTGCCAGCTTTGGGACAACTGTTCAGCCAGCCACATGGCTCCCAGGGAAACACCGTGAAGTCTGCACAGCCCATCGGCAAGCTGATTTCTCCCTTCTCTCTTTTGTCCTGGGGACGATGTGTTTTCCGCTAGGAGAGTAAGTAAGACGGGGCTGGTAATTGATCCCAGAGAACAAGCCACAACGGAGTCTTCTGGGTGGGATTAGAAATGCATCTGGAGCTCTTAGTGACATTGATAAACCACCGGAGACGCCAGCTTTGCAACCGAATGTTCCCGGAAATTGTTCCTATGGTCTTTGAACTCATGTCAAGGGAAAAGAAAGGAGTCTATGCATATCACTTCCTTTATCCTGCTGCTGAAAACTAATAATCAAACAAATTCTCCCTCAACAAGGTCAAAGTAGTTCAACAGATACCTACTTGTTTACTCTTTAGAAATTTTTTAAATTAGTTCCTGCTGATGGTAAAAAGTTGAAATTGTTTTGGAGGGTAAACAGTGAGCGTGAAAACTGGTTCTCTTTCTCCTCATTCCTTACCCCCTTTCTGTAGACGTTACTATGGTAAAGTTTCCCATATAGCCTTCTGGAAACTCTTCTCGAGCATGCAAGCCTATGTGTGTATGTGTGTATATATTTGCAATATACAGGGGCTTTTCTCATGTAATAATATATATTGGACACCTTTTCCCACCAGTGTCTAGAGATCTACCTCATAGTTTTTAATGTTACATAGTGTTCCTTGGTGTGTGTGTGTGTGTGCGCGCGCGCGCGCGCATTATTTATTTAACGCGCGCGCGCATTATTTATTTAACTGGCCCTCTGATTCCAGACATTTGAGGTGTTTTTTTGTTTCTTTGTTTTCGTGGTTTGTTACTAGGAACAATACCACAAACCTCATTTTTGGAGAATAATCTGTTTACACTTGTGCAAGTTTGTTAACCAAATTCCTAGAAGTGGAATATTTAGGTCAAAAGGTAATTCGCAATTTAATTGCGAAAGATTGTGAAGTTGCTTTCCCACAGCGGAGAAGCTATACCGAAAGCTCTCTCCAGGCTCAGCATTGTTCTGGGTGCTAGGGATAAAAGGTCACAGTCCTTTTCCTTGACAAGTTCACAGGAGACACACAGCCAATAAATTATTATAATGTAATGTGGTCAGCACCATAATCAGGGTTTTACAGCACTCATCACTTTCCTGTGTTAGCCACTCGTTTTATTCCCTCCCTGTGAATTCTCAAAGAGATTCTTGAAGTGTTTTTCACTCCAAAGTATTCTGGATGGTGATACATTTCCCAGGTCAAAAAAAGAAAACAAAAACAAAAACAAAAACACAATGTCAAGGATGGGATTGACTGGGACTTCACTGGTGAGATCCAATCAATACTTAAGAGGCTCCCAAGCCCAGACGCTCCTGTGTCTGTTACCCCATTTAATCTTTGTGACATTATGAATATTCCAATGTTACTGTTGAGGAAGCTATGGCCAGAGATAGGGAAGGAATTTGCTCAAAGCCATGCCACGAATGAACCATGTAGTTTGATCTGATGGTAAACCCAGGGCCCTTTCTACAGAGTAGCTTGGCCACACCACCAGGGAATCATGCTGTCCCTGAGGATTTATACCATAGCCTTCGCAACAATCTCAAGTTTAGGAAGCAGAGGTAGAGTACCAAGAATGGAGAAAAACAAGTAGGAGGAAGACCCACTATTTGCTCTTGGAAAACACACTGCTTAGTGGGGAAGCAGGTCTCCATCTATTATATGTGAACCATATGCCAGTCATCCTGACGGACGTCATTCCAGACCAAAGCCGTGGCCCCCAGGAAAGGCTGATTCTCTCGAGTTCAGAGAATGGCTTGTTCGAAAAAGCAAAGGGTGATTTGGATGGAGAGGGGGAGCATGGAGCTGACTAAACAGCAGGGGCAAGGCACGGGGAAGACCAATGTGGTTAGGTGGTTGGGGCTTGCAGGGTGTGGGCCTTCTGTAAGAGATAGGCAAGGAGGCTAGGCAGGGCATGTTACCAAGATGTTTAAGGCCCAAACCGCAAGTCTGAGCTTTCTGTGTTAAGTATGAAAACTTGTTTGTTTATTTGTTTGTTTTTTAAGATTTTATTTATTTGACAGAGAGAGACACAGCAAGAGTGGGAGAGGGAGAAGCAGGCTCCTAGCTGAGCAGGAAGCCCGATGCAGGGCTCGATCCCAGGACCCTGGGATCATGACCTGAGCTGAAGACATGAAAGTGTTTTTGAACAGGAAAACTAACCTGTGTTGCAGATGAGTGAAGGCCAACAGTAAACAGGAAAAATTGGACTAGGGAATCCTTGGAAACAGGGAAATCAGTTAGGGGACCATTGGGGTAGTCTCACAGAAGTTTGCCTGGCTGAGGGAGATGGCCACAGAGAATGGATGGACCGGGAAGGGTTTGAGCTGTGGTGGAGCTGGACTTGACATGATTTGACAGAATAGGTTTCTTGAAGGGAGGAGGGAGAAAATCAGAGATCTCTAGCCCAGACAGAATGGTTAAGCTATTAATGGAGATAGGGGGCACAAAAGAATAACTTTTTTTTTTTTTAAGATTTTTATTTATTTATTTGACAGAGAAAGAGCATAACTAGGCAGAGTGGAAGGCAGAGGGAGAGGGAGAAAGGAGCAGGGACCCCGATGATGGGCAGTAGCCTGGGATCATGACCTGAGCTGAAGGCAGATGCTTAACCAACTGAGCCACCCAGGCGCCCCAGAAGAACTTTTGATGAGTGAAGATTATGAGGAGTTCAGCGGGTGGGAATGTATGTGGGATGTCTGAAAGGCAGTTGGGAAATACAGTCTGGCGTTTGTGAGAATACTAGAGCCAGAGATGCAGATTTATGTCATCTCTAGGGATTATAGTTAATGCTAAGGGTGATTGTTTGGGAGAAGAGGACCAAGAAGTAGATCGATGGTGAAAGTCTAAACTTAAGCAATAATTAGGGAAAGAAACTAGGGGAGACAACTGAGAAATAAGAGGGGTAGGTGAGGATGCAGGTAGGATGGAAACCAAGGGAAAGAGTTTTAAGAGACAGTGCTCAAAAGTTGGTGTATTATAGAAAATTTGACAAGACATGAGTTGAATGTCACTAATTAATATGTTGAGTGTCATACTCAGGAAACTTTGGAGATAATGCGTCGACTGGAGTGGAAAATGAAGTATGCTGGAAGCAAATTTGCAAGTGGGTGTAGGAGGGAGAGGTGACTTAGGTTAACTCTTTCCTAAGGGATAGTGAGAAATGGAGTAGAGCTGAAGCTCTCTAAACATCTTCTGCCCCTTCTTTAAGACTGGCTCAGAAATTAGGGCAGGAATAGAATATATGTTTGGGGATATCTGAGGAGTTAGCTTCAAGGACCTGAGTCCAAGGTACAGAGCCCAAAGCCTATGGGCATGCTTCTCCTTCACTCCAACAATGTTTCAAAGCGTTTCTAGCAAGAGGCAACTGAATCATACTCTAGCCAGCCAAGTACAACTTGAGGGAAGAGTCTGGGGCAGCTGGTTCTCAGAGTCCAGCAGGGAGGTTATGATCATCCTGGACCAACAGAGCTTTTTGTAAGAGAGTGGACCCGCCATCATGAACACTCAAGGCTCTAGAAAAAAGAACCATCAAGAGAAAGAGGGCAGGGACAGAACAGAAGCCTCCTTTGCAAGAACTGGGCGAGGGATGTGGGGGAGATGAGGACAGTGAAGAGCTTGACTGAGGATCAGCTGGCAGCAAAAGAGCCTCTAGGGACACCCAAGAACGTCTTGACCTAGGGAAAGGGTGACCTAGACCGACAATCTATAACCACTGAGGAAGATTAACAGTCAAGCCAATGAATCTGAAGCCTTGGGCTCCTCTCACTTGCTTAGTCCCCTTCCAAGACCTGGTTGGGGGGCCTGGCAATGTGTTGACATGCAATTACATGTTAATAAAAGTTTCCACATTAAAACATTTTAATCCACGTTCACTAGGCCTGCTGTTCATGGCCTTGGTCTTGCTGTCTGTCCCATTTCCTCTTATGACAGTGGTGTTGGGATGGCCATGGACATTTTGGGGATCCAGTTAAGGGGAAATTGATTTGTGAATTTAATCTGGGCTTAATGGGATAGATTTATGTGGTTCACTCACTTCTACTCAGTTACTGCTGGCCATCAGGTGTGGTGACATGAAGGTGTGGGGTTAGAAGACTTATCAGGGTATGGATGTATCCCACCACATCCAGCCCCAGAAGCAGGAGGAAAGTGGAAGAGAAACAAGCTTTGAAACGTAGAGTCAGAAGGAAGTATGTGGAAAATTGGAAAATTCTTCCTTATTCTACAGCTCATATGAAAGGAATCTGATAAAGGACTCCTTAAATTTAATGACAGCTCTAGAAATTGGAACTATCAATAATAAAAAAAAAATGTCAAAAAACCATGTTAGAAAAAAAGAGGGCTTTATCTTTCTATTCTCTCTATAAATTATATCACAAAATCATTTGCAGATCAAGAAATGATCAAAGAGGGGCACCTGGGTGGCTCAGTGGGTTAAAGCCTCTGCCTTCGGCTCAGGTCTTGATCCCAGGGTTCTGGGATCCAGCCTCGCATCGGGCTCTCTGCTCAGCAGGGAGCCTGCTTCCTCCTCTCTCTCTGTCACATAAATAAATAAAATCTTTAAAAAAAAATTTTTTAAATAGATTAAAAAAATGATAAAAGATAATGCAGTGAAAAATATAGGAAAAATGTATTATAGAGGGATATTAGGCAGCAAATTGACAAAAGCATTCTATTACTCTCCCTGGATTTTTTTGGTCAGCTTTTCAAGATGCACTGGCTTTTAAAAATTGCCATTTGTTGTGATTTATCTTCTCATTTTGATTGAAATTTTTATTTTCATATCTAATTTTAATTTTAACCTTTTTCAGTGAAAGTAGGCCCCCTAAGGTGCACAGGCTTAGGACTTCATAAAACCTGGATCTACCCTGCTTAGGGCTTGCTTATTTATGGTACCAGAAGTATTACTGGATGTGAAAGGATTTTTGTGTGTCTAAATAAGGAAGAAAATCTGGGTATTCAAATATGTGGTCTCTATTCTACTGTAACCTCTTACTTGATACCACAAAGAGAGGCAGATCTATGAGTCATCCTGCACAGTAATGAAGCAGACTGAGAATGAATTCTGAACACTTTAATAGGCAAATTTTTTTGGAGGAAAGGTGTACTTAGCACAAGTGCACAATAAATATTTGCTGATTTGAGGAAAGAAGGTATGTAAATACACTGTCTCTTGTAAAAAGATAGGAACTTTTTTTTAATCTAAGGAAAGATCGTAGCTGGTAAATATAATTTTCATAGTTCCTAGTTAGCTTCTCCTTCCTTCTCATCATCTAGCCCCTTCTCCTCTAATTAGCTAGTATCCTCTAGGGTAAAATGTGGGCCCAGACAATGGGGCAGAAGAGATTACAACCTGCGTTCATTCATCAGACATTTATTGAGTATCTACTGAGGCTACTGAAGCATGGTCATACCTCAACTTTGGACTCCAACTTCAGAACTCTTTCAATGAACACTGCCATACTTAGGCATTATTCCAAAGCGGGACCTTGTCGCCAAAGAGGTTCACTTCAGACCATTAGCTACCCTTCTAGGAAATTCTCCCCCAGGGATGCAGGTCAAGGCCACCAGCTCAGATTCCCCTCCCTGTGGCAGACCATCTCTGAGAGCATCCCTGCCAGGATCAACTTCATTAGACAGTTTCTAATAATGTTGAACTCCAATAAGAAAAGAGTTGGGATCTCAGTCCATTCGCTTGCTCCTAAAAGAACCCTTAAACGCCTTGTGGATTTATTCATTTCATCTCTTCTTACCCCTCTCCAAACAAGAGCAACCACCAAACAGCTCTGCAGACTGAGGAGCATTCAGTGGGGTCGAGCCCACTCAGCCCACAGATGGGCAGCCTGTCACACATACAAAATCGTTAGGTTCTGAATCCTGGGCGTCCCATTACATCTTGATAGCTCAGACTTTATAGTTCAAGATCAATGACACAATCTGGCCTTCAAGGAGCACACAGACTATAAATAAATAGTTTCGGTAAAGTGTAATACATGAATATGCAGCTTGCGAAGTGTACACAGAATGCTAGGGAATCACAAAGGAGGGGCGCTTAAATTAACCAGGACAAGCAACAATCTGAGCGACAGACAGACAGACAGCCACCGGTTGTGCTGAGCTCCCAACTGTCCCTCCTTTCCAAGGCTAACCCATGATCTTTGAACAAATACATGTACTTCTCTGCTCATTTCCTGGATGCTTCCTAGTGGTAGAGGGGTGTCCCTAGGGCTGGGACTAAGATGAAGCAAATTTTAAGGGGTTACCAGAAGTTTCAGTAATTGAGATTTGTATATTTTTAAAGTTATGATACATTATGGCCTAGAGACCAGCTGCTTGGTTTTATAAATAGGGTTTTATTGGAACCAACATCAGGATGAGAGTAAGGTGAATGAGGCAGGATCATGAAAGTACAGGTTTGGGTCTTGTTTTCATTTAAAATTCTGATATTTTGTCCAGGGATTTTTTGCATTAATTTTGAGTTTTTAACATCTTAAAACATTATTTATCTTGATTTCTGAGGTTTTGGTGCTCCTATAAATTATGTGCCTTGTGGATGGGGGGGCAAGTGGGGGACGGGCTAGACGGCTGATGGGTATTAAGGAGGGCACTTGTGATGAGCACTAGGTGTTTTATGTAAGTGATGAATCGCTAAACTCTACTCCTGAAACCAATATTACACTACATGTTAAGTAACTAGAATTTAAGTAAAAACTTGAAAAAAGAAAAAAAAAAACCAGGTGAACTAAATGCCCTTCAGTGAGTGAATAGATAAACACAGTATGGTCCATCCATACAATGGAATAGTATTTAGAAATAAAACGGAACAAAGTATTGCTATACAAAAAAATTATATGCCCAAGGCGAAAACTTCACTTGCCTCCTTTACCTTAGTCTTGGCCCTGGGTCCATTCCCAACAGCCTTTCAGATGGATTTTGTCATGTCTGTGTCATCAGTTAAATAGGGCTGAGATGGCTGCTGTAGCTATAGAATTAGAAGGTATGGAAAGTTCTACAAATGAAAAGCACAGCTTTCAAGGAGAGAAAAATATTAGGTGACTTCTTTCACTTTGATAGTTTGGGAAGACCTCTCTGAAGAAATGGCATTTGAAATAATCTCAAATTTTAAGAAAAATTATAAGAATGGCACAAAACCTTAATATACCCTTTGCCCAGATTTGACCACTTCTTTTGTGTATATTTTTTAATAAAATGCTTATTTTAAGAGTTGGTTTGTCAGCTTTGAGGAATGTTCTTTTTTTGTTTATTTTTGTTTAGTTAACTTTATGCTCAGTGTTGGGCTTGAACTTATGACCCTGAGATCAAGAGTCACATGTTCTTCCGACTGAGCCAGCCAGGTGACCCAAGGAATATGATTTGACTCCCCATTATTATAGATGTAGAAATCACTAAACTTATTCTACATCTCACCTACTTTCTCTTTTCCTTTACCAATTTTTAAAAAAGATTTTATTTATTTATTTGACAGAGAGAGATTACAAGTAAATAGGCAGGCAGAGAGAGAGGAGGAAGCAGTCTCCCTGCTGAGCAGAGAGCCCAATGCAGGGCTCAATCCCAGAACCCTGGGATCATGACCTGAGCCGAAGGCAGAGGATTTGACCCACTGAGCCACCCAGGCGCCCCTCCTATGCCAATTTTTATTAATTACATGGTTTGTGTACCAACAGGACACATAATTTTACATCCTTTCCAACTATTCTAATGTGTAGAATTATTTTTTTATTCATTTATTTATATTTTTAATATATTTTTTAAGATTTTATGTATTTGAGGGGCGCCTGGGTGGCTCAGTGGGTTAAAGCCGCTGCCTTCAGCTTGGGTCATGATCCCAGGGTCCTGGGATCGAGCCCCGCATCGGGCTCTCTGCTCAGCAGGGAGCCTACTTCCTCCTCTCTCTCTCTGCCTGCCTCTCTGCCTACTTGTGATCTCTCTCTCTGTCAAATAAATAAATAAAATCTTAAAAAAAAAAGATTTTATGTATTTGAGAGAGAGAGAGAGCATGAGGCGGGGAGAGAGGTGTCATGGGGAAGGACAGAGGGAGAAGCAAACCCTTTATTGAGCAGAGCTGGAGCTCAATCCCAGGACCCCTGGGATCATAACCTGAGCCAAAGTTGCTCAACCAACTGAGTCACCCAGGCGCCCCATGATTTGATGATTTTTTTTTTTTTTTTTTACATATTTACCAACTTTTAACATATTGCCACATGTGTTTTTCTCTCTATTCTTCTCTTCCTCCCTGGAAGACTAAGAAAAGAGAGGTGATAAAAAGTCTCTGAAAAAATGAGAGAAGATGGGATTAAAGACCCACTTGGAGGAACTGGGTTCCGGGAGAAGGGAGTCTTCTTCAGAAGAAAAGAGAAAAAAGCTGATGCTAATAGCAAGTAGGAATGTGTAGTTAGTGGTGGGAAAATGAGGAAAGTTTTGTCTGGTGACTTACATGCTCTAAATTTAGGAGTAGGGCAAGGCTAGTGCTGTAAACTGATTGTGTCCCCCAGTCCAAATTCCTAAATTTGAGGCTTAACCACCACTGTGACAGTATTTGGAAATGGAGCCTTTGGAAGACAATTAGGTCATGAAGGCAGAGTCCTCCTAATGGGATTGGTGTCCTTAGAGGAAGGGACGTGAGAGCTTGCTTCTTCTCTATTTCTCCACAGTGTGAGGACACAGCTAGGAGGCGGTGGTCTCCAAACCAGTGAAAGGGCTTCCACCAGATACAGAATCTGCCAGTGCCTTAACCTTAGACCTCCAGCCTCCAGAACTGTGAAAAATAAGTGTCTGTTGTTTAAGTCAACCAGACTAGGGTATCTTTGTTACTGCAGCCTGACCGAAGAGGAAGATATGGAGAAGGTCTGAAATCATTTCTGTGGTGAGGAGGCTAAAACTCACATCAGAAAAGCATCGTAACCTGATTGAGTGGATCAGGAATGCCCATTCGATGTCAGTGATCGTGAATTTAAAGGATCACCGATGTGGGAAGTTGAGCCACTTTTCTCCCCCCCGCCAAGGCACCCGTGTAAGTTGAAACAAAGCAAATTGCTGGATCTGGCCAGGGTTGGAGTGACAGGAGAAGGACCCTGCTGGGGAGGTAAGAGGATTTGAGAGAATGAATGTCATGCCCAATGGCACATGGCATCCGAACAGGACATTTCCTCCACCCCTGCTAGATTTTTCTGCTGGCCCACCTGATATTCTGAACCAGTGATTAGAGGCCAAATTAACCACAGTCTGGAGCAGGAATTCCTTTTGCAAATCTGTGGTCTGGAGGAGGAGTACTCTGGGAGAAAAAGGCTTCCCTGACAACAGAAATGTTTAATAGGGATTTCTCTCCCTTTTGAGCTTTTTAAGGATGTTTATAGTCATATTTGGAGTAAAAATAAGATGATTCCGTTTCTCATAAGCATATAATTGTTTATATCTTTCTTTTAAAAAAAGCTTGGAATGGTTCCCAAAGATGATATTGTTCATCTTTATCTACTAATGAGTGAAGAATGTGAGTTGGTAATTTTAAAGTGAGGAAATTGAGCACTGAGATAACTTGCCTGATGTTACCAAGCAAAGCAGTTACAGAGATGGAAAAAAAACACAGACATTGGGCTTTCTAGTTTCTGTTTACCAGCTCGTGTTTCCATGGAGAAAAATTCGGAGAACTCCAATCAAACAGATGCCGAGCCCACATTCTATTCCTAAAGTTACATGTGGACCATGTTCATCAAGGCTTGCAAAACTTTTGGAGAGCTAGGAATGATTTCGGTGGGGGCGTGAAAGACAAGATAATTTTAGTTCGATTTTGGAAAGCATCCATCCCACCTTGTGAAAAATTGAATTGGGTGTCAGTTTGGTGCTCACTCAATGCAGGTTTTCCTAACACCATGTTTGCCCAATGGGCGTGCCTTGCCCTTGCAATCACCCCTTTTCACTCACTCTGCCTGCTCCCTCTTCTCTATTACGCAAACCTGACCTAGCTCCTCCCTTAAGAGGCCCTCTTCCAAAGAGCTGTTCCCTGAAACTTTGCCACAGTGATCCCTCTCTGTAAGTGTCATCCTGAATTGCTCCCATGTTTATGCTTCTTATTAAGGGGCATGAACCTGCTCTTCTCCTAGGACGTAGGGTCCACTCAGCGGGATGCTAAGAAAAGCTTAACTGTCAGCTCTTTCTTTCTTTCTTTTTTTTTTTTTTTAACTAAAAAGCTCTGATTTGTAGGGTTTGCCAGTTTCCATGATGTAAATATTCTCATGACGACTGATTGCAAGCTACTGACATGACAACACTGAACACTGAGTTGGGAAGGAATGTCCATGATCGCTTTGAGTAAGGTTGGCTTCAGTGTATCAATGGCATATTAGAGACACACTGTGTACTTCTTCAGTTTTTCTTGAACTCCCTCATCTCTTGGATCCACAGTTGCTCTCTCTACTTGAGCTGCCACTGGCATCTCAATGTGGGCTCTGTGGGCTTATCAACTGAAGTGGGCAAGATGCCTACCCCAAGCACCCTATTTAAAACTGATAATCATTATTCACTCTATGTTCCCTTCTCCCATGCTCCCTTCTAGTTTTTCCATAGTATCCTCTTGCATATTATAAAATTTACCCGTTAGATTTATTGGTTTTTATCTGCTTCTTCCAAATAGAATGTTCTCAGGAGGGAGGGATTTTTTTTCCTAATTTTTTTTTTTTTTAAAGTCATGTCCTCCAAATCCTTTGAACAGAAGTGTATTCAACAAGAGGCTATGGATTCTACTCTCTCACTCCCCACCAAGCCCCTAGGATGGTCCAAATCACTTGAACTAAATAAATCCTTGAGGCTTGACTGACTTCTGAGAAGTTGAAGAGTGAGTCCTTGACAGCGAAAGTGGAAACAGTTTTTATCAGACCCTGAAACTACTCTCGCCAAACAAGCACACAATTCTTCAGCGGGAGAAATCCAGTGCCTTCTTGGAATTGGAGAGCTTGGCAAACAGTTCTTATTCACAGTGTGATTAAAGCATTATCTGAACCCTCCCTCTCCCCCTCCCCCAGGAACAGGAGAAAGAATTCATTAAGGTCTCATCAATTTAAATTTGTTTTCAGGAAGCAAAGATCAATCTGTCATCCTTAAAACTTACTTGGGCTTGCACACTGAACGGTTCAATCCTGCAGAACTCACCTGCTGCTGAACAGATGAGATGCCGTCTTGGGGAAGGCTGGTGGTTCACACAGCCCCAGCCACAGAGCGGAGGGCTGGCCTGGCTTGAAACAGGAGGGCTGAGCTTCCTGCCAATGAAAAAGGCATGGAAGCTAATGGATGCCTTCAGAACGGAGGGATGATTTTTGTTTTTAGGTGGTGATATCCGTTCTCGTGCAACATTTATTGGCAATCTCCCTTTTGCTTAGTGGCTCAATAGGCTGGTGGGGGAAAAGGGTGATGATCCCAGTTTTACAGATGAGGAAACTGAGACTCAAATGGAAGTTCTATAGTGTTTATACCTACGTAATAACCACATTGTAAGTTAGAGCTGCTGGCCGCTGTCTCAGCTTTGGGCCACCTGAAAGATCCTTCATCTTCTTCCTTTTCCCTCTCTACTGCCGTCTTCTCTCTATGATCTACCAGCTTGTCTCTTGGCCATTACTATTTCTAAGAATAATGGAATTATGGGGAGCAGCTATTGTTACAGAGAGTTTGTGATCTGTCTTCTGGCTTCCAACGTCTTGGTGGACGTTACAGCTCTTAGTCAACCAACAATTTAAGTAGCATATTTCTTTTCTTTCTTTCTTTCTTCCTTTCTTTTTTTTTTAGATTTTATTTATTTATTTGATAGAGAGAGAGAGAGATCACAAGTAGGCAGAGATGCAGGCAGAGAGTTTTCTGCTGAGCAGAGAGCCCAATGCGGGGCTCGATCCCAGGACCCTGAGATCATGACCTGAGCCGAAGGCAGAAGCTTAACCCACTGAGCCACCCAGGCACCCCTTAAGTAGCATATTTCTATAGTGTATTCAAATTATGTAGGTTTGGGATGGGTTTAAGGACATGCAATGCAAGGAGGGGAAAGCAGTTCTGAATTGCTGGTAAAGAGAAATTTAAGAGCAAATGAACTAAGCACTTTTTTTGATTATAGAAAGCTCAGGATAGAAGGACAAACCAGATTTGAGTTCACAATTTACCCACTGCATATATATTCTTAGGAAACTTCCCAAGAATAACTCCCCTGAAACATAGTTTCCCCATCTATAAGAAGAGGGAAATAATAGGTACCTGCACAGTTTTGTAAAGAGTAAATGAAGTAAAAATATGGAATGCTCCCAGCATCTATCAAATGTTTAAAAAGCACTTTGTTTCTTTTGCCTCGAACTATCATATTTGCCTTAATAGAAATCCCTGGATTCCTAACCTTTTCATCCTAAATGCTCCATTAGTTGTTGGAGAAGTACTTAACTCAGAGAAGGGAAAGGTCCTGCAGAGATCACCAAATGATAATGATGTCTTGTGTTTATAATTGGGAAGCAATGTGCTACTCTAGGGATTCTACTTGCTATTCTCCAGAAGCTAAAGGGTGGAGGACACTGAGGCCTCCATGAAGAAGTGATGAGACATTATTCAAGTTATAATCTGACTCTGTGTCTTGGTTGACCAGTTCTATGCTCTTCCATTCTTGCCCTCAATGGTTGGTAAGTCCCTGACTTTGCATATTCTGAGAACCACTGTCAGCCAAGTTTTGGGTAACTGTAGCAGGGATGAGAAGAAGGAGAGGGGAGAGAGAGGGGGGGAGAGAGAGAGAGAGAGAGAGTGTGTGTGTGTGTGTGTGTGAGCCTGAGGCAGGAAAGAGAGCAAACCAAGAACCCCAAAAAGGAAAGAATTGGAATTGGTACCAGGTAGCTATTTGGAGTTTCCACAACACTTTCATATACATTATTTGAACTTCCGAGCAATCCAGGAGAAAGGTATTATTGTCCCCATTTTTAAGATGCACAAGATCCTTACCAAGATCTCATAGTTAGTAAATGGCAAATGGGACTTAAACTCAACTCTTCAATTTCTCACATGGATCCTCCATTGTACCTATGCTGTTTTGGAGAGGTTGGAAAGGACCACCTACCCTGGGTTGAGAGTCACCACCAGTGTCACAGGCCATTCAGGATAAAGGACAGCCCTTCATTTGTTGCCCATATATGCATTCAACCATTATGTGGTGATCTTTAGGATATAAGTTGGGGAGAAAATAAACAACTAGTTACAGCAGTATGATAATTGTAATTTGGGAGAGTCTACATGGTTCTAGGAGAGTCAATTGGGAGCTATACCTAATCCTGGGGGAGATGTCATCCAGGTTAAGAGCTAAAGGACCAGCATGGGATGATTGGCAAGGTGAGGAGGTTTTAGAAGAATATGTCAGAGGCTAGACAAAGCAGAGAAGCTGAAAGTAGTGTGAGCAAAATCCATACAATAACTGGCTTTGTAATCCAATTAAGAACATTGGACTTTAGCCTGAGGGCAATGCAAGGGCCTCAGGGAAATTACAAGATTCGATGCACATCCTGGACTGATTGCTCTGGCGGAGGTGTGAAGAATGGATTGGCCAGGGGCAGGACTGGAGGCAGATGGACCAGGTGGAAGGCTTTGTAGAAATCCAGGGAAGAGACACTGTGGCATGCTACTGGGGATGGAAAGTGGACTGATTCAAGAGGGAATAATGAACTAGAATAACCAGAACTTGGTGATTGTTTGGATTTGGGGAGCAGGGGCGTGGGAGATGAAGGCCCCATTTGCTAAGTGATGGAATGCTAGAGGAGGAGAAGAGTTGTCTGAGGGAGACAGAGAGGCCCAGGGAGACCCACTCCAATTGAGATGGAATCATACCAGATAATGCTTAGTCCACACTTACCACAGGCCATGGGCTATACATGGATTGTCTTATTCAATCCTCTCAGCATTCACATTTCTGAGCCATATTATTACCACATTCCAGGCACCAAGCAAAGAACTTCATATGAATTGACTTATTCACAGTTACCTTATGAGTTGAGCTATTATTAATCCTCTATTTTACATTTGAGGAGACCGAGGTTTAGAGAGATTGAGTACTTTATTCCAAGCCTCACACCCATGAAGTGCCATGGTTTAACACCAGAACCAGTTTATGGCAGAGCCCTTGCTTGAAGTCATGTATCCTTCTGCTTCCACATGGAGTGTTCAGGGCCTATGAGGTGTCCCAGAGAGTATGTCTCCTGGGTGGCTGGAGTCCCCAGACTGAAGTTCAGGCAAGAAATAGGAGTTGGGAATATAGACTTGTGGTTTATCAGCCTATAGGTGGTATTTAAAGCTATGGAAGTGAATAGCTGTGCAGGTCAAAAAGAGAAAAGGGCTATGGGCAAGACTCGGAGGAACCCCAATGTTCACAGGCCCATGGAAATGGAGCCTGCCTGCAGTGGCTAGAAAATGGGAAGACATGGAAACCTAGGGAGGAAAGTGTTTTTAGGACCGTGTGGTCGCATGTGTCAATGCCAGGATGACCCTAAGAAGATGAGGAGGTGTGCAAATGGCATCAGCGCCAAGGAGGTGAACTTAGCGTGAGCCATGTTGGTGGACAGCTGAGGGAGTTCCGGAAGTGAGAAGAAGTAAGGAAGGGAGAGGGTGAATGTAAATCATCCCGTCCCCGTTTGAAAAAATTTTAAGTATGAAGAGAAACAACATGTTAACCTGAGGAGGGTTGGGCTAGAAGGGGAAGCTTTTCCTGCAAGATGGGAAGATCTGAGCCTGTGTAAATGCTGGTGCGAAGGAGTCTAGACAGGGAAGCTGAAGACACAGGGAGGACAAGAGATTAGAAGAGCCATGACGTTTCCGAGCTGTGGGTGATTTCTAGGTCCTTCTCTCTTTGAAGACATAGCCCTTGAGTGTGTGTACTCCATAGAGGGTTGGGCCGCAGAGGTACCTCTTCATCGTTCCCAGAGGGGGAAAGGGCCATGTGTGAAGACTTCTGATGGAGGGGGGAGGATGAGGAGTACCGTGCAGAGTCTGGGAAGGCTGGAAGATGATGAACCTGATTCACGGTGTTGAGGGAGGTTTGGGGGCAGTGTGGAAGGAAGGAAATAGCCATTCTGGTGACTGGGGGAGCCGAAGAGCTGTGTTGTATCGAGGGCCTGCTGACCACTGGACACCAGAGAGTAGCACCAGTTTGCTCCGGTGTGGTGAAAACCTCCAGTGGCACCCAACTGTTTTGGAATGGCACCAGGCGGACCCTTGGTTTGAACCATGGTTTCATCCCCCTTCTTTCAGGTGGAAGCAACAAAAAGATGACAGGACAAAAGAATGAAGTTATTGGCAAGAAACTAGACAAACTGATGGACCAAATGGGATCTAGAATTATAAGTGAAAGGAAGTGAAAATGGAATGGGCCTGAGAAATTGGAATCCACAAATTGTTTGGTACTCCCTTCAAAAGGCAGAGCCTAGGGACCCCTGGGTAGCTCAGCTGGTTGAGCAGCTGCCTTCGGCTCAGGCCATGATCCCAGCGTCTTGGGATCGAGTCCCACATCGGGCTCCTTGCTCAGCAGGGAGCCTGCTTCTCCCTCTGCCTCTGCCTGCTGTTCTGTCTGCCTGTGATTGCTCTCTTCCCTCTCTCTCTCTGATAAATAAATAAAATCTTTAAAAAAAAAAAAAAAAAAAAGGCAGAGCCTAATTCCCCTCTCCTTGAGCATGGGCAGGACCTAATGTTTCCCATGTAACATATAGGAAAAAAGGAGAGGTGCTAGGTTATAAAAGACACTGTGTGGGGTGCCTAGGTGGCTCAGGTGGTTGTGTCTGCTTTTGGCCCAGGTCATGATCTCCGGGCCCTGAGATTGAGCCCCATGTCGGGTTCCCTGCTCAGTGGGGAGTCTGCTTGTCTCTCTGCCTCTGGCCCTTCCCTCCCCGGTCTCTCTCTTTCTCTCTCAAATAAATAAATAAAATCCTAAAAAAAAAAAAGTTGGAATACCTGAGTGGCTCAGTCAGTTAAGCATCTGCCTTCGGCTCAGGTCATGATCCCAGGATTCTGGGATTGAATCCCTCATCAGGCCCCTTGGTCAGCAGGGAGCCCACTTCTCTCTCTCCCTGCCACGCCCCCTGATTGTGCTCACACTCTCTCTTTAAAAAAAAAAAAAAAAGAAAGAAAGAAAGAAAGAAAGAAAAAGAAAAGGCCCTGTGGCTTCCTGCTTGCTCTCTCTTGGATGGCATGTTTTGAGTCCCCATGGTAGGGAACTGAAGCAGACTCTTGGCAACAACCAACATGAAATTGCCAGGTGGGTGAGTGAATGACTTCAGAAGGAAGCACGTGCCTCCATCTCTGCCAGATATCTTGGCCACAACTTCCCGAGAGACCCAAGAGACCTTGAGCCAGAACCACCCCACTGCTAAGCTGCTCCTGGATTCCTGACTCTCTGAAACTCTGTGAATCAATAAAGTTTTATTGTTGTAAGCCGCTAAGTTTGGGGGTAATCGGTATTGCCACAGTGGATAACAGCACAGGCCCTGAAAAAAAAACCAGAATGGGAAAGGATGGTAGAATATTGGAAGTCCAGATTTCAGAGGTTGGATGGTGGTGGATTCAAGGCAATGGCCATCTGAAGTTGAGCTAGGAGTGATGGACCCTGACTGAGAAAATATCAAGATACTGAGATATTGGCAGGTTACATCAATAGGCACTGAAATTTTCCAAATAAATCATTTTTTCAACGATTTAAATAAACCAAAGTCAGTTTAAGGACAAAGCCTATGATCTGTGGGCTAGGTCTTGAATGAAGAGGGATAATTAGGATGTGGGCATGATGTCAGTGAGTGGGGGCAGATGGCAAAATGGGAATTTTACACCACTGTGAAGAAAGAAGGATTTGAAAGTAACAGAAGCTAGCAAGAGGGACTGCGATCCGTCTCTGGATTCCAGGTCCCCATGGTGTGGCAAGAAGAGCTGCCGTGCTTAGGACTAATTTGGAGATGGCTAGGTTTTACTTAAAGCCCAAAGCTGAGAATCCACTCAGGCAAGAGGCTAAGAGTGTAAATGTAGGAAAATATGTTAACGGTGAAGTGGGCCAACAGCTGGCCCAGTGAATGAATGGTTTGGAAAGAAAGGGAGCAGAGGGTGTGTGTGTGTGTGTGCACGCATGCGCGCACGCATGCATGTAAGACTGGGGGAGGAAGTGTGGTAGTAAATTAAAACTCAAGCACATCAAAAAGAATCCAGGCAGGTTAATTGACTGGCTCGTGAGTTTTCCAGGATAGCCCTCTAGTCCCTGTGAGAAGCCCTAATTCAATTTATCAGCAGTCCATGCTTATAATACGCACATTACTGAAGTCTCACAAATACAGAGGCCCTGCGAGCTGACACGGCATTCAGGTCACACTCGTTCTTGACACTGAGGTTATTTTCTCAGCTAAGATTAAGCCAGAAGTTTATTTTGCTCCTAGAAAATACTGCTCTTGGAAAAGTACAATTTATCCTTCACTTTGTTTGAAAGAACATTATCTAGAAAAAGACCTCTGAAGGTAATTTTTTCCCCCCAATTCTAGGCAGGTAGGTAATGAATATTGGTTGCTACGTGGTTGGTGTCTTTTTTGTTGTTGTTGGCTGGAGAGGTTATTTTTTAAATTTCTTGTTGCAAAAAATGAAAAAAAATTTTTTTTCATATTCCTGAGGGTATCCTATAGAAAATACTTCAGTGTTGGGGACTCACTTAGGTTTTTTAGAACAAGTAAACGTTGCTGACATATTCAAATGGATAGTTGTGTAACAGAAATATCCCAATTGGAGTTATAAAGATGCTGACTTGAATTCTTATAAAGGATGGAAATGGTTATATGCACATACAATACAGGAAAATATATATTATTTGAAGGGCAGAAAGAAATATAAACTCACAGAAGTTTCCTTAGGTATCAAGTGACAGTTCTGAAAATGGGTAAAAAGATTCGAGATGAGGAGAGAAGGTTACTTAGTGTTCACTTAACATGTAGAAACAGCTAGAACTAAAGAATCCATTGAGTGTTTTCTGCAACAGAACAATGTAGCATTCTAGATGCTGTGACATCATTTTTTAAAAATAGCTGCTTTCACCAACAGATAGCAGTTTATAATGAAAACGTTTTTTCATTTCTTTTGGGAAGAGGGAGAGGAGAGTCAGGGGGGAAGGGGGATGAGTGACTAAGTGAGATAAATGTACTAATTGTCCCCGGTCTCCATGTAAATAGCAATGTAACTGGCACCGAGTCACGTGCACGCTCTCTCATGAAAATATGAAGCCAAAGTTCATTCGATTGTTTGATTTTATGACCAGTAAGATGTTAACATCATGCATTTTATTATTAGCCTACTTTTACAGATTAGAAGCCATCCACAGTAACAAGAATGGCCATGCATGCCTCCATGATGACGCTGATGGGAACACTGAAGGTGTGACCCCCCCCCCCCCGAGATGTGACAGGGGCCAGGGCTGTGGTGTGCAGGGGCACAGAGGGCAGGCACCAGCCCCCACCCTGCCCCAGGGTTGGCCTCAGCCTGGGCAGATGGTGACTCTGCTTTCGGGGTCCCTCTGTGCCTCACACACCCTTGTGTCTCTTGGTATGTCAGATTTCATTACTTTCAGAGTCACAGAGAAACCTTGTTGCCAGTGGTGTGCTGGGAACATTGGCTCTTGAGAAAGGTTTGATGGTATGAATGCTCAGCGGTTGTGGCCAGTGTCAAGCTTCCCAACTTGGAATGAGGGTAATTGGCTCAGTGGAGCCAGGGTGAGCAGGATCCTGCCGCACCGCCTGCATCCCCCGACAGCACCTTCCCACCACACACGGTTACTAGTCCACCATCAGTAAAGTGGGACCCTTTTCAAGATAGAAATCTCTCTAGAAAGGCTAGGATGTGGGAGTTGCTCCTCCTCCCTTCTAGGTCCTTCCTGGCTCCTCTGTCTTCTCCTCCTTCTCTTTACTTCCCCTCCTCCAACCCTCTTCTTCTTCCTCTTCCTCTTCCTTTTCAGAATTTACAGATGGCAACTGCATGCTGGACATCGTGCCAGACACTGGGCTGCAAAGACAGGCCAGGAGTCATCTCTAAGGGTAAGAACTTAAGGTCTAGCTGGTGGAGACCCACATAGGAAGGCAAGGGACGTTTCCATAGTCAGTGCTGGAGGTCTGCCTGGCATGCAAGCGGACTCAGAGAATAGGGGTTAATTCTGCACGATATAAGCGTGAGTATGTAAGGAAGGGTTTCAGGAAAGTGCTGGTGCTTAAGCTGAAGCATCAGAAGCGTCCCTCTTTGAACGTGTGTTTAAGACTGACTGCATGTCACGTGAAAGCCAAACAGTGTGAAGAAAATCAGTAGCAGCGAGGTTTACTGAGCACATCCTCTTCTGGGCCCGTGTACTATCTCGTGTACCCTGACAGCGACTTTATGAAGATTATACTCTCAGTGTCCCTATTTTATTTTTTATTTTTTTAGAGAGATTGAGAGAGAGCGAGTGAGAAAGAGCGAGAGAGAGCAGGGGGAGGGGTGGGAAAGGGAGAGGGAGAGAATCTTAAGCAGGTGCCATGCTCAGCACGGAGCCCAAATATGCCTGTTACAGGGTTGATCCCATGACCCTGAGATCATGACCTGAGCTGAGATCAAGAGTACGATGCTCAGGAGCCTGGGTGGCTCCGTCAGATAAGCATCTGCCTTAGGCTCAGGTCATGGTCCCAGGGTCTTAGGATTGAGTCCTGCTCCCTGCTCAGCAGGGTATCTGTTTCTCCCTCTGCCCTCCCCCCCCCCCCCCCCCCCCCCCCCCCCCCCCCCGCCACTCATGCACATGCATGGGCTCTCTCTCTCAAAAATAAATAAATTCTTTTAAAAATTAAAAATATAAAAAGAGTCAGACGCTCAACCAGTTGAACCACCCAGGCACCCCTTAGTGCCCCTACGGCAGATGAGCAGATTGAGGCACAGGGAGGTTAATAACTTGCTAAAGACCATGGAGCTAGTAAACATGGAGCCAAGGATGAACTCAGGCACTTCGATTCTGGACCTCAAGCTCAAGCATTTAGGACAGACCACGTCAAATAACGTCACAGTGTATAACATAACGGAAAGTTGCTCAGGAGTTCAAATGGAACAGGTAGGAACAGTTTAAACCACCACACATGCCCTCAAAAGCCCTAGGCTAGGACATCAGTCTTGTACCAGCGGGACAATCAGATGTTCTGCGTGGAGCCCACCACTAAGCACGCAAGCTTGGCAACAGTTCATTAACTGTAAGTGTAGTGGTAAATGTGCCATGAAGAAATTTTCTGTAGCCAATTCCAGTAATAATTGGATTAGATACTTATTTAGTACAGATTTCAATAAAGCTGCAATGTTAACTTCACATTCAAATGAACAAAACGGCTTTGTAGAGATCAAATGACAGGGCATTAAATTGGCATTGAAAATCGCCCGCTGGCCGAGTTTTTGGTTGAGCATGAGGTCGGATTATCTTGAACCAGCAAACAAAGCCTTGAAATTATTAATGCTGTTTTGTACAACCTACTATGCAAATAGAGGGTCTCTGCCTTGCTGTAATGGAAGTCAAGGGACGGAGAAGTTTAAATCAAGGGATGGACCCGAGGCTATAGGATCTTATTTTTAAACGCAACATGTGTGAGTTAATTTAGCAACACGGGATCCAACATATTACGTCAATTACATTCACTTAGGTATTATTGGTTTTGTATTTTCATTTGGACTTCCTGAGGAGTGCGTTTGCCTTGGTTTTCTAGGTGCATAAGCGGCATGAGGAATTGGTCTCTTTTAAGTCCCTATGGCAAATTCCAACTTCCTGTCTCATCCTTCATTTAAAATATTTTGGTGTGTAGTATTCACAATTCTTGAAACTGAGATTTTGACCCTTGGCTGAGATGATCTGTGGGCATCCAGAAGATGCCTTCTTTGTCCCTGGTGTTTCTCTATTACCGCCAAAGGCTACGGCTCTCAGTTTAATACTGCAAAGGTGTAAGTAAAGCACTTAGAAATTTGGCAGCAGAGAAACCAACTCCACCTACCAGAGAGTTTGGGAGGGCAAGTATTTGTAGTAGAGGATGATACACCCCTAAACAAAGTTGGGGGTATTGCTGGTAAGGAAGAAGCGGGGATGAAACTCACAGAGTCTGTTTAAGTGACTGAGTGAAGGAAAGAAAAGACAAACCATTCTTAGAGGGGCGCCTGGGTGGCTCAGTAGGTTACAGCCTCTGCCTTCAGCTCAGGTCATGATCCCAGAGTCCTGGGATCGAGCCCCGCATCGGGCTCTTTGCTCAGCGGCAAGCCTGCTTCCCCTTCTCTCTCTGTCTGCCTGCCTATCTGCCTACTTGTGATTTCTCTGTCAAATAAATAAATAAAATCTTTAAAAAAAAATTCTTAGAGTTCTCTCTATACAGTCTCTGCCTCCCACTGTCCTTTAACTTGGTCCCTTAAAAGCGATGGTGTGTTGATAAATGCTTCTTCACACGAGGCTCTTGGCGGGGAAAATATTTATAATGTTTGCCAGTTTCTGTGGTGGAAATATTCCCATCACGGAGGTTTCAAGCTACTAATGTGCTGTCTTCCCCCCGCAACCCCCACCCCCCACCAGCCATCTCCACTGCGCATGGAGGTGGAGGGGGAGACATCTCCAATGGCGCATGGTCCCGTAGCATTTCCCATATGGAAATGCTATGGAAATATCCCATAGCATTTCCCCTCAACAGATATAGTAGGAGTCAGTCACCTCAATATTATGGAACATAGTAAAATGTTGTATTGGTCAGTTTGGATGTGCCAGAACAAAATATTATAGGCCGGGTGGCTTGCACAGCAGACATGAAGTTTCTCACAGCTCTGAAGGCTGAAGTCTGAGACCAGGGAATGGGCAAGGTTGGGGTCCTTGGAGGTCTCTCTCCTCAGCTTGCAGGCAGCCTTCTGTTTGCTCCCTCTTCACATGGCTGTCCTGGCTTTCTGTGCGTGTGTGTGTCTCCCAAGTTTCTTTGTGTGTCCAGATATCCTCTACTTACGAGGACCACCAAGCAGAGTGGGTTAGGACCCACACTAATGGCCTCATGTTAACTTTACTACATCTTTATTTTTTTTTTTTAAGATTTCATTTATTTATTTATTTGACAGATTGAGAGAGAGAGAGAGCACAAGCAAGCGCACAATCAGGGGAAGAAGCCAGAGGGAGAGGGGGGAAGCAGACTCCCAATTGAGTAGGGAGCCTGATGCAGGGCTCTATTCTAGGACCCCCAGATCATGACCTGAGCCCAAAGCAGGTGCTTCACTGACTGAGCCATCCAGGTGCCCTAATTTTATCATCTTTAAAGGCCCCATCTCTAAATACTGTCACATTTTGAGGTGCTGGCAGTTGGGACTTCAACATATGAGTGTTGGGGGGGACACAATTCAGTCCATAACAAATGTCATAAAAAACTAGGAAGTGATGAACTGTGATTATTTCCTTTGTTTTTAATATCATTTAGGGAATCATAAGTTCATAGAATTTAGGTTTAAATAATAGCTGTGTTTAGCAGCTGAATTGAAAAAATTCCCAAAGATTTAAAAATCAGCTCTCATGAGCTGGTGTGAACTGCTTTAAAATAAAACAAAAGCTCAAGCAAACCCCCTACCCAACCAGAAAAAGACAAAGCACAATTTGCCAGGGTGTCAATTTTCTTATTATCAGGATCTTTTCCTGGCAATTACCTCATTATTGTGAAGAAACAGAATGATTTCCAGGATCATTCGAGCTCTAATACTCTTCCATTTTGTCAAAGATATTAATAGTAACTAGAAATCTCATGATGCTTTACAACTTAAAAAAATATTTTACCTTATTCCATGCTGTATTTATAAAGTCTTTGCTGAGTACATGCTACGGATGGAATGTTTGTGTCCCTCCCAAACTCCTGTGTTGAAACCCTAATCCCCAGTGTGATGGTATCTGGAGGTAATTAGGTTTGGTGAGAACAGGAGGGTGGAGCTTGGTGAGTACGATGAGTGTCTTTGTAAGAAGAGACTTGGGACAGCTCGCTTCCTGTCTCTCTGTTTCCCTCTCTCTTCTTGCCTCCTGACTCTGCCGTGGGAGGAGGATATGGTCGGAAGGTGGCCATCTGCCAAGCAGGAAGAAGGTCCTCAAAAGAACCCTGATCTTGGACTTCCCAGCCTCCAGAACTGTGAGAAATAGATATCCGTTGTTCAAGCCTCTCAGTCATAGACATTCTGTTACAGCAGCCTGAACCGACTAAGACCGCACCTTCCAGGTACGAGGCACTGTGCTGGGAAATAGGGCCCAGAGAAGACAAGAGAGACATGATCCCTCCCCCAATGGTGCCTACAGCTAGAGTGGGAGATAGAGTTAGAGCAACTAATCATTTAGTAACTAATTATAGTAGTTGTAACTGCTGGTAGGAGCATGTATAGGGCACTATGGAAGCATTTGTCATAGGAGGAGCTAGCCTTACCCAAGAAATCACAGAGATTTATCTTGGGAAATGACATTTAACCTGTGCTATAGGCTGAATTCTCTACTACCTGTCCCCTCGCCCGCCTCCACATTCAGGAACTGAAGCCTTAATCTCTAGAGCCTCAGAATATGACTGGGTTTGGAGATAGGATTTTTTTTTTTAAGTTTTTATTTATTTATTTGAGAAAGAGGGTAAGAGAGAGAGTATGAGGGCAGGGTGATGGGCAGAGGGAGGAGCAGACTCCCCTCCAAGCAGGGAGCCCAATGTGGAACTCAATCACAGGACCCTGGGATCATAACCTGAGCTTATGGCAGATGCTTAACCAACTGAGCCACCCAGGAGACCCTGGAGATAGAATCTTTAAAGAGATGAGTACGTTTAAATGTCTTTAACATGAGTGCTAATCCAGTCTGACCAGCCAACTTGACCACACAGAGAGACCCCAGGGATGCAGGGATGCACCCACCCACAGAGGACAGAGTGAGAAGGCAGCTATCCAGAAACCAAGGAGAGAGACCTCAGGAGAAATTAGATCTGCCAACACTGTGATTTTGGACTTCAGCCTCTGGAACTGTGAGAACACAAATTTCTGTTGCTTAACCCACCTGGGCTGCGGTATTTTGTTATGGGAGCACCAGCAGACAAGTGGAACCTGGGGCCCAGGAGTAAGGAGGGGCTGGTGAGACAAAGGGAGGCAGGAGGGTATTCTAACCAGAGGAGGGAACATCTGTCTGGATCCTTAAAGCCACAGATTAAAGGCCCAGAATCTAATCTAGAAGAGGAGTTACAGGTATGCGGCCTGGAGTCAAAGGGCTGGACTCTGGAGAAGTTTAGGAGGTGGCAACTGTACAATGCCAGGAATGCTAGGTTCTCCTGCAGGGATGTTGGGGAGAGGGTTAGGGACTGAGCTGCGGAAACAGTTAGTTCAGGGCCTGGCACACACTCCTGGAAATGCTCAAAAAATGTGAGATGTCACTTATTATCTGAGAATAGCTCACCATTCTCAAAGTGTAGTTGGAATGTTCTTTACAGTGGCAAATCTTTACTGGTATCACTCCAACCTGAGTAAAATCACTTTCTCTCCCTTATTGGGAAGGAAGACCATCTGTTTCTAAAATCTGGATTCTCCATTTTATGTTCCTGAGGGTTTGGATTTTGTCCTAATGTCTTTTGCTATGGGCCATCGAAACCTACCATTTAGACAAAAAAGAAGTAAAATTCGGCCTTTGGGGAGTGAGGACTGACCAGGCTGTGGGTAGAATGCATGATGGTTTGGGGGACAGTACCAGGAGAGGGGGCTCTAGCTGTGACAGGTGTTTGGGCCTCTGTCCCTGAGCTCTCAGGGCCTGAGAAGTGCCAGGAGGCCAGGAGAAGAGCCACGCCGAGGGCACCATTGAGTGCCATGAGTATTGGGCACTTTGAGAGGACACTGCCCTATAGCACCAGGAGATCTGTAAGCCCCTTGATGACTGGAAATTCAGCAGGATGGCAGTGATGGAGAAAAGCAGTTGCACCCCTACTTTTGTGCACCCCAGATTAGGGACTTCAGGGATAGGACAGCATGTTTGGCATTAATGGACCTCATGATCTTTAAATTCCTTCACTGGACCCCAGTCCTTAGGGACAAGTATTCTACCTTTCTCTCTGCATCCTCCACACTTAGTCAGCCTAGTGCTGAACACCTGTTTGCTGAATAAAATATATATTTGTAAATTAGGCACTTGAGGCCAAGTGATTGAGCGACCCTCTTAGGGCATATGTGTTGTGAAACCTTACCCAAGAGCTGAAGCGTCTTCCGGTCGAGGCTTCGCTCTTGCCAGCCACCACAGGAGCAAGGGACGTGTCTTGTGCTTTTCCCACGACACCTGGTGCCCTGGTGAGCCCGCAGTCAGGAGCAGAAAGAACCCGAGAAGCAGGCGTGCTATCGAGAAGGTGGGTCCGTGGAATGATTGGTAGAGCTGTTGGTGTGGTGGCCGGGAGAGATAAGTGTTCTCGTCCCATTCTGACTCTTGGGAAGCCCCCCAGCCATTCATATTCATCTATTCCAAAGACATTTAGGAATAGCGATGTCACATCAGCCTTTTCTCCTCCACGTTTATGCCCCACAAGCTAGTGAACAAAGCATGGAGTTTTGGTCATTCATTCAATATATACTTATCGACCAGCGTTCCAAATATTTACTGTCTGGCTGCATAAGGGCTGGTCTACCTCTGCGTTTCAGAGTCCACATCTATACGCTGAGGACAGTAACACCTTTTGCGTAAAGGTTGGCTTAGTTCAAAAGAGGGCGGGGGTGCCTGGGTGGCTCAATGGGTTAAAGCCTCTGCCTTCGGCTCTGGTCATGATCCCAGTCTGGGCTCTCGGCTGGGCGGGGAGCCTGCTTCCTCCTCTCTCTCTGCCTGCCTCTCTGCCTGCTTGTGATTTCTGTCTGTCAAATAAATAAATAAAATCTTTAAAAAAAA
>NC_081557.1:111606044-111624345 GCF_022355385.1 Mustela nigripes | reverse complement strand
TCCTTTTGTTTTACCATAATTGATGAACCAAAATAGGGCACAAGCCTGACCCCCCCCCCCCCCCCCCCCCCCCCCCGGGCCAGGGACAGCTGGTTATTTCACCACTCTTTTGCAGTGCTGGGGAGCCCGTGGGGGCTTCTGAAATGTGTGGAGTTCAGGCTTGTGCCCTAATTTGGTTCATCAATTATGGTAAAACAAAAGGAGCAGGACTTCCCTGGACAGAGTCTCTCCCGTGCCCGGCACATTAATGACGCACAGTAAATATACATTCAGTCCATCAATTATTCTGGCCTCTGGAATGAGTGGGACATTTTGATGACGCAGGAAGATGAGACTCACTCTACAGCTTTCCTTGTTCTAGCCACAGTCTCTTCCTATAAATTGAGAAAAGTTCCAGCAAAATAAGATTGTGCTGTCTCAATATAAATTCTTTATCAGTTTGGATTAGGTTCATCTACATAAGGTAGAAACACTCTTCCCCACACGTACTCCCTTTCCCAATTTAGCCTGCGATAAGATAAAAATCCCATTTCTTTTTCATGTAAAAGACTAGAGTTAGGCATTCCAGACTAGTGTGACCACTCCACAAAGCTCTCGAAGACCCCAGTCCCTTCCAACTCCAGCTCTAAGGTGGTCTCCTGGTCCAAGGTGACTGCTAAGGCTCCTGCCAGCCATCTCATCTCTGTTCCACGAAGCAAGACGCAAGAATGGGGAGAAGAAAAGAGCATTCTCTCCCTTTAAAAAAGACTTCCCTAAGTCCCACACAGTACTTCTATCTCTTCAGTGAGAGATTAGGCGCCTGGCCAGACCTCTGCAAGCATGGCTGGAAAATGAAGTCTTTCAGCTGGGCAGTAATGTGCTCAGCCAAAAACTGGAATTCTAACACCAAGAAAGAAAAGGAGGCTGGGGTATGAGGTAGGCAAACTGCAATCTCTCTCACCTCCTCCGTCTGGAGAAGACACATAGCCATTTTCCCTTCTAGGTTTTTGCCACCCCATGCACATTAACGTCTTGACATCTTACGTTGAGGGAAACAGTTGAGGTGCTGCTGAGGTTTTTCATCCTAGCTCTGAAGGAAAGAAGAAATGATACCATTTGTCTATGTGCACACTCACGCTCTGTGTCTCACATACGGTGTCATCCTCTCGCTGTCTCTCCCCAACTATGCGCACAGAGCCCAGGTTACAATTGCCCCCCGCCCTCCACACTGCCAATGATGATTGCCCTGAACATGGTCACTGGGTTTTGGCACTTGGCCCTGTGACATCCAGCACCAGCCGCAGACCAGAGCCCTTCCTCTTGTTCAGGAAGAACAGCTCTAAGAGCAGGTAGCCAACCACTCCGTATGCAGGCGTCTCCTGGGTGAGGAGCTGGGTTCTGTTGGGATTTGGACCTGTAGTCTTTCCTTTAATGATTCTACTGAGAGCTCTCCCCAGATACTTCTGTCCTTTCATTTTGAACATAGAGAACTAGTATCCACCTCTTACCTTTCATAAAAAAAAAAAAAAGAAGAAGAAGATAAACACAATAAATAAACAGCTGGCTGTGGCAAATTCCTGGTAAAAACATTTTGGAAGCCATCCATTGTCTATGAATCTAATTACTGGTTCTGGCAGAAGTGAAGTCAGAATTTAACACGGGGAGGGTGGGAGGTGTTGGAATCGGAAGGCCTGGCTAAGCCCTGTGTGGCCTCTGGATTCTGGGTGAACCTGGCTGCTGGTAGCTTCATCCTTAAAATGTCAATAGGAATGTCTGCTTCATGGCGCCATTTTAGCGTTCTGTTAGGTAACACACCCCCTAACACTAGGCGGGACAAAGGGCAAGGACTCACTCATTTGTTTCCTTTACCCTGAGGGGAAGTAATAGAGACTAAAGGATTGAGAGCAGAAGGGAGAGGAGATGAGGAGTTGAAGTGCAAGTTGATTTAAATAGCTTTTTAACAACTGGGGGTTGAAGTCCTTGGAGGCTCTGGAAGCCAGCCCGCCATCTATTCCACTTCATTTCATTCTACTCTAAGCCTAACTCTGTTCAGCACATATAGCTTACTCATAAGACATATTGAGGAGTTATTTTTCCAGCCGTAAACTTTAAATATTTTTTTTTCGAGGTTAGAAATAATACTGGATCTTTTAAAAAACCTGGAAACTAAAGAATTGTAGTTTACTTTCCAAAATGGAAACAAAGATAAAGAACATGACTACATCACGCGGCCGAACAGTGTTTCCCTCCTTCCTCCTACCCTCCCCTCGTACCTACCCCCAGCCCAGGACAGTGGGGATTTATATCCCAGAGGTGCTAGCACAGGGCCTGCAGTGGGCTCTGTGAATCCCCTTCCCACTCCCCACTGGTGGATCTCTGGATGCCCCAGGGCTCCTGCCCCGCTGAACATTCCACGGGGGCCTGCCAAGCTGTGTCACACACAAGTGGATGTGCGGAAAAGGGGCAGCAGGAGGAAGAATTGAAATGACTCAGAGGAGAGGCGTCATCGCTACTGCGCCTGCAGACAGGGCTGGGGAGAACTAGGGAGCAGCACAGTTCCCACAAATGCTCTGTTTTCTTGAGATTTTGTCGGAAGAAGCAGACATTAACCCTCAACCAAATTGTAGGTTTTAAACAAGAGACTGGGGGTGCCTGGGTGGCTCAGTGGGTTAAGCCGCTGCCTTCGGCTCAGGTCAGGATCCCAGGGTCCTCTCTGCTCAGCGGGGAGCCTGCTTCCTCCTCTCTCTCTGCCTGCCTCTCTGCCTGCTTGTCATCTCTCTCTGGCAAATAAATAAATAAATAATCTTAAAAAAAAAAAAAAAAAAGAGACTGTGTGCGGGACGCCCGGGTGGCTCAGTCAGTCAAGCGGCTGCCTTCGGCTCAGGTCTTTGTCCCAATGTCCTGGGATCAAGTCCTCCATCTTGCTCCCTGCTCAGCAGAGAGCCTGCTTCTCCCTCTTCCTCTGCCTGCTGCTCTGCATACTTGTGCTATCTCTGTCAAATAAATATATAAAATCTTTGAAAAAAAAAAAAAAGAGTTGCATAAACTAAACTCAGGTAGATGGTAGAGAGTGAACTTAAACCCGGGCGGGACTCCGTTGTTTCTATGTTTTTCCTAAGACTGTTGCCACTTGCCTGGTTTTGCAGGGCTGATGTCTGCCTCCTTCAGAGGATTTGTTCCTCTGTCTTCCAGGCAGCTGGTACCCTTAGCTTCGAAAATAACTGCTTCTCAGAGGTGCCAGAAGGAGATAATTTGCGGAGCTCCTGAGGGATAAATCACCCTGTAAGCCTAAAATCATCTCGTTGGGGGAGGGGGTGGAGTGAGCAAAACATTTACTCCGGTGTGAATGGCAAGCATGCTGAGCGAGAATTAGCCCGACTTTGAGTTCTTAACGCCATGTAATCCTCCCTTTTAACCTCTCCTTGGCAGGATGGGTTTCTGAGACCCAAAGGCTGCCTGTAGAACCAGTTAAAGGAGAAACAAGTTTCAAAATCCCTTTTGAAAGCAAAGGTTAGGTAATGGTGTTTACAAACTCAGCTGAGGCTTTTTCGTGCTGTATTATTATTATTATTATTATTAAATTATTATTATTATTTATTGCAAAGGTGCTTCTAGGCATGCCTGGTTTGTTTGTTTCCAGCCCTGCGGGTTGACTAGGAGGAGGAGGGGAGGCCAGAGGAAGGGCGCTGGAAGGCGGTCTGGATTGTTGCGTTTCCCCCGGGGCGGCGTGGGGGGGGTGGAGAGTTGGGGTGGAGCTGGGCTGGGGTCCGGGCCAGGCTCCGGGGTGGCCACGCCTGCCTTCCCTTCCAACGCCGCACACACACTGCCACCTACGGAGCTCGGGAGGCAAGTGAGCCTCCCCTCAGGAGGGGAGACTGGCCTGGCCCGGACCCGGGAGCCCATCCGCTCAAGCCCCACGCGGGATTCCCGCAGGGGCCTCCCTGCATTACCGTATCAAAAGCGGAGTCGTTCCTTGGGCAACTGAAGATCTAGAAAGCTCGTCTGGTTTTACCAGCCCCGGTCTCATTAACCCTGGGTTCCGCCCCGACAGAGGCCCTGCCCTTTCGGTGGCTGGTAAGACTCCACCACCTCTAGGGCCAGCTCCGCTCACCCTACCGCAACCAAGCGTCGGTCCTCTTGCTCGCCCACTGATTGTTCGTATTTATTGAACACCCCTCAGGTACCAGATTCCGTGCTTCTTGCTTTACGGGCATCATTTTATTTAACTTTCTCCACACCCTGGTACTAGATTGCTTATGCTGTAGATTACGAAACGGGCTTAGGAACATGATGGAAATTTATCTAAGGTCCCTTAGCCAGTAAGCGGTGGTGCCAGGTTTTACATTTGAGTAGATTTTAAATCCAGGGCCTACCCCCTGACTCTCTTAAATTAGATCCCCTAGGAGACCCTGAACGGACCTCATTCAGTCTTCAAGGACTGAGCATTGGCCACGTGTACTGCTTAGGGCTTGGACACATTTTATCCTGTGTAATTCTTACCGTCCCATAAAGTACATGCAGATGGTAAGACTGTTTTACAAATAAAGAAGCAGGGCTCAAAGAAATTAATCATCTTTTTCTCCTAACCAGAGAAGGAGACAAACCATGAGAGACTCTTAGTCCTAGGAAACAAATTGAGGGTTGCTGTAAGTGGGGGGTGCGGAAGGATGGGGTAGCTGAGTGATGGACATTAAGGAGGGCATGGGATGTAATGGGCACTGGGTGTAATAGAAGACTGGTGAGGGGACGCCTGGGCGCAGGTCATGATCCCAGGGTGCTGGGATCCAACCCAGCATCAGACTCCCTGCCCTGAGGGAGGCCTGCTTCTCCCTTTCCTACTCACCCCTGCTTGTGTTCCCTCTCACTGTCTTTTTCTCTCTCTCTCTGTCAAATAAAAAATAAATCTTAAAATAAGTAAATAAATAAATAAGGGGCACCTGGGTGGCTTAGTTGATTAAGAGACTGCTTTCAGCTCAGGTCATGATCCTGTAGTCCCAGGATGGAGTTCCACATGGGGTTCCCTGCTCAGCAGGGAGTCTGCCTCTCCCTCTGACCCTTCCCCCTCTCATGCTCACTCTCTCTCTTCCTCTGTCTCTCAAGTAAATAATAAAAAAATTTAAAAAATCTTAAAAAAAAAGACTTGTGAATCACAGGCTTGTACCTCTGAAACAATAATATATTATATGTTAATTAATTGAATTTAAATAAAACATGTTTTGAAAAATGGTAAGAAATTAATCGTCTTTTTCTGTTGGCCATTGTGTCTGGGTATAAGGCCTGGGGTAGAATAGGGCAGAAAGCTGGGAGGAATTTGGGTTATTCTCAATCAGCCACCTGGAGTCACCCTTTCCAGCTACTTCTGGATTCTTCATTGTGAAAAATGACAGTTATGGGGAGCCTGGGTGGCTCAGTTGGTTAAGAGACTGCATTCGGCTCAGGTCATGGTCCCAGAGCCCCAGGATCCAGTCCTGCCTTGGACTCCCAGCTCTATGGGGAGTCTGCTTCTCTCTCTGACCTTCTCCCCTGTCATGCTCTCTCTCTCTCTCAAACAAATAAAGAAATAAAAATCGTTTTTTAATAAAAGACAGTTGTGTTCTAAGGATTTGACTTAGGGTTTCTGTCATTTGTGGATGAAAGCAAAGCAGCTGAGGGAATGAGGATTCAAACACAGGTGGGTCTGTCAGACACCAGAGCTACTGGACGTGTTTTCCTGGCTACCTTCCTGCCTTGTGTTATACAATTATTAAAAAGTTGCAGGTTCCTCAGAGATAAGGAGACTTTTCCATATGCAATCATGTGGTAGGAAGAATCAGGAGGCCTAGAGTTTCATCCTGACTCTTCCTTTGGTTGCTTGTTGATTCACCAGGGAAATAAGACACCACCCAATTAACTACTAAGAAAGGTGGAACGCTAGAATGGAATGGTCAAGCCAAAGAATGCTTCCTTAGAAAGTCTTAGAGCGGCTCCTGGGTGGCTCAGTTGGTTAAGTGTGTGCCTTTGGCTCATGTCATGATCCCAGGGTTCTGCTCAGCAGGGAGCCTGCTTCTCCCTCGCCCTCTGCCCCTCTCCTCTTTCCCTTCTCCCGCTCATGCTCTATCTCGCCTGCACTCTCTCTCTCTCTCTGAAATAAATAAATAAAATCTTAAAAAAAAAAAAAGTCTTAGAGCAGAAATTCAATAAGTCTGGCTATCATGCATTCTGCAAAGGTAAAAGTTCCAGACATAACAAAGAAACGCCCTATCCTTATTAACAGAAACTTATTTTCCAAACTCCATGCAAGCCCTCACTCCACCTTGTACTCAGCCCTATCTGGAGCCCAGTGAAGTCAATAGTGTCATTTAGTAATGTAGAAGGGCAGTTGGACCACAACCCGCCATGCTTGGGGAGTGGCACGCTCAGGTTTATAAAATAAATATCCTCTCGAATAATAACCTGTTACTATATGAGCGTTACCAGTTTTCAAGAAAATAAGATCGAGGCAAGTTCAGCTCATGGCATAACCATATTGAACAGAGGAGTCGTCCTTTGATGGCTGAGCAGAATTTGTCCTCCATGAACCATGCAGAACCCCAGGGAGACTGGGATCCTCTCTGTAAGGTACTATTGGAAAATAGTGGTTTCAGGTTGATGCAGTGCTAAATATACCAGCTTCGACCTAGTAATACTTGCTGGGAACACATTTTAATAGCTGGCTAGTAAGCTGGTATACGTTACCAGTGCACGCCTCTAAGTAAGTGGTTTGGACAGACTTGCTTCTAGGGACATGGGCCCTGGACCTCATCTACTACATAGAAAGGTGGTTGACAGCCATATTTCATGATAAGCTTGCATCTCTTAAATAACTTCTATCACTATTTTGTGCCTGCCTTCATTTATCTGTTTACAGAACAGGCACGAGGCGATGTTTCCCTGCTTTGCAGAAAGGGGTAGTCTGTAAGGTAGCTTGAGATAGGGGCATCATGTAAATATAAGGGTTTTCCTGTACTGTTTGTTTCTTTGGATAGCCAGGCCATTCTGAAATAAATTATTTCAGTCCTTAACCTTTGACTGGCAAATTATCAGTAATGATGGTCTAATTGGGGAGTTTTAGATTTACCAGAGAAATAGAGATCCAGTATCTCATAGAACTGTGATCTCCTGGTGGTCTTTAGGGTCACTTTGAGGTGGGGTTATTTAAAATACATATTTAAATTGTGGGGCACCTGGGTGGCTGAGTCAGTTAGGCAGTTGCCTGTAGCTCAGGTCATGATCTCAGGGTCCCGAAATCAAGCCCCGCATTGGGCTCCCTGCTCAGCGAGGACTCTGCTTCTCCTTCTGCCTCTCCATCCCCTCCCCGGCTTGTGCTCTTTCTCTTCTCTAACTCTCTCTCTCTCTCTCTCTCAAATAAATAAATAAATAAAATCTTAAAAAAAAATATTTAAATTGTATTTAAAAGACACTATTCCAAATATATTTGTCTGGGCCCTATGCAAAGCCCTGAATCAGTATGTGGGGGGTTAGGGTCTGGGCGTCTGCCTTTCACAAGCTCCTCTGATATGTCTTGTGTATACTGAAGTCTGAGAGTCACTGGTGTAGTCCTTGGGAAACATAATAAGGTGAAAGCTGAAGGTGATCTGTGTATTACTGGACATGACCATAGGATGTTGTAGTGGGAGGCTCCTTTCCCTCCTTCTATCCGTAGTTCTTCAGTCTGAGTGAAGAGAGCCACCGAGGGAGCTCAGATTCTTGTGCCGTCTGAGAGTCTCAGCTGTGGGCAGGTGGGTGCACAACCGATCACCATAGCCCTCCCTTATCCTGCAAAACTTGGCTTGGCCCTCATGTGTGTCCTCTGAGCAGCCACGCCTCGCCTTTGTTGCACTTATCTGTGGTGCCACTTTTTTTGTTTGTTATTTTAAAAGTTATTTTTAATTATGCAGAATACACAGTAAGTTTATCACCTTTGCCATTTGGAAGTGTACAGCTCAGTGACATTAAGTACGTTTACGTTGTTGTGCATCCGTCACCACCAACATCTTCAGAACTTTTTCACTGTCCCAAACTGAAACTCTGTCCCCCTTACACACTGACTGTCCATCCCCTCCTTACCCCCAGGCCCCTGGTCACCTCCACTCTACTTTCTGTCTCTATGAATTGACTCTCCTGAGTACCTCATAGAAGAGGAATCATGGAGTATTTGACCTTTTGTGACTCAGCATGACTCATGTTGAGTAAGTGTCAGAATTTCCTTCCTTTTTAAGGCTGAATAATATTCCATTGTATGGTTAGACCGCATTTTGTTTATCCTTCTGTCCTTTGATGGACACTTGGGTTAGAGCCCCTTTTACTTATTTATTTGAGAGGGTGAGAGAGCAAGTGAGAGCATGAGGGCAGGAAGAAGGAGAAGCAGGCTCCCAGGGAGCCCTATGTGGGGCTCAATCCCAGGACTGGAACTGTGACCGGAGCCGAAGGCAGACGCCCAACCAACTGAGCCAACCAGGTGCCCCAATCTTCTGACTACATACCCAGAAGGGGCAATAGCTACAAGGAATGGCAATTCTATTATTAACTTTTTTTAGGAACTGTGACATAGTGTTTTCAGTAGTCGCTCTCTGGTGTGATTTTATGTTGATTTGTGTGATTATTTGATTGTCTGTCCGCCCACCATGAGAGCAGGGATCCTGTTTCTTTTTGCTGACTTGGCTTCTGTATCTCACTATCATGAACAACAATGTTTGGGTCGGAGTAGTCCCTGAAATATCTGATGAATTAACGAACGAGAAAGCCCGATGGGAGCACGGCATTGTAGAGAGACTCAGTCTCTGTACTTAATGAGTTTATAAATTTGTTGGTGAGACATGACCCACACAAGGCAGTGAGCAAATAAAGGAAGGTTATAATTATGTACTTCCCACCAACAGTGCACAAGAGGAGGAAACAACCTTCACTTGTGATCCTCTCTTGGGGGCTTACCTTGGAGGACTGGGTGTAGGGTTAGCTAAGGAGTCTGCAGACATCAGCCCGGGACAGCAGAGTGCTGTGGATTAGAAGTGGGCTCAAGAGGTCCAAAGCAAGCTGTTCTGTAGGTCCTTGCAACGGGGGATCCAGGAAGCAGGGGGCAGTGCGTGGGGACCTAGCACTTCTCCCTCAGGGAGGCACAGGGAGAGTCCACACCTGGGCTGAGGGCCTGGCAGAAGCAGAGCATGGTCCTGTCTAATAGGGCTGAGAGCTTAGGCAGGAACTGGAGATCAGGTGGGGAGCACAGCCTCCTAAGAACTCAGATGAAAACCAGGCTGAAAGGTGTGAGCTGGGCCTTCCTTCACCACAAACACCACAAATCCCTCAACTGGAAGGATTCTTCATGCTAAGAGGCCACAGGTCTGAAGTCTTTTTTTTTTCTTTCTCACCCCTCCCCCTGCCTTTATGGCCCAGTGGGGGTGGTTTCCAGAGCAGAGCAGGGCTGAGTTTGCTTGGAGGGAGCTTGGCCAGCCAACTGTGGGGACATGGGGGAAGGGGGCAGGAGGAGAGGAATTGGTGATAAGAAAGGTATGGGGAAGGGGGTGGGAAACAGGTGCGTGGAGAGCAAGTCAGAAAAGTAGCCTGCCTGGCCAAGATGGCAGGGGCAGGCTGTAATGGGAGCCACGGCTAGGGCCCGGCTGGTTTTGAGACAGGGTGGGGAGGTTTAGGAGTCAAGTGGAGACTATTTCATTTTCCTTCTCCTTTGGTGAGGAGGAAAAAAAAAAGATCATTGCTTTAATATCTGAACTTGGAATTCCTAGGGGAGAGAACAGTCTATCTAACCTTGATGAACCAGCCTAGTTGTGAAAAAATAGAACCCAGAGCCTCTGTGGCCAGGGCCAGGTATGAATCGGAGTCAGTTAATTGGTTCTGCCAAAGAAATGAACAGAAATGCCTGGTTTGAGGAGTTAGAAGGTTCTGGAAGAACTCTGAGGGGAAGGGATTTTGTAGTTTCCATGAAGCAGAGAGGCCCATGGGCTCAGGGTTATGGGAGGCAAAAGGATTAACAGATGGAGAGACTGAACTGGACCTGGGACCTGGTGGCAGTATGGACCTGTCATGGCCTATCAGGATTGTCCCCAGTTGGGCTGAGTGGCCGGACTTTCCTATGCCCTCCTCTGTCAGTCACTGGATGTGGGCTATCTCAGAGGGTATGGCCTTGGGCAAGGTGAGACTGAGACACGGCCTGGAGGAAATGAGAGGTGGAGGTGTCACACAGTAGTCTCAAGAATGGAGACAACAGGTCCTTCCTTGAAGAGGATCTGGGCTGAACCTCTCTATGTCCAACACAGGGCCCTGGGGTATGGGGACTAGAGGCAGATGTTGGGATGGCCATCGGGTTTTCCATTATATGCGGGATGTCTGTTGAAGCAGAGTTTTAATTCTGTTTCGAAGGGCAAGGAAACTCCAGCAATGTACAAGACTTGAAATATGGAGGGGACAGCATCTGTCCGTGTCATTGTGGTAGTCAGACTTGGAGAAGGCCCCTGGTGAACCTTGGCATCTGGTATTGAAGCATCTCCCACACTGAATAGTCCACTTGGCAGGTCAGTAGGATATTAAAGAAATGATTGCAAGTGACTTCTGAGGCTAGGGATGTATAAGACGTTGTGACTTCCATGTGGTTCTTTTTGGGATAATTCCTTCTAGGGAAACCAGCTGTCATGTTGTGAGGAAACAAGCAGTCCTCTGGAGGGGTCCATGGAGCAAAGGAACTGACGTCTGCCAATGGCCAGCACCAACTTGTTGACCATGATGTCAGACCCTCCAGTTCTGGTCTAGCCATCCATGACCTCAGGCCTGCCTTTCACCTTGACTGTAACCTTGTGAAAGATCCGGGATCCACAAGCTAGAAATAGCCACTCAAGGTGCTCCTGAGTTTTTGTCCCACAGAAAAGGAGAGACAATATATGTTACAACACTGTTTATTGTTAATTGATGCACAATTGAGCGCGATAATCACTTAGAAGTTAGAAATTAGCCCAACCAAATGTTGGGCTAATTTGTTATTGGTGACGAGATACCTAAAATGTTGTGCTCTTAGTCAAAACTCTTTTATTTTGGCTGATTGTTTCTATTCTCTGCTCCCACCCCCACACATACATTCAGAGTAGTGTGTCCCTTTTCTCCCAGACACTTCGAAGCGCTTCTTCTTCAAGGATACTTTCAAAGGTTGTTGTGCACTAAAGCAACCTAGAAACTGAATTCCAAATCCTTGAGCTGTATGTATTTCTAACCAAACACAGGAAGGAAACAAAAACATCTGTAAGCATAAAATTTTTGTTCAATTCCTATCCAATTTTTTTTTAAAGATTTTTAAATTTATTCATTTGAGAGAGAGAGATACACATACAGAGAGAGAATGAGTAGGGGGGAGAGGCAGAGGGAGAGGGAGAAGTAGACTCCCCACTGAGCCAGGATCCTGACACGGGACTTGATCTCAGGACCCTGGGATCATGACCTGTGCAGAAGCCAGGCATTTAACCATTAAGCCACCCAAGCGCCCCTCCTATCCAATTTTTTTTAAACGTTTGACAATATTTTATTAATAATTTACAAAGAAAACCCCCCAGATTTATGAAAGAAACACCAATTCAATATATTGACAATAGAATGAAAAAAAATTACTATTAGATGTAATGTGAAATGTATACTTTGTGCACCATGCTTTGAACTTCTAAGTGATTATCGCGCTCAATTGTGCATCACTGATTGGTGTTTAGACTAATTGGAACAGAAATCAATTTGATCAGTGAAAATGGTCAAGCTGGTCACACACACAAAGGTGTTGACACTAGCAGTTGGTCACTAAGCTATGGTGGGAGTAAAAGATAGGCTGCTGCTCTTGCTGCAACAATAGAAAAACGAATTATCCATGGCTAGGAATTGCTAATAAAGTAATAAGGTTACACACATTCTCAAAATGTCTATGAATAAGAAGGAAGATAAAAAGGATGAAGAATAGGAATCAAGTTATGTCAAAGGACCTCAGTAGATTATTTTAGAAAAACAAAACTTGCCACGTGTATGGGTTTACCCAGGACTGTGTTAACTCCCTAGCAGCTTCAAATGTTTAGTAAGTTTGGACAGTGGGAACAAATCCAAAGTCAGAACAGGCTGTTGGAGAAAGGGTGAGTTAAGACATAGCAGTACTACTGGAGGGCTGAGAAGTGTTAAGAATCCAATGAGTTCTGAGTTGGCGTTAACATGATCCATTGTCCTTTCAGGGACCAGCATCCAGGTCAACCAAGAGGACCTCCAGGCTGTGATTCAGAGGCAGGAAATCCACCCCCCACCCCAGGGTGGAACTGCCAGCATATTTTGCTGGGACTTTGCCAGCCGTCTGTCCACTATTTGATCCCTAGATGCTATGTCTTATCCTGGGGCATGCTGCATAGCCATATCCCTCCAAGGCCCTGCTGTTCTCTGGTCGCCGAACTCTCTGCCAGGCAGGCGAGGCGCCTCCAGCTGGGCCTGCCTTCCTGCTGGCTGCAGGCAGTCTAGTCACTGAGCTCTCCTAGAGTTCGTGACTCCTTTCAAATTCCCAGAGGTAGTCTGGATCTCTCAGACATCCAGACCCCTTTGTCACTGCCTTAGACCAAGTTCCCATGACCTGAGAAGGGGGCTCTTTGGGGAAATATTATGAAGGGGGCTCCTTGGGGAAATACTATGCTACACCAGTTCTGCTCTGCTGGCCCAAATCCCATCATGAGGACACAGCTTCTTTCTCTTTCAAGGCCTGCTCCATTTACCTTCTTTTCAGGGGACTGATGGCTTGTAATCTTTCTCCTCTCTTAATACTTATGCCTGGGTTGTGACCTTTGACCTGTAAGTCCCTTTGCAGTTTCTCCCCAGGATCACTCGTGAGGAGGGGTATCCCAGAGTTTGGAAGTAGGAGTAAAGGTTACATTAGCTCGTTGCCAGGCTACTCTTATTTTAAGGGATAAATTCCTCTTCTATTTTTTTCTTCCTCAAGCTCCTTTCCAAAGCATTGTTTATAGCTATTGTCTTTAAAAAAAAAAAAAAAAGGAAATTACTGCCTTTAAATTTGACCCTTGCAAAAGGTCTAAATCTGTCCTGGGAACTAGGGGTTACAAGCTAGAACAAGCCTGGGCAAATAATTTATAGTCTCATGTGGTCTAAAGACAAGCAAGGAAATGTGCAGTCCTAATGCAGGTCTGAATGAGGCATTCTTGCCTCAGAAAGCATCTAGGGGTGCCAGGATCAAGTTCAAGGTCCCCAGCACAGTGCCCAGGACTTTTCAAGACCTGACTCCATCCCCCTTTCCAAACAAATCTCTCTGTACATGAGTATTCTCTCTGTCCAGACTCGCTTATGACTTTGCGTTATGCCCTTTGCCTCGAGTATTTTTTATGTACTGACTTAACTGAACTAAGGGATGCCAAGGTAGTGGATAAAACATTATTTCTGGGCATGTCTGTGGAGGGTGCTTTAGAAAGAGAATAGCATTTGAATTGGCATGTGGAGTCAAGCAGATAGCCTTCTTCAGTGGGGGTGGGCCTCATCCAATCCACTGAAGAACTGAATAGAACAAAAAGGTGAGGGAGGCAAGTTCACTCTTTCTGCTTGATTTGGAACCCCGCACTTCTTCTGCCTTGGTTCTCAGATTTTGGACTCAGACTGAATGATACCACTGGCTTTCACAGTTCTCCAGCTTGGCCTGGAGACTTGGCCTCCGTAAGCACGTGAGCCAATTCCTATAGTAAATCTCCTCTTTCCATGTATCTCTGTGTATCTTACTGGCGTGGTTTCTCTGGAGAACTCTCACTAATACACCTTGAATGCCTTTCTCTGAGCTCTTCTGAGCTCTTGTTCATCTTTCATGAGGCAGGTTAAATGTCACTGTCCTGGTGACACTTCACGAGATCCTCCCACAGAGTTAGTAACTCCTGTTCTGCTCCCACTTTGCCCATACCTCATGTAGTTGCATTGTGATAATTTATTTAGATGTCTTGCTGCCCCCAATAGCTAATGAGCTCCTACCGGATGAGCTTTATTCATATCTTTATTCCTTGCACAGAGTAGAAACTCAATAAATGTTTTTTAGTAAAATGAATGAATGGATGAAATCTTGATTGGCAGGATAATTTTGGGTGTTCAGGTATAGCGTGGGTTAATTAGGAACATGGAGGAGGGAATAAGAGAGGCAGAAGACCATGTTCTTGAATAAGAAGACGGGGGGAGCCTGGAGGCAAACATAATTTTGTTAGTAATTTTGCCTTAGATTTGCTCTGCCTAAGGGGGTATCTTTTATGGGAAAAAATTCCATTTGGCTCAATGTTTGACCATTGACCCTTTATGGACATTTCTCAGGAACCTTATGGTCCACATGACCCAAATCTCAAATTAGGTGGTGATCATATTTGGATTTCCAAATTTACTGTGTAATTTATATGGTAATATAGTAATAATGCCTTACAATTATATGGTATCTTTCATCTTCAAACCTCAAAGCATTTTCTAAATATTAATTGACAGGAACAGCTTCAAGCGTTTGATGCTACTGGATTCATTTCTCTGCTAGGTAAGTGTATGAGGGGGAGTTAGCTAAATTGCCAAGAGGATGTTATTATTTTTCAAAACACTTTTCATTAAGGAATATTTTAAGCACACAGCAGTGGAGAGGAGAGTATAATGAACATCTGTGTACCTACCACTCAACTATGAAGTTGTGGCCAATCTTGTTTTACCTATTTCTACCCTCTTGTGTTACTTTGATGCAAATCTCAGGTATCATACATTTTCATCCATAAATTTTTCAATATCTTCAAAAGATAAGATCTCTTTAAAAAAAAGAAAACATGACCGTGGGATGACTGGGTGACTCAGTCGGTTGAGTGTCCGACTCTTGCCTTTGGCACAGGTTGTGATCTCAGGGTCTTGAGATCAAGCCCTGCGTCAGGCTTCCACTCAGTGCAGTCTGCTTGAGATTCTATGTCTCTCCCTCCCTTCACCCCTCCCCTCACTCTCTTTTTCTTTCAAAAAAAAAAAAAAAGACCATTATAACAGCTTCACACCATTGATAACAGACAATAACTTTTTAATATCAAGTATTCAATCTATTTTTAATTTCCAATTGTTATATAAGTTTTAAAGTTTTGTGGTTTTGAATCAAGATCTAAATATGGCTCACATATTGTATTCGTTGATATCTTTTATGCTTCCTTTTTTTTTTTTTTTTGAAGATTTTATTTATTTATTTGAGAGAGAATAAGCAGAGGGGAGAGGCAGAGCAAGGAGAAGCAGGCTCACCATTGGGCAGGGAGCCTGATGCAGGGCTCAATCCCAGGACCCTGAGGTCATGATCTGATCCGGAGGCAGACCCTTAACCAACTGAACCACCTTGGTGCTGCTCTTTTATGTTTCTGTTAAACCTGTAGGTTCTTCTCTCTCTTTTGTAATTTATTTGGTGAAGAAATCAGTTTTGTCCTGCAAAGTTCTCACTATCTGGATTTTTCTGATCACATGTTCATATTACCAGTTAACGTGTCCTTTCCTCCTATTTCTTGCAAACTGGGAGTTGGACCTAGAAACTTGATCCAGAATTGAGCTTAATTTTTTTAGCAAAGCAAATTTATAAGTGGTGGTGTTTTCTTTTTGTGTTGTTTGTAGTTGTTGACAATTTGTGTCTACAGTCATTAATTTATTAGGGATTCCTTCATTATTTATTAATGGAAATATATCTATAAAGAGAAACTTCATCTACTATTTGATTATTCAAAGTAAATTTTGGGCAATCCTAAAATTTGTATGGAACCACAAAGACCATGAGTGGCCAAAGCAATCCTGAAAAAGAAAAACAAAATTGGAGGCATCATGATTCTGGATTTCAAGCTTTATTACAAAGCTGTAGACATCAAGATAGTATCTTCTGGCACAAAAACAGACAGATCAATGGAACAGAATAGAGAACCCCCAAAATGGGCCCACAAACTATATGGTCAACTAATCTTCGACAAAATAGGAAAGAATATCCAATGGAAAAAAGACAATCTCTTCAACAAGTCATGCTGGGAAAACTGGACAGCAACATGAAAAATAATGAAACTGGACCATACACCATACACAAAAATAAATTCAAAATGGGAGAAAGACCTAAATGGGAGACAGGAAACCATTAAAATTCTAGGGAAGAACATAGGCAGAAACTTTTGTGACCTTGTCCACAGGAAGTTCTTACTACCACACTGCAAGAGGCAAGGGAAACAAAAGCAAAAATAAACTGTTGTGACTTCATCAAGATAAAAAGCTTTCGCACAGCACAGGAAACAACCAGCATAACTAAAGGTGGCCTATGGAATGGGAGTAGATATTTGCAAATGACATATAAGATAAAGGATTAGTATCTAAAATCTAGAAAGAACTTACCAAATGCAACACCCAAAAGCCAGAAAATCCAATTGAGAAATGGGCAAAAGATATGAACAGACATCTTTCCAAAGAAGACATACAGATGGCTAACAGACACATGGAAAGATGCTCAACATCACTCATCATCATGAAAATACAATGAGACAATACAAAAACAATACAAAACCACAATGAGACACCACCTCACAGTGGTCAGAATGGCTAAAATTAACAACATAAGAAACAACATATGTTGGCAAGGATGTGGAGAAAGAGGAACCCTCTTGGACCTTTGGTGGGAATGCAAACTAGTACACCCATTCTGGAGAATAGTTTGGAGGTTCCTCTAAAAGTTAAAAATAGAACTACCCTGCGAGCCAGCAAACATACTACTAAGTATTTACCCTACCCAAAGGATACAAAAATAAAGATATGAAGGGGTACATGCAGCCTGATATTTATAGCAGCATTATCAACAATAGCCAAACTATGGAGAGAGCCCAATATCCATCAAGTGATGAATGGACAAAGAAGATGTGATATACACAACACGCGCATGCACACGCACATGTACACGCACAGACACACACACACAAATGAAGACAAGATATATATCTATATATCTATATCTATCTATATCTATGTCTATATAATGGAATATTACTCAGCCATCAAAGAAATGAAATCTTGCCATTGGCAACAACGTGGATGGACCTAAGTGTATTATGCTAAGTGAAATAAGTCAGTCAGAGAGGACAAATACCATGTGATTTCACCCATATGTGGAATTTAAGAAAGAAAACATGAACATATGGGAAGGGGGAGAAGAAAAAAAGGAGAGAGGGAAACAAACTGTTAAGTGACTCTTAGCAATGGAGAACAAACTGAGCATTGACGGAGGGAGGTGGGTGGACGAGGGACTCGATTGGGGACGGGTGTTAAGGGGGGCACTTGTTGTGATGAGCACTGGGTGTTGTATGTAACTGATGAATCACTGAATTCTACTCCAGAAACCAATATTGCACTGTATGTTAGCTAACAAAATTTAAGTGAAAAACAAAAAAAAGTACAATTTGGGTTAGACAGAAAAAAATGCTTGAATTCTCATTATTCAAAATAATGAGTTCGTTTTTAGCATTATCCTATACTAAATGATTTATCATTTCATCTCTTTACTTTTAGCATGAATACTGAGGTATTGTAGACATGAATTGCACATATTTAAAATGTACAATTTGATGAGTTTTGATAAATGTATACATCTGCAAAACTGTCACCATAATTATGGAAATGAACATGTTGCTCATGAATTAGATTTTTTAGATATTTTATAAGCTGATAAATTTAAACATGATGATATTTTCAACTGTCTTGTTATTACTCTTTTTGAAGCTCCAGTGGTCCCATTTATGTATGATGAGATCTTATTGAGGTCATCCCATGGTCCTTTGGAAATGGGTCTCCTAGGCTTTGTTAATTTCCTTGCCATCTTGTCACGACAGGATGCTCCAGCCCTGGTCCTTTCAGTGGGAAACAGGATGTGTCATATATTATATGGTGGTTAAACAGAGCAGCAAAATCCAATAAAATTTTTGGTCTGCGTTCACTGTACTCAGAATGCAATAGTGTTTTACCAAGCAGCTCTGTAATTAACTACTGCTTTTGTTTCTGTAGTTCCTTTCACTGAAATGTTCAAAGTGGATTTTACAGCATCAAATTTATCTTTGGGGCAATCTAAGAATGAAATAAAAGGTTAGAGATATTATTATCCCATTTTATAGTTGGGGAAACAGATGCACTTGTTGTGACTTGTCCATTGGTTTGTAGAAAATTGGGTACAAGTTTCAATCAAATCTATGTCCTAGTCAGGAAAATGGGGATTCTCATCTTGCTGCTCAGGTCATCCTGACTTAACCACCTCAGATAAACTTCCCTTTCTTTCTTTTTTCTTTCTTTC
>NC_081557.1:111187005-111231983 GCF_022355385.1 Mustela nigripes | reverse complement strand
TATGAGGAAGTGGTGATGCAACATGGAGGCTTAAGTGGGTAGAAGAATAAATGAAACAAGATGGGATTGGGAGGGAGACAAACCATAAGTGACTCTTAATCTCACAACAAACTGAGGGTTGCCGGGGGGAGGGGGTTTGGGAGAAGGGGGTGGGATTATGGACATTGGGGAGGGTATGTGATTTGGTGAGTGCTGTGAAGTGTGTAAACCTGGTGATTCACAGACCTGTACCCCTGGGGATAAAAATATATGTTTATAAAAAATAAAAAATTAAATAAAAAGGTAAAAAAAAAAAAAAAAAAAAAAAAAAGAAAGAGCTTATATAACATGGGAAGGTATTGAATAAACAAGTACAGAGATAAATGTAAATTAAACAGCAATGAATGCTAACTGTTTACCTATAAAACTTCTGAAGAGAGTGTGAGGAAATAGAAAATTTCACACGGTATTGATGAGAGTGTAAATTTCTTAAAAGCAAAATGAAGCAAACAAAATCTGGCAGTATGTATGAAAACCCTTAAGATTGTGCACATTCTTTGAACCAGTAATTCCACAACTAGAATTGACTATAATTATAATAAGAGAGGTGCTAAAGCTTTGAGGACAGAATGTTTATCACAGTGACTTATGTATAATTATAAAATGTTCAAAGCAAGCTAATTGTCACATAATAAAAAATTGACTATTGATATGTGAATATTATGGAACATGTAACAACCATTGAATGTCACATTCTATTACAAGAGTTTAATCACAGAAAATGTTCTAAGTACACTAAGAGAAAGAAAACAAATTAGAAGATGCAATCATTCTATACTTATAAAAAATCTCTAAAATAATAGATTTCAATATATTAATTAATTTATATCACAAGAAAGAGCTTATAGGTGATTTTAAATTCATTTTTGTGCTTCTCTCCACTTTATAAGTTTTCTACAATGAAAGTATTTATTTGGTAATCAGAAATATATTTTAAATGTTAGTTTATATTTATATATATTATAAATGTTAGTTTATTGGAGCAATGGAAATATAAATGCATTTTCTTCTTCTATCAATGTATTCACATTTAAATATATTCTGGGAAAATTTAGTATCAGGAAGTATTAATAATTTATATATAGTGAGCCTAGAGAAGTATAAACATTTCACTTGGCTTCTACTTTTACTGTCTATTCTACTAATTGGCACAGGCGTTCTACCTGGGACCAAAAGCCACAAACTTTGAGCCATGGATCAATTAGCCCAAACTTTGATAGTTCTTCCGACAAGCTGATTTCTTGGTCTCTTATTTTCTCTTGAACTCACACTTCATTCAGTGTTCGCACATTCAGTACAGTTATTAAGAACTTGCTGAGGGGTGTGTATGTAAAAGCAACTGGGGAATAGTTATTCTCAAAGACTTCATCCATTCACTCTTTTTTTTTTTTTGCCTTCAATTATTCATTCATCTCTATTCTATTCTTCCATTTTATAATTATTTATTAAGCATTTATTACATGTCACATGATGGGCTAGGTACTTGGAGAGATTGAGAATATAAATGAAACACAATCTTTACCTCTTAAAGCTTTAAGTCTCATAGGTACAATAAAACATATATGTGAATGGCTACAACACAAGTAAGAAGGAATGTTATATGATCAGTACGTATAACAAGATTGATATGTCCTTAGAGGTACAAGTCTTTTTGCTTGGGGTAATTGGAGAAACTATTCTAATTGTATAAAATGCTATTTGAGTTGAGTCTTAAAGCATGGGTAGTAAGTTGGAAAAAGTGCATTCCAGATGGAAGGAGTGGCTCAGTAGGTGGGACTGTCTGGCGCATGCCCAGGAGATGAAAAGCAGATGTTTGGTTAAAGGGAATGGTTGAAGATCACTAAGTAGTGGCCAGATTGTGGAGCATTTTAAATTCCAGATTAGAGTGTGTGATTCAGATTTGGTCATCTCTACAGTAACCCAAATAATAAATTAGGGATCATTGCCATACTGAACACCTAGCCACCCATAACACCCAATAAATCATCAAATTCCACAACCACTCTATGTCAGATGCTGTGCCTGGCACTATGTGAGGCTCTGGAGACACAATGGCAAAGTTCAGGCCTTATCCTAAGTGAGCTGAGCTTCAAACAGCTGACATTGATTTTAAAGTAGTTGAAATGAGAGGTCTAGAGTTCTGAAATGAGGGGAGGGTATGCAGATGCAGATATAAATATCCATACAGACATGAAATTTAAGTCATGGAATTAAATATGAGATTACCCTGAAAATAAATATAGAGAAAGAAGAGAGGATGGCCGAGAACTAGACTTGTTTAGTGAGAAAGAGGAAGAAAAGTCATAAAGAGTTTAGAGGAGAAGTAACTGGAGAAGCCAAAGGAGAAGTAGGATTGTGTAGTGTCAGACTGAGAGAGAAGAGTTTCAAGGAAATGGAAAGGAGCACAAGTGAGAAATGGTCCAAAAGTTCAAGGGAACAAAGAAGGAATAAAAAGTCCATTTGATAAGCAGTTGGGGGGGGGCACAATTGTCATCCACACTGTCAAGACAGCAGTTTCTATAGAGTAGAAAGTGCAGAAGCCACTTCAGAGGGGACAAAATGGTGAATGCAAGGAAGTAGAAGAACCCTGTCTCTGTAAAGCTGGTGTTGTTTCTTCTAATACAACTTTTTAAAAAATTATGGCTCTCCCATTAGAATTCATTAAATGCCTCCAAAACTACATCTGTAACATTGACTCTAGACGCCATGTGTGGGGCTGCTTTGGGCACAAAGCCTTTGTGATTCTTAGCAGCCGTTGGTGAAGATTGAGAGGGTTTTGTAGGCACCACTTAAATTGTTCCAAACTCCTAAAAAACTGTCTTAGAGCCATACCCTTAATTTAATCTTTGCCCAGAGGCAATTTCCTACTTTAAGACTTTCCCTTGGAGAGACTGGGAAGAAGAAATATGGTTGACCCTTGAATAACAGGTTTGAACTACATGGGTTCACTTATATGTGGATTTTTTTGATAAATACAGTATAATGTTATAAACATATTTTTTTCTTCCTTATGACTTTCTTAATAACAACTTTTCTCTTACTTTATTGTAAGAACACAGTATATTATACAGTACAACATACAAAATATGTGCTAATGGACTGTTTATGTTATTGGTAAGGCTTACAGAGACAGTAGGCTACTGGTGGTTAAGTTTTTGAGGAATCAAAAGTTATGTATGGATTTTTTACTGTACAGGGGTCAGTGCCCCAATGTTTGGGTTGTTCAGGGTCAACTGTAGATTTATTTCCCAAATTAGTTTTATTTCCAAGTAGATTTTATCTAAGACTGAGCCTAACACATGTCTTACTTTCTCCTTGAAAACCAGTTACTGGGGTGCCTGGGTGGCTCAGTGGGTTAAAGCCTCTGCCTTCAGCTCAGGTCATGATCTCAGGGTCCTGGGATTGAGCCCCACATTGGGCTCTTTGCTCAGTGGGGAGCCTGCTTCCCCCTCTCTCTCTGCCTGCCTCTCTGCCTACTTATGATCTCTCTCTGTCAAATAAATAAATAAAATCTTAAAAAAAAAAAAGAAAACCAGTTACTTTTTTAGTTCATTTCTCCCTCCATGAATCTTATCATGTGTAGATAAAACATGAATTGATTCTTTCAACATTTTACCTAGAAATCTGTTATCCATACCCACAAGTTCATTAAATACATTTCCAGCTTCTAATTGCTACAGATAACAATTTTGCCAGTGTTTTCGTCATTACATAATTTGGGTCTTTTTCCAGCCTCCAATGGAACTTCCCTGTGATCTTTCAGTCTACACCGTTTCTTCCTGCATCCTTTCTGCCTCCGTCTGCCACCTAATCCCCAAGCCAATGGCAATGTTTCAGGGTTTTGTAACACAGCGTCCCACCTCCTTTCTTTTTCATTTAGCTTTTGCTGTATAACAAAACACCCCAAAACTTTGTGGTTTAAAGCAATAATGATCGATTATTTTCTCAATTCCATGGTTTGATTACATCGTCATGTAGTTTAGCCCAGGATTATTTATGAAACTTGATTCAGTTGGAAGGTCAGCTGGGCTGCAAGGTTCGAGATGTGTGGAAGCTAACATTGGCTTCTGGGGAACTCTGGTTCTCTTCCATATGAATTCCTATCCTCCACTAGGCTAGACTGACATCCTTAACATGGCAGCCTCAATGAAGTGTTGCAGAGAGCAAAGGCAGAAGATATAAGGCTCTGGAACTTGCAAAACCTCACTTCTGCCACATTCTTCTGTTCCAAACAAGTCACAAGACAAGCTTTTATTCAAGGGACTAAGAAAAAGGCTCAGTCTCTGGATGTGAGAAATGGCAAAGTAATACTGCAAAGGGATGGGCATATTAGGAGAGAAGGAAGTTGTGACCATTAAACAGTCCAGCACCTTTTTGAAAAACAGTTTTAAATTTTGATAAAGCTCAATTTACCATTTTTTGTTTCATGGTTAATGCTTTCTGTATAATGTCCTAAAGAGCATTGCCTGTCTCAAAGTCAAAAAGATTTTTTTTTTCTGGAAGTATTTTAAGTTTCACTTTTATATGTAGGTCTATGAATTACCTTGAATTAATTTTTGTGTATTGTGCAAAGTAAAGATCAAAGTTCAATTTTTTTTTTTCATGTGGGTATCCAACTGATCCAACACAATTTGTTCAAAAGACTATCCTTTCTTGTTGAATTAACCTGGCAACTATGTCAGAAATCAATTGCCTGTACATCTATGGACCTATTTCTGGACTCTATTCAGTTCTATTGATCATCCTGCCAATAAAACAGTCTTAATTACTGTAGCTTTATAGTAGGTCTTAAAATCAGGTAGTGTAAATCTTCAAACACCCTTTTTCAAAGTTTTTTTTTACGCTTTTAAATCCATTCCATTTCCTTATAAAACATATAAATTTTAGATTCAGATTACCTACTTCTATGTAAAAACACTGTTGCAATTTTACCAGAATTATGCTAAATCCATAGATCAGTTAAGAAAGAGTTGAAATCTGAACAAAATCGAATGTTTCAATTCATAAAATCTAATCTTCCAATTCATAGTATATCTCTCCATTCATTTAGGTTTTCTCTTTGCTTTTTCTCTGCAGGTTTTTTTTTTTTTTTCATTATCAATAAGGAGGCCTTGCATTCTCTTCATTAAATTCATTCCTAATATTTTATATTTTCTTCCATGCTATGGAAGCGATTTTTTAAATATTTCACTTTCTCTCTTTTTTTTTTTTTTTGAGACTTTTTAAGTTTTTACTTTAATTCCAGCTAGTCAATGTACAATGTCATATTAGCTTCAGGTGTACAATACAGTGATTCAACAATTCCATATCCTGCCCAGTGCTCATCACAAGTGCACTCCTTAATCCCCATCACCCCATCACATATTTCACCGATCCCCTCCCCCACCTCTCCTCCAGTAACCATAAAGTTTTTGTTTTGTTTTGAAGAGCGGCAGAGAAGGGCAGAGGGAGAGGGAGAGAGAAAATCTTGACATGGAGCTCAGTGTCACAACCCTGAGATCACAACCTGAGCTGAAATCAAAAGTTGGACACTTAACGGACTGAGCCTCCCAGGCATTCCAATGTTTTCTATAGTTAAGAGTCTATTTCTTGATTTGTCTCTCTCTTTTCTCCCTCTGCTTGTTTATTTTGTTTCTTAAATTCCACATATGAGTGAAATCATATGGCATTTATCTTTCTCTGACAGACTTATTTCACTTAGCATTGCATTTCCTAGCTCCAACCATATCATTGAAAATGGCAAGAGTTCCTTCTTCTTTTGCACTTGAATAATATTCCATATATATATGGAATATATATATGGAATATTATTCAGGAATATGGAATATATGGAATATGGAATATGGAATACACACACGCACATGTATATACCACTTCTTTTTTATCCATTCATCAACCAAAGGACATTTGGGCTGCTTCCATATCTCGATTATTTTAAGTCATGCTGCTACAACCAAAGGGATGCATGTATCCTTTGAATGAGTGTTTTTGTATTCTTTGAGTAAATAGCTAGTAGGGAGATTGCTGATTGTACTATAGTTCTATTTTAAACTTTTTGATGAACTTCCATACTGTTTTCCAGAGTGACTGTGCCAGTTTGCATCTCCAACAACAGTGTATGAGTGTTCCTTTTTCTCCACATCTTGGCCAACGTCTTTGCCAACAACATCTGTTGTTTCTTGTGTTGTTGATGTTAGCCATTGTGACAGGTGTGCTTCTGCCTATTTTTAATTTGATTATTTTTTGGATGTTGAATTATATAAGTTCTTTATATATTCTAGATATTAAACCTTTATCAGAGATATTATTTGCCAATATCTTCTCCCATTTTGTAGGTTGCCTTTTAGTTTTATTCATGATTTCCTTCACTGTGCAGTTTTTATTTTGGTGTAGATCCAATAGTTTATTTTTGCTGTTGTTACCCTTGCCTCAGGAGACCTATCTAGAAAAAATTGATACAGCCAAGGTCAAAGAAGTTACTGCTATGTTCTCTTCTAGGATTTTGACAGTTTAAGGTTTCACATTTAAGTCTTTAAACCATTTTGAAGTTATTTTTGTGTATGATGTAAGAAAGGAATCCAGTTTCATTTCTTTGCATGCTGCTGCCCAATTTTCCCAACATCATTTGTTGAAGATACTCTTTTTCCTATTAGATACTCTTTCCTGCTTTGTTGAAGATTAATTGAACATATAGCTGTGGGTTTATTTATGGGTTTTCTATTCTGTTCTATTGACCTATGTGTCTTGTCTATTGTTGTATCAATACCATACTGTTTTGATTACTAGAGCTTTGTAATATAACTTCAAGTCCAGAATTGTGGTATCTCCAGCTTTGCTTTGCTTTTCCAAGGTTACTTTGGTTATCTGGAGTCTTGTGGTTCCCTACAAATTTTAGGATTCTTTGTTCTAGTTCTATGAAAAATTCCATTGGTATTTTGATGAAGATTCCTTTAAATATGTAGATTGTTTTGGATAGCATAGACATTTTAACAATATTTTTCTTCCAATCCATGAGCATGGAATATCTTTCCATTTCTTTGCATCATCTTCAATTTCTTACATCAGTGTTTTATAGTTTTCAGAGTACACATCCTTTACCTCTTTGGTTAGGTTTATTCCTAGGTATCTTATTATTTGGGGCACAGTTGTAAATGGGATTTTTTTCAAATTTCCCTTTCAACTGCTTTATTATTAGTGTAAAGAAATGCAATAGAGTTCTGTACATTGATTTTTGTATCCTATGACTTTATGAAAGTCATCAGTTCTAGCAGTTTTTTGGTGGAATATTTCAGGTTTTCTATATATATTATCATGTCATTTGCAAATAGTGAAAAGCTTTACTTCTTCTCTATTGAATTCAGATAACTTTTATTTCTTTTTGTTTGAGATTGTTGTGACTAGGACTTCCAGTACAGTGTTGAGTAAACGTTGTGAGAGCAGACATCCTTGTCTTGCTCCTGACCATAGAGGAGAAGCTCTCAGATTTTCTCTGCTAAGGATGATGTTAGCTGTGACCATATATGGCTTACATTATGCTGAGGCATGTTCCCTCTATGCCTACTTTGTTGAGGGTTTTTATCATGAACGGATATTGTACTTTGTTAAAGGCTTTTTCTGCATTTAATGGAATGACCATATGGTTCTTGTCCTTTCTGTCTCTTTTTTTTTTATCCTTTTTCTTATAGATGTGATGTATCTCACTGATTTGAATATATTGAACCACACTTGCAACCCAGGAATAAATCCCACCTGATAGTAGTGAATGATTTTTTTTAATGTATAGTTAAATTTTGTTTGTTGGGAATTTTTGAATCTATATACATCAAGGATATTGGCCTGTAGTTCTCTTATGTAGTAGTGTCTTTATCTGGTTTTGGTATCAGGGTAATGCTGGCCTCATACACTGAATTTGGAAGTTTTCCTTCCTTTTCTATTTTTTGGAAGAGTTTGGCAATATTAGGTATTAGCTCTTCTTTAAATGTTTAATAGAATTTGCATATGAAGCCATCTGGTCCTGGACTTTTGTTTATTGTGTGTTTTTCGATAACTGACTCAATTTCTTTACTGGTTAACAGTCTGTTCAAATTTTCTATTTCTTCCTGTTTCAGTGTTGGCAGTTTATTCATTTCTAAGAATTTATCCATTTCTTCTAGGTTGTCCCATGTTTTGGCATATAGTTTTTATAATATTCTCTTATAATTTTTTGTATTTCTGTGGTGTGAATTGTTATTTTTCCTCTCATTCTGGATTTTATTTATTTAAGTCCTTTTTCTTTTTTATTGTTAAGTCTGGCTAGGAATTTATCGATTTTACTGGTATTTTTCTAAGAATGATGTCCTGGTTTCATTTATCTGTTCTATTGCTTTTTAGTTTCTAAATCATTTATATCTGCTCTAATCTTTATTATTTCCTTCCTTCCACTTGTTTTAGGGTTTTTTGTTCCTCTTTTCCTCACTTCTTTAGATAAGATTAGGCTGTTTGAGATTTTTCCGGGTAGTCCCGTATTGCTGTAAACTTTCCTCTTAAAACTGATATCGCTGCATCCCAGATGTTTTGGACCATGTCTTTTCATTTTAATTTGTTTCCCTGTACTTTTTCATGTCTTCTTTTATTTCCTAGTTGGCCCATTCATTGTTAGCAGCATGTTATTTAACTTCCATGTTAAATAAATAAATAAATAACCTCCATGTTAAATAAATAAAAATCTTTCCATATTTTTCTCGTGCTTGACTTCTAGTTTCACGGTGTTGTGGTCAGAAAGTATACACTGTATGACTTTGATCCTCTTGAATTTGTTGAAACTTGTTTTGTGGCCCATAGGTGATCTATTCTGTAGAATGTTCCATGTGCACTTGAAAAGAATGTGTATTCTGCCGTTTCAAGATGGAATGTTCTGAATATATCTGTTAGATCCATCTGTTACAGCGTGTCATTCAGTCTTTGTTTCGTTTCCTTGTTGATATTCTTTTTAGATGATCTGTCCATGGATATAAGTGGTGTATTAAATTCTCCTACTCTTATTGCATTATTACTGATTAGTTCTTTTATGTTTGTTATTAACTGTTTTATATATTTTGGTGCATAAAAATTTACAGTTGTTATATCTTCTTATAAGTTTATCCCCTACAGTGTCCTTCTTTGTCTCTTGTTACAGTGTTTGTTTTAAAGTCTATTTCTCCTATGTAAATATTGCTACTCTTGCTTTTTTTTTTTTAACATCCATTTGCATGACAAACATTTCTCCATCTTCTCACTTTCAATCTGCATGTGTCTTTAGATCTGAAATGAGTCTCTATTAGGCAGCATGTACAGCATATGGGTCTTGGTTTTCTTATCCATTCTTCACCCTGTCTTCTGTTGGAACATTTGGTCCATTTACACTCAAAGTAATTATTGATATACATGTATTTATTACTATTTTATTATTTGTTTTGTGGTTGTTTCTGAAGATTTTCTCTTATCCCTTTTTTCATTTCTCTCTCTCATGCTGATTTTCTTTAGTGATATATTTGAATTACTTTCTCTTTGCTTTTCACATATTTATTAGTGGTTTTGATATGTGGTTACCATTAGGTTTGTCCATAACCTGTGCATATAGCAGTGTATATTAGGTTGATGGACATTTAAGTTTGAACCCATCCTTTTCTCATCTCCTATCTGTGTCTTATGCATATATTGTTATATTTCACCATTTACTTTGTGAGTTCCTTGACCGATTTTCTATAGAAATACTCATTTTTTTTTTTATGTTTCCTATCTCATCCTTTCACTTTGGGTATTTCATTTCCACTCAAGAGTCCCCTTTAATATTTCTTGTAGGGCTGGTTTAGTGGTCATGAACTCCGTTAGTTTTGTTTGTCTGTGAAACTCTTTATCTCTCCTTCTATTCTGAATAATAGCCTTACTAGATAGAGTATTCTTGGCTACAAATTTTTCCCATTCAGCACTTTGAATATATAATGCTACTCTGCTAGCCTTATGGGGTTTTTCCCTTATGTGTAACTGTTCTTTTGTCTTACCGCTTTTAAAATTTTTTCTTAATCATATATTTTGCCAATTTAATTGCAAGATGTTTTGTGTTGGCCTGCTTTTGTTGATTTTGATGGAATACTCTGTGCCTCTTGGATCTGGATATCTGTTACCCTCTCCGGACTTGGAAAGTTGTCAGCTATTATTTCTGCAAACAAATTTTCTGCTGCCTTTTCTCTCTCTCCTTCTGTAACTCCTATAATATGAATGTTATGTTTGATGGAGTCATGAAGTTCCTTAAGTTTATTCTCATTTTTAATAATTCTTTCTCTTTTTTTTCAGCTTAATTACATTCCATTATTCTGTCTTCTAGGTTATTAATTCATTCCTCTGCTTCTTCCATCCTCCTGTTCTTTCAGTCAAGCACATTATTATTTCATTTATTAAGCCCTTTATCTCTGCTATGTTATTCTTATCTCTGTGATAAGAGTCATGCTGATATCTTCCACTCTTTTCTCAAGTCAGTGAGTATCCTTATGATCATTGCTTTAAATTCTCCATCAGACATGTTACTTAGATGAGGTTGGATTTCCAGATATGGTCTTGTCCTGTTCTTTCATTTGGGATAAATTTCTCCATCCTCTCATTTTATCTAAGTCTTTGTGGCTGTTTCTCTGTGTTAGGAAAGTCAGTTGTCTCGAGGGTAATGGCTTTATGAAGAAGAGGTACTGTGCTGCCCTGCTGTGTAAATGCCTCAGCTCCCTAATACCTGATTCTTCCAGGAGTATCTCCATTCTGTATCTGCATGTGCTTTGCTTTTTTATCTTGGCCGCTTCATCCTTCAGGCTAGTTGTCTGCAGAAGCTCTCTTTGCCTATTGTGGGCAGTGTTTGGTCCCTGTCTCGAATGTGGTATGTTTTAACTAGGTCTGCTCAGGTCTGTTTGTGAAATGAGGCCTGTCACCACCACCACCAGAACCAAGTCTCCACAAAATTCCTGTGTCAGGAGACATGGTGTGAGTAGAGTTTTGTGCTAGTCTTGCGGGAGAAGGGGCCCACTGCACTAGGACTGAGGCAAGTGTGACAGGGAGGAGTGGTTCCACTGGAGCACAGGGGCAGGACTTGATGTAAGTACGCCGGGTAGAGATTGTTGGTCCTGGGCTGGTTCCCACAGGTGGCCCTGTACTTATAGTGCGGGGTGAAGGAGGGGAATGCTGTCACCTAGTTTCTTTCTTCCCAGTGGGGTCTCTCTGTGAACACTCTCTCTGAGATGAGCAAATAACCTCCCCATTCTGTGCCCCACAAGCTCCTCAGTGCACTGTTTCCATGCTCTGTGTTCCCAGACTATTTGCCCCTTCTCGCCAAGAGCAGCCCCAATGCCCTCTGACCTCTCCCAGAGCTGAGCACACTGACCTTTAAAACTCCAGGCTTCGAGCCCTGCTGGTTGCAAAACCACAAAATTTAGCCTCTCCTACTTTTCAAGCCAATTGCTATAGGGATTCATATTCCTCATACTCTCCTATGTGCTAGTCTGTCTCTTACCCCTTTCTGTAACCGTGACTCTTTCCCACCACAGTAGCCATGATCTGTTTCTCTCCCAAACAATGTCTGCACATTTCCTAGCTTATTCAGTGTGGCCTCTTCTCTACCTTTAATTGTGAAGTTTGTTCTACCAGTATTAGGTTACTTTCTGGGGTATTTAGGATGATTTGATAGTTATCAAGTTGTATTCATGGGAAGAGACAGCCTAGGGTCCTTTTACTCTCCTGTCACATTCTTACTCTTTAAAATATTTCATTTTCTAATTGTTCATTGCTAGAAAATGGAAAAGACAATGGTTGTCTTTTTATATCCCGAGAATGGACTAACCTCACTTATTAGTTGTATTCATTTTCATGTGTCTTTCTTAGCACTTTCTACACAAATGCAGGGTTTTCTTTTCATAAAGAAGTAAATGTTTATTCCTTCCATTCTTATGTGTGCAATTTTTTTTTCTTTTTCACATTAAAGTGGCCTTTAATTAGCTAGGAACTGCAGAATAATGTTGAGTAGAAATATTGAGATCATACACCCTGGCTATGTTTCCAAGCTGAGGGGGAAAACCTTCAATACAACATCAAGCATGATGATAGCTACCAGCCTTTCATAGACTTCACAGATGCCCTTTATCAGGAAATTTCTTTGCCTTTTCTAAGAGTATTTATTAAGAATGGGTGCTTTTCCATATCAGTTGAGGTTATTACATCTTTTCCTCCTATACTCTGCCAGTGTGGTAAATGAATTTTTTAAAAAGCTGAACCAATGTAATATCTTGTGAGATAATTCCTACTGTGTCATACTGGTGGCTTTGATTTGCTAACATTTCTTAAGGATTTGTCCATTTATGTTCATGGGGCATACTGGTCTATTATTTCCTTTCTCATATATTGTTTGAGTTTCATATTAGAATCATCCTGGATTCAATAAATTATTTGAGAATTATCCTCTCCTCTATTTTTGGAAAGAGACTGAATAAGATTGATATTATTTTTTCTCACCTATTAATAGAATTTACCAATAAAACCATCTGTCCCTGTTGCTTTCATTGTGAAAAATTCTAGTTCTAAGGCATGTTTCAGTTTCATCTATGTCATCACAAATATTTTAAGTCATCACAATTTTTGACACACAGTTATATATAGAATCCATTTATTATTTTTCTGATATGTAGAGGATCTATAGAGCTATCCTATCTTATTCTTTATATTTTCTTTTTTTCCCCTCTATCAGCCTAGCTAAAGGTTTATCAATTTCATCAGTCTTTCAAAAAGTCAAATTTTGGGGCACCTGCGTGGCTCAGTGGGTTAAAGCCTCTTCCTTCGGCTCAGGTCATGATCCCACGGTCTTGGGATCGATTCCTGCATCAGGCTCTCTGCTCTGCGGGGAACCTGCTTCCTTCTCTCTCTCTGCCTGCCTCTCTGCCTTCTTGTGATCTCTGTCAAATAAATAAATAACATCTTTTTTTTTTTTTAAAAAGTCAAATTTTGTCTTTATTTACCCTTTTGCTCTTGCCTATTATATTGATATTTGCTCTCATCTTTTTTTTTCTACTTATTTTGAATGTGATTTGTTATTTTTTTATCTAATTACCTATGGTGGAAGTTTAAGTAATTGATTTTATCTCATTCTTCATTTCTAATATATTATTCAAGCCAAGTATCCCACTTCTAAGAACTGTTTAGTTGCATTCCACACATTTTGATATATGTATTTATTATTTATTCAATTCAAAATATTTTCTATTTTTATTTCTTTTTTAATGGTTTTTAAGAAGTGTGTTTCATTTTCAAGTTCTGATGAATTTTCTAGAGAGGTTATTGTGGAATTCTAGCTTAATGCTGTTACATTCTGGAAACATACTCTGAATTATTTTAGTCCATTAAAATATATTAGACATTTTATAGCCCTGCATATGTTCTACTATTGAGAGTTCCATGTGCACTTGAAGAGTGTATTCTGTGGTTACTGGATGTAGTGTTCTATAAATACCATTTAGGTTAAGATGACTGGTAATGTTGTTCAAATTTCCCATACCCACACTGATTTTTTTCCCCACTTGTTCTGGCAATTACTGAAAGAGGGTTATTAAAATATTTAACTATCTTAAATGTTTATACTTAATATTTGTTAAAATTGTCTATTTTTTCCTTTGGTTCTGTCAAATTTTGTTTTATATGTTTTGAAACTTTGTTATTAAGTACATGGATACTAGAATTGTTATGTCTCTTTTTTCTATAGTAAGAATTTTAAAAATTAATTGAGATAATAACATGACAGTATAAAGGTAAACATATTTTGTTACTTTTAAAACATAAAGATGAACATGCTATTACATGAACAAAACTATTTTAAATACCATTCATGGTATAACAGATAAAGAGATGAATAAAAAAATAAATAAAACAATAAACATAATATCAGCATGGTCATCTCTTAAAGTCTGATGACTCTGAAGATGGGCTTTTGACTATATAAGAGTTTTCGGCTAATTTAATTCAATACAGTCTATGACTAAAGCAGAAAAAATGGCTGAAACCAGTAGGAGTGTGATATAGTGTATTACTCAATGGAAATCATTTCAATAACCTTCCAGGTCACCTTTCTTCTTTTCCTTTTTAATGACTTTATTGAAATATCATTTATCTACCATGTAATTCTCACATTTAAACTATACAATTAAATGGTTTTTAGTATACCCATATAGTTGTACCAGGACTGTCTTTCTTTTTATAAAGTTATCCCCTTTATCTCTGGTAATACTCCTTTCTTTATATCTACTTCATGATATTTATAGAGCCAAAAAAACTTCCTTAATCTTAGTATTTACATGGTATATCTTTTCTCATCCTTAACTTTCAGCTTGAGTCTATTTATTTATTTTAAGATTTTTATTTATTTATTTCTGAGAGAGAGAGTGTGTGCACAAGTGGGTGGTCAAGCAGAAGGAAAGGGTGACATAGACTCCCTGCTGAGTAGGGAGCCCGGACATGGGGCTTGATTCCAGGACCTTGAGGTCATGACCTGAGCCAAAGGCAGATGCTTAACTGACTGAGCCACCCAGGTGCCCCATCAACGTCTGTGTTTACATTTAAAATGTCTCTTATGTAAAAATTTTATAGTTGGGTCTTATTTCTTTAATCAGTTTACGGTATTTTCCATTTAACTGGAGTGTTTCCTTTAATGTATTTATCAATATAATTAGGCTTGAGTCCACATTTGCTCTAATTTGCTTTATTGCCTCTTTGTTCTTTATTTCTTTTCTTGCCCTTTCCTGTCTTCTTTTGGATTACTTGGTAATGTTCTAGTATTCCATTCTACCTCTTCTATTAGCTTTTTAACTATACTCTCTTTTATTTTTTAATCATGGTTGTCTTAGAGGTTACAATATGCATTCTTAACTTGCATTCCTCTTTCCTTATAATTATATTGTAAAATTTAATATAATTTTAGATACACGTTTTCTTCATTTTTGATAGTGTTGTAATTTATTTTTTCTTTTTATACATTATAAACCCCACAATTTATTATTTTTTTCATTGAAATAGTAAACTCTATTTTAAAGAATTTTAAAAGGAGAATATCATCTTGTATATTCAACCATATATTTACCATTTCTAGTGAACTCCATATCTTCCTTTCAAATTTTCAGCTGTTATAATATTCAAATTTTCAATTGGTATAACTCCACTGTTATAATATTCAAATTTTCAATTGGTATAACTCCACTCTGAAAAATATCCCTTTCTTTTAGGGTAGGTCTTCATATCTCAGCACTTTTAAGATTTTATTCCGTTGTCTTCCATGAGAAATCAGCCGTGTTTGTTCCCCTATATGTAATGTCTGGGGTTTCCTTGTCTGGGTTTTCTTTGTATTTATTCTGCTTGGGATTCACCTAAAGTCCAGAATTGGTGCATTATATTTTTTATTCAAGTGTGGAAATTTGGGGCTGAAAATCTTTGATTTCCTTTTATGTCCTAGTCTCCTATTTCTTTCCTTCTGGGACTCCAAATACACGTATGTTTGATTACTTGACTTTATTTTATGATTGCTGAGGCTCCATTCTTTTTGCATTTTATCCTTTTTTTCTATGTTTTAGTTTGGATGATTTTAATTCATTTTTCTTCTAATTCACTGTCCCTTACTTCTGTTTTATCCAATCTAATGTTAACTTCATGCAGTAAAACACTCATTTCAATTGCTTTTTAATTTTTAAGTAATAAAAATAAAATACACCCAATATGGAGCTCAAACTCACAACCCCGGGAGCAAGAGTTGCATGCTCTACTGACTGAGCTGGCCAAGCACCCCTAAAATGTTCACTCAGATTCTTCATTTCTCAATTCCAGGATTTCCACTTAGCCCTTTTTTATTGTTTCTGAAACTCTTCATAGATTCTCTATCTCTTTATCCATTACTCTTAACTTTTTCTGTGGATTGTTTAACATGTCTTTAATATAAAGCAATTTTCCATTTTAAATTCTTTAAAATACAATTTACTATTTGAAGGAAAACATCAATAATATTTTATTGGGTTTATAAACTGGAGGAAAATACATGCAACACACTTTTTAAACTACTAACATATTTAAAATATTTGATAGCTATTTTAAGGAAATTGTTAATTTTAACATCTGGCTTGTTGGTTTGTTACTGTTCACTTATTTTCTCTTAACTCTGTCACATTTCCCTGATTGGTGCCTGTTTCATAATTTTCTATTATATGTTACACAGTGGGTCTCAAAGAATAGTACAGTCTGAAGAAAGAAAGTGGGTATGTGCAACTTGGAGGAGGGGCTAATCAGTATGATCCAATCAGGAGTTGAACTGTTAGGGGGCAGAATTGTAGATTTCATTCCCTAGCAAGACAGACATTGGAATTTGGGCTTAAGGGATCTTTGCTTTTCAACACAGCCTCTAATTCATTTCTTGCGTTGCTGCTGAAATTTTTGAAGGGATCAGATGTTGAATTGATTCGGTGTTTGGTTTTAGTGTTGGTTAGACTCATCTTGTCTCTGCCTTCAAACAGTTTGAAGAAAAGTTTGGGCTTCTTTCTCTGGGAGGCCCAGGGACAGGACAATGGCTAGCCCTCAAAACTGAGGGAAGGTGAGACCCAAAGACCACGAGACTTTAAAGCCACTAAGTGTGGTGATCCCAAGTTCAAAATAGCGAGACTGTGAGATCATGAGACTTGAAGGCAGTGAGTCTAAAACCATATGGCTTTGAGAGCACATGATTTTTGAATACATGAGACTGCTAGATCTTGAGAGTTCTTTCTGCTAGAGTGCTGTATCATCTTGTGAGGCTGCTTCTCCTCTTGCCTATGTTTATTCAGGAAAATCAGTGAATGCTGGGCAGACAGGATTATTTCTGCATTCAGAGTTCCTCCAGATTCAAATCTGATGATATCAATTTCTAAGTCTGCCAAAGTTTGGTAGGTTTCTTCTTGCTGAAGCAAGCCTTCTCTGGTAGCCTCGGTCCCCTGCTGACCTTACCCCTAATCTCAACAACTGAACCCAGGTATGGGACATCTTCTCTCCCTTGCTTGCCTTGGAAGAGCCCATCCCTCTAAAGTTCAATTCTTTCAAGATTTGTTTTATTTAGTGATTTCTTACTGTTTTGTCAAGAATGAAGGTCTCTTACATGTTTCCACATACTAACCAGAAGCAGAAATCCGAATATCCTCTTTTTATGTTTTAATTTGTGGCTGCACAGTTTACACCTTGGTGAATTTTTTTTTTTTTTCACATGGTAACAGCCTAGAGAGCCAAATTTTGTGGAAAGGATAAAATGACATGCTAGGTAATATCATGCTTGTTGTGGATATATATTTTAAAATTCCTTTTCTTAAGCACCTTAACAGTGCTTATATTTCTTCTTTCAAAAAAAATTTAGTTGCTTAGAAGTAGCAATAAAAACTAGTTCTTGAGGCATCTCCTAAAAAGTACTGAGCAGGGGCGCCTGGGTGGCTCAGTGGGTTAAAGCCTCTGCCTTCGGCTTAGGTCATGATCTCAGGGTTCTGGGATCAAGCCCCACATCGGGCTCACTGCTCGGAGAGGAGCCTGCTTCCCCCTCTCTCTGTCTGCCTCTCTGCCTACTTGTGATCTTTCTCTGTCAAATAAATAAATAAAATCTTAAAAAAAAAAAAAAAGTACTGAGCAAAGGAGCACTATTGAAATAAGCAGTTGGTTTCTTAAGGAAAGTGCACCGAAGAGCCAAGCCAATAGCAGTGTTTATGTTCTGTTGTATTTGCTTCTTAAATAAGCCTAGGTGCTTTTTAGTAAGTTCCTATAATGGCACAGTCAAATTTCACAAATAGAGAACTCTGAATGAGGCCATATGAATTGAAAGGCATGAGATGACCCTGGAGGTAAGGAAATGAGAGGCGAAAACATTTCCTTATTCTAATTTAAAGATGGGTAGTTTCTTACCTTGGGTACAAATCTGAGCAGTGTTACTTTGACTATCAAAGAGGAAGAGGTAAAGGGAGAACCAGACTCCCTGCTAAGCAGGGAGCCTGAAATGAGGCTCAATCCCAGGACTCCAGGATCAGGACCTGAGCTGAAGGCAGACACTAAATCAACTGAGCCACGCAGGCACCCCACCCGTTTACAAAATTTTTGAAATTCAAAATTTAGCTTCTTCTAGATTCATCATGCAATCTATCAGGAACAAAGATATTTTGAGTTGAGGGTCTTCCCTGGAGCCTATTGTGGGCATTTTTTGTACTCTGAGCTTTCCTACCATAGCCCTTATTTCTTTCCTACTGGAATTTGAAGTGGTTACATAAAACCCAGGGAAAGGAACCAGTTTTTAATATCCAAACCGCCAAGCCTAAATCTGGGTTTGTGAGCCTCTAAGGCTTCATAAAAGGGGAGGATAACATCAGCTCAGCCCTTACCTCAAACCACAAGACATTTAAATTCTGACTTATGATCTAGGCTGGACTAGTATAAGCTATCGAGGAGATTCATGTTCCATTGTTTTGTTTTGTTTTTGTGTAAAGTAAAAGTAAAAGGACTGAACTTACTTCTTCCCTGTTTGGTTAATGGAATTGATTATGGAGTTGGAAGAGGTAGTTAGAGGCCAAAGGAATCAATCAGAACAGCCTGTGATTCCTTCTCAGATTTGCCATCAATTGACTAAATGATCACAGCCAGGTTTCTTTTATTCTCTGGGTGTCTACCTTCAGCCCCAGTCAGAAGGGGACTGCCCTTTACCTTGCATCTAGAGGCCCCCATTCTGACTGTCCTCCTGTGGAGGGGTCCATGGGGCCAACAGGACATGCCTATCTGGAACTTGTGCCTGCCCTCTAGATTTCTCTCCGTAGAACCTTTGATTTATTTTCCCAGCTGACATGTAGACCACTTTCATCGTTTGCTTAGGCCTCTGGTCCAAGACTGCCCTCCCACGTGTTGACTCAGTCACCAGTATGCTTAACTGTTTTCCCAACTGTTGACCAAGGAAGACTGTTTCAAAAGCATGTGAATGGAACTTGTGGGTGTGACTATAGTGTCAATGCGTCTACATGCATGCCAGGTGAGTGTCTCAAATATCTGACAGATCCAACTGAAAGTAAGAAGACAAGAGAGACAAGCTTAGAGCTGAGAACTGGCTCCTCCTAGGCTGTCAAGGAATCCCAGAATTTAAATGTAATTTGGCCTTCCAGGTCTTGATCAAAGTGTATTTATTAAGGTATGAGGCTAGAACTTATTTTATTTAACATTTTTAAAGCTTGAGTTATGAATTCTAAATATTTAAACATGCATGTGCATGTGCATGTGGGCAACCATGTATATTCTTGTCTTGGGACTCACAAATGTTAAAGGGGAAACTGTATCCAGAATACTTCCTTTTCCTTTATTATAAACATTTTTACTATAACCAACAATGGGTGTTTAAAGGTCTTTGGAAACCTCAAGAACCTTAAAGTATTTTTCTCTCCTTCCAAGTTTCAAGTGCTTGCAGATAGAAGTCTAGAATAGTCCAGGTTGATAACTAAGTCACTTATTACCAAAAGTTACAAAATTTATAGCAAATAGTAAAACCTCAAACAGAGGTAATATTTTCAGAAAACCAATACCACTCAAGCTATTATTAATTTTTCATATCCATATTACATGTTTCTATGTCCATGTTGCCAGAAGATCACAAGTAATTTTGTTTTCATTTATACAGCAAAAGTCAGTTGAGTTTCCATTATGAGGCACATTATGCCATATGCTACGGATATAGCCAACTCACTATGAAACTGTGATAAGAGCAATTATAGAAGTGTGTTTGTAGTGTTAGAGAGAGGAACATTAAAGTTCTTGGTTAAAAATAGTTAAGAAGAGGCTCACTGAATCTCTGGACTGGAGAAGAACATAAAGACCATCTAGTTTAAGGCCCAGCACCAGCATAATAAATGAACATAGATCTCAGTGCATCACCATGAGATTTCAGAACACCAGGGAAAGAGAAGATCTTTTAAGTTTTTCGAAAGAAAAATGTTTGAATATACAAATGATCAGAACATCCCCAGACATTTTAACAGTAATACTAGAGTGATGCCATCAAAATTATATGGAAAAATTATTTTCAACTTAATTTCCAAACCTAGTGATACTATTAAATTAACCCAAAGGTAAACTAAATATGTTCTTGGATGTAAATTCTCAAAATACACATATTTACAGGAAGCTACTGGAGAAGGTACTCCATTTTAAAGCAAGGGAATAAACCAATAAAGCTGCAAACATGGGGCCCAAGTAGTGAAATTCAATATCAGAGAAGTAGAAGAAATCCCCAGAGTGATGATAAAGAGTAATCTCCAGATGGCATCAGGCAGTAGCCTTAGCGACCAACAAGCCTAGATTGAAAGATCAGAAGTCTCCTTCAGCGATGTCTCCAAAAAGAAAAAAATTGTCAAAAATACTTAATCCATTGAGACATATTGAGAGCTGGAGGCTGAATTAACAAAACCATAGAAAATGTAGTGAGTAAAGAAAATAAGCCAATTATTAATTCTGGGAGAAATAAATAATCACACAAGAAAGGAAGAAAAGGATAGTACCCTATGTTGCTCAGCTGTGAATAGCATTTATGTACTCAGGTTAATTTAAGCACTGATGATAGATCTAACCAAAGTGATATTATCATATATTTATATTGGGAGAATGGAAATATAAATACTGTGCATATGTTTGCTAGTAGTAGAGTGCTGGGGATATAAATTGGCTAAATTCTCATTTTCTTTAATTGGTAGGTCAATATAATGCTTAGAATTGAAGAATCAAGAAATGGCACTATATGGATATTTTTTAGATGCACAGAAGTTTAAGACTTAAAAAAAAACAACTTAGAGTTGACAATGGTTGCCTCTGGGGAACAGATACCAGTGATTGCAGGGAGAGGGAGCATCAAACTACTTGTTATATAACGGGCTCCATAGAGGTGATTGACCCTTTAAACCATGAGCATGCATAACCTTGATAAAAACATAAATTACATTTATTTTTTTCAAAGATTTTATTTATTTATTTTGAGGAGAGAGGGGCAGAGGGAGAGAGAGAATCCCAAGCAGACTCCATGCTAAGCTCAGAGCCCAATGCAGGGCTCAATCTTACAACCGGGAGACCATGACCCAAGGCAAAATCAAGAGTTGGATGCCTAACCAACTGAGCCACCCAGGTGCTCTTACATTTATTTTTTTTAAATATGAATTTTTAAAGCTCTTTGTTGGGTAAAAAATAAATGAATGGGCTGTACTAGATGACAGTCAAAATATGTCAATGTGTACAGGATTTTATAGTATAGAGAGTACTTCCATATATACAATCTAATAAATATCTGTGTGGTAGATTATTACTGTCCTCATATTATAGCTGAACAAACTCAGGTGTAAGGATGTGAAATGTCTTGCCAAAGTCCACATGGCAAGGATATGGTGGGACTCAAGTGGGACTCAAGTGAAGGTCTCCTAACTCAAGGGGTTTCTATAAAAGCATGTCTTCCAAAACAGCTCTCTGAGCCTGGAATATTCTATAAATGCAAGCCTGCCTTATTCCTAGGATATTGGTGGAAGTGCAAGTATTTGGCATTACAGTCATGAAGGACTTTATAGACAATCTAGCTTAACACTCTCATTGTACATATAAGAAATGTGAAGCTCACATTATAGGCCACCAAGATGTTCAACATGCAAAAGAAACTTGATCGAGGGGAAAGCATAATTTAAATTATCTGGAGTTGCTTAAATCCAGAAATCTTTGCACCATTCTAATAATGTAGGACTTATTTTTATTTTATAGATGAGGAAAGCAAGGCATGTAGGGACAAAGTGCATAGCTTGAGTTCCAATACATGAGATTTTTCCTTGAGGAATTTCTTCTAGTCTACCTCCTTGAGGTAGGTTCTTCATGGAATATAAAATGTCAAGGGAGTTAAGTTTTATATAAGTCTGACACCTTTGTGTCACTTTGTCCCTCTTGGGCATGATTGCAATGGAATTCTTCCCTGGTAACCAATCCAGTTTCATTTCTGGAATGAGAAAGCCCAATGAAAGGAAATCCTTACCACATTTTATAATGTTTCTCATTGTCACAGTAACTTCATAGGTTATTTCTCAAGCATTTGCAGCCTAGTGATCTGACAACTTTCTACTATTTTTCATTTGTTTGTTTTACTATTTAAAACAGTCCAACAAAACCCCATGCATGGCAAGAAATGAGGGAAGTTTATTTTGCTGGCAGTGCACATAACTATCCAAAGAAGTAAATTTCTTTTTCAGGTCAATTAAACTTGTGTTCAATAAGATCACACGAGAGACAAGAGGGCTAGAAATGTCAGTTATTGATTGCATCTGGTTACACCTGGAGAGAGGCTTCCTTGACTGAACTTGATTAAAAATCATTTCCACATCACATCATTTTACATCATCTGTGTGTCCTCCCTATACCCCACCCTTCTGAGCTTGCAGACTGAGGGGTCTGCTGAAGATGGTCCAGCCATGTATTCTTCTCAAATTGTACATCAATTACTTGAAAGACAGCCTGACCCTGGAATGAGCCAAGGCACCATTGGGAAAAGTGATGGATGTTTTCCTTGTCTAGGTAAGTAGAAAATTAGGGGAAAGAACTCATACTTCATTCATAAGCATCATCATAGAATGAGATTTTCCATATAAGTACATTTTTCGGTCCTTAAAACCTAGCTATATTTTTCAAAGCCTTCATTTTTAACTATAAAATAAAGATAATAATGTTTGTCTGGCTCATTTTGGTTTTTGTTGTTGTTGTTGTTGTGATCATTATATGAGTGAATACATTTTAAGCCCCTACCTAGATTCCTGTCATATTGTAACTACATTTTGAATGTTAGTTCCCTTCTTCCTGGAAGTGTAAAAACTCTAAAAAAAATATGTCTTACTTCCCTGATTTGTCAGTAAATATGTAGTATTGCTACCCCAGCCATAGGCTGCTCTCATTTGCTAGGAAGATGATATATATATAATAGTATGACATTCTAGTCACTTACCAATAAACTCAATAAAATAGAGTTTGACACCAAAAATGGACAAAAATGAAATTATCATACCTCCAGATTATTTATGCTTTTCCAGAGATATATGAAAATAAGAATTTTTAAAATATTATCATAGATTTAGATATATTATGAACTAAATAATGTGCATGTTTGTAGCAATGGTCTATTCTGTCACCAAATGGTACAAAATGTCAAACATGGAAAGGGAGAATCCAAGTTCAAATCCTGACTCTTCTACTCATTACTTGTGTAAACTTGAGGAAATCTTCCCATTCTGAATTTGTTTTCCTTACCTGTAAGATATATATTTCTTTCCTTAAGAGGCAAGCACCTGATTCAGAATAAGTCAACAAATGGTAGCATTTATATTTCTCAAAAATAATGTAATTAATCATCATAATACAGATCGGATCTTTATGTTGCTCATCAAAATTAAAATCAAGTTATACCAAGTATAAACACAATTCAATTATTTGTGCTTCTCTCAAGAGAAGATGGTTCTTCAAACTGATTTGTACTAATGAAAATGAGATAAATTCCATGGATACATTCTTCCAACAGGTCCTTTTATTTACTTGTATCTGTCATCTATGATTATCAAGTTCACACTATTGAATAGACCTACAGGAAAAAGATAAGGGCCGCTAGAATTTATTATCTATTGTATACAAGGCATTGTGCTAATTGCTTTAGCATGCATCAATTATGTTATTTGTTCCTACTAAAAACAATATCAGGCAAGAACTAGGCTGCCCATTTTTTTCTTTTCCCATCTAAGGAAATGAAAGTTTGCCGAGGTTAAACACATTGCCAACGGTAAGTGACAGAGCTTGGATTAAAATCAGGGCATGTCAGATTTCAAAGCTTACACCCTCCAGTTCATCAGAAATGGAACTATTCCTCTGGGATTACAAAGGATGTGAAACAATCTGAATTTTAAGGGCATGTCTTTTTCAGAGTCCTGTGAGAAGCAAAGAGTCTCTGTATTCTGGTGAGAGTACTATTTTTCCTACTTTATTGGTTCCCTCTTATTTAGCATTTTCCAAATCCTTGAAAAAAAATACATGAGGATAAAATTGTTTCTTCCAGTTAACTGTGAAAAATAAGTTCATCAAGATGCTCAAATGGCATATTCTATACATACTCTTTTCTTTTTCATACTATCTGAAAATACCCACTTCAGTAAATTGTGGGTTTTCTCTTTCTCATATCTTTCTTTCTTTTTATTCAAATGGTACCCTGGGGCTAAAAGATGTACACATTTGTTAAGAGAGAAAACCAAAAGTAATATTTTCATGAAAACATATTTCTGTTGATCAGAAAGAGAAAATGGATGCTGCTTTCCCAAGATATCAAAACAAGCACTCTACTGAACCAAATAAGGCCTTCAAACTAATTTAATATTCACTGGGAGTTTCATTCTGTAAAACAAAGAAACACACACACACACACACACACACACACACAAGATTTCACGTAAAGTTCAGACATGTCCGACAGATTGTGACTTTGTCCAGAAGGTAGAAGAGAAAGATTCATTGAGAGTGTGTGCAACTGTCTTATACTCTGTCAGGTGCTATTGTCTCCCTAGAATCTTATAAGATTGGGAACTTTGGTCTCATTTTACAGATAAGGAAACTGAGGTCTAAAAAGTGATTAAGTTAATGTCCTTTTAAAAATTCCTACGAAGTGGAGAAATTAGGATTGAAATCCTACATCTGACTGATGCCAAATAAAAGTTATTTTCATTCTATCATGTGCCAGGTGATTTACATAGTGACCTCTAAATCCTCACAGTAATATTAAAAGGTAGGTGCGATTCTCTCCCTTTGTAAACCTCAGGAGGCTGAGGCTTAAGTGGGCTAAGTAATTCTCAAAGCCACACAGCTGGTAAGATATAGCACCAAGATTTTAAGCTCGGCTTACCTATCTCCAAAGCCATCACTTTCCATGGTGCCGTACATTTTTCCAGCAGAGTTAATGACCATACTGGCCTTCATTAAGAAAAATAAACAGTGGATGTTGAAGCAAGCTCCTATAGGAGAATGGCACTACCATCTTGGATGTCATGTCAATTGAGAAGAGAATGGAAGGTGTGGTTAGTATGTGCCACACAATTTGAGAAACAGATTCTCGACAATGAAAAAAAAAAAAAGAAAAGGAATGGAAAAGGGAGTCAACCCATGAATAGAGAAAAAGAAGAATCACAAGTTCCCAATGTAAAGTTGCTGTAAATCAGTCATAGCTAATGTCAAGTCGAAAGATAAATGCAATCATCTGAAGAAATCTGTGACCCAAGAAGTCTTCTGATATGGAAAGAATAGAAACAAATGCAAGGAAAGACCTGAGAACCTAGAGCCTGTTTTGACTGATAAAAAAAATTAAAAAATAAAAGAAATTTTTAAAAAAAGTATGCAAGTAACAAAATGGTGTTTTATAGGTAATGCAGGGAAAACATTTAAAAAATAAAATGAAAAGTGTAAGAAATTAATAATAATAATGTCACAGCATCAGCAGACAGCCACAACCCCTGCCTTAGTTGCATCTCTACTTGTATGTTGTCATTCTGGAAAGAAAGGAATTCTGAGTTTAACTTATACTAACTTTAGTGATCAGTTCCTGAAAGCCCCACACAGTTGTGTAGGAGAATATGTGGGACCCCAACTGGTCAACCTTCTAGTCCCAGGTTAAATGTTAAAAATATCTCAAGGAAGGAAATTGATGAATAAAATTAAAAGGATGCAGGAACGGGAGGGAGCGTGGCAAGAGGATCCAAGAGCGATGGCAAAAAGAAGACAAGAAGTGTAAAGCAAACTGCATCTGTATATACATATGGTTGAAATTGGAGTTAGATTAGAAATTACTCAGAGGCTAATTAGTGCTCAGAGAAAATGCCTTTGTCACTGGCTTGATCTAAGTACTTTGTTATATCCTGAACAATGGGGGACTGGCTGTGCTGCCTTAGGGTAGTGAGTAATGGCCTATACCATCTGTGGCTGCTCTCAGGCACCTGAACCCAGAAGGAGCCACCCTCACAGGAACCATCACACCCCAGACACTGAGTATGTGCTGTCCCTGCTGCCTGCCTCCAGGGTCCTTGCAGGAGCAAGGAGGTCTGATCTTGGAAAAAGAAAGAGAAGACTGTTATGGAAGTAACCTGAAATCACTGTCTTGTAAAGGATTTCTTTCCTAACTTTTCCTTTCCTTTTTCTTTTTCTTTTGTCTTCCTTTCTAATACATGTTGTGTTACTGCTCTTTGAAGACAGAAAAGAGACAGAAATGCAAAGTGGAACTGTCTGTGATAGAGGGGAAAGAAGATAAGAAAAGTGACCACAGCTGAAAAATACAGAAGAGGAGGAGGAGGAATGATAGGATTCAGAAATAATGTAAAGCCAGAAAAATATTTTTGAAGACATTAAAAGTAAGTACAACAGACCACAGATTATTAGGCGCTGATGTCACACCCCAAATTCTCATTTTCTCATTTGTAAAATGGAGGTAATTATATATGCCTCATAGGATTTTGCCAGAACAATAATAGCAACTATTTCAGAGAGCTATCAAAATAAAAGGAATTAATGCATGTAAAGTATTTAAAAATGTCTAGCACATAGGAAATATTCAATATTGATAACAATTGTTTCATTTTGTTGATGTTGTTAGTAGTTAGATTAACATTATAGAAAACTGTAAAGTGCCAAACATATCGCCAAGTGCATGCAGGCTTTTAATAAATGACTATTATAATAATAGTAATAGAATTATCATGCTATTATTACTACTATTTGAGTAAAAATGGGATATATATCAAACTAAAACACTGGAAGACTAAAAACAAAGAAAAAATACCATAAGTGAAAAGATAGAAAATAAAGGAGACAACGGGAAAGCACAAAACAAGATCAAAGTAATACTAATTAAAACAAAAAATCAACTTTCATATGGTATAAATATATATATTATAAAATAAAAACAGAAAGCAAAGCAAGAGAAAGAAAAAATAAGTTAATCTTACATGTTGGAAAGGGAAAGAAAATATAATTGGCAGATATTATAATTGTATAATGGGAAAGCACCAGAGTATCAACTGAAATAGTAAAACTGGGAAAAAAAAATTCAGAAAGGTGACAGACTAAAAAATAAGATTCCAAAAATCAAGATTGTTTCTATATACAAAGAGATATAACAAAAATGTAGGGAAAGATCTTATCCACAATGGTGCATAAAACAGAACAAGGACCTAGAGCAAGAATAAGAATAAGAGAGAAGGAGAGATGAAGATGAATAGATACACTCATGATATGTAGGAATGAACTGAACAAGTAGTGTGCAGACTTTGAGAAAGAAAGCCATAGTCTTTGTGCTTGGATAAAAGACTTAGATAAATTCAGAAATAAAATATATTTTGTGTGGAGAAGGTAAAATGACTCACAAATTTATTTAGGAGGGAAAAAAATACCTCATTAAATTTACCAAAAAAAAAAAAATAATAATAATAAGGAAGAGAAATGAGACCTACTTCCTCCAGCATGCCTTAATACAATATAAAGCTGTGCTAAGTGGAACACCTAGGCACTACTGCTGGGATAAGTAGCCAGCATTTATTAGTTGCTTTCTTTGTTCCGTGCACTAAGTGCTTTTCATGCATTAACTAATTTTATCTGTTATACATAACAGTGCTGTGAGGTAAATACTGTTTTTATCTGCATCTCAGAAGAAGAAAGCAGAGCAGTTACATTAAATAACAACCCCACTCACTCACCATAAGTGTGAAACTGTTTGAAAACCTAGCCTTCCTCTCCTCAGAGCCTGTAAAAGATATTTAGAAGAACTTAATAAACAAAGTTTTCATCTTTAACTTTATTTTTACATAATCTAAAAGATCAGTACCTCGAAGTTTCAAAGGAGACACAGTCATTCTCCCACACGCAGCCACTTTTATTATAGGTATGGCTGTTAGTATATAACTTTATGTCTCTCAAAATAAAGCTTACATTGCCATTTTTTGATACTTTTGATTTTAGACCTTATCTACCAGTTCCAGGTCTGAAGGATGAGGATTTATCTCTCTTATGCACAATAGTTTCCTGTCCTCACCTTATGGCAATTAAACAATATTGATTAAATCAATATTCCAATTAGTTAACATACAATGTTTTATTAGCTTCAGGTGTATAATATAGTGATTCAACAATTCCATACATCACCCGGTGCTCATCATGACAAATGCCCTCCTTCATCCCCATCACCTATTTCACCCATCCTCCCACCTATCTCCCCTCTGATAACCATCAGTTTGTTCTCTCTAGTTCTCTAGAGTCTTTCTTGATTTGCTTCTCTCTCTCTCTTTCTCTTAGCCCTTTTATTTCTTAAATTCTACACAAGAAAAATAGTCTGACATGTGTCTTTCTCTGACTGACTTACTTCACTTAGCAATATACTCTCTAGCTCCATCCATGTTGTTGCAAATGGCAAGATTTCATTCTTTTTTGTGGCTGAATAATATTCCATTGTATATATGTTCGTCTTTATCCAGTCATCTATCAATATTCCATTGTATATATGTTCCTCATCTTCTTTATTCATTCATCAATCAAGAGACACTTGGGCTGCTTCCACATCTTGGCTATTGTTAAGTGATGTTTATAAGCAAATGATAATGTATATATCCCTCTGAGTTAGTGTTTTTGTATTCTTTGTATAAATACCTAGTAGTGTGATTGCTGGATTGTGGTGTAGTTCTATTTTTAACTTTGATGAACCTCTATACTGTGCGGCTGCACCAGTCTGCATTTCTACTAACAGTAGATGAGGATTCCTTCTCCACATCTTTGCCAACATCTTTTATTTCTTGTGTTGTTGATTTTAGCCATTCTGACAAGTATGAGGTAATATCTCATTGTAGTGTTGATTTGCATTTCCCTGTTGGTAAGTGATGATGAACATCTTTTCATGCATCTGTTGGCTATCTGTATATCTTCATTGGAGAAATACCTATTCATGTCTTTTGCCTATTTTTAAAATCGGATTATTTGGTTTTTGAGTGTTCAGTTGTATAAGTTCTATGTATTTTGGATACTAATGCTTTATCAGAGATGCCATTTGCAAATATATTCCCCCACTCAGTAGGCTGCCTTTTGGTTTTGTTGATTGTCTCCTTTACTGTGCAGATGCTTTTTATTTGGTGTAGATCCAATAGTTATTTTTTTTGTGCCTCGGGAGACATATCTAGAAGAAAGTTGCTACAGTCAATGTCAAAGAGTTATTACCTGTGTTCTCCTCCAAGATTTTGATGGTTTCCTGTCTTACAGTTCGGTCTTTCATCCATTTTGAATTTATTTTTATGTATGTTTTACGAGAACAATCCAGTTTCATTCATTTAGCATATTACTATCCAGTTTTCCCAACACCATTTGTTGAAGAGATGGTTTTTTCCCCTGGATATTCTTGTTTGTTGAAAATCATTTGACCATATAACTGTGGGTTTATTTCTGCATTTTCTTTTTTTTTTTTTTTTAAGATTTTATTTATTTGACAGAGAGAGAAGCAGCAAGAGAGGGAACACAAGCTGGGGGAAGAGGAGAAGGAGAAGCAGGTTTCCCACTGAGCAGGGAGCCCGATGTGGGGCTTGAGTCCATAACCCTTGGATCATGACCTGACCCAAAAGCAGACACTTAACAACTGAGCCACCCAGGCACCCCTGCATTTTCTATTTTGTTCTATTGATCTACATGTCTATTTTTGTGCCAGTACTACACTGTTTTGTTTACTGCAGCTTTGTAATATAACTTGAAGTCTGGCATTGTGATTCCCCCAGGTTTGCTTCTTTTCCAAGATTGCTTTGGCTATCTGGGGTCTTTTGTGGTTCCATACACATTTTAGGATTCTTTGTTCTAGTTCTGTGAAAAATGCTGTTGGTATTTTCACAAGGATTGCGTGAAAAGTAGATTGTTTTATGTAATAGACATTTAACATTTTTGTTCTTCCAATCCATAAACATGGATAGTCTTTCCAGTTTCCTTGCATCATCTTCAATTTCTTTCATCAGTATTTTATAGTTTTCAAAATACAGGTCTTTCACTTACATGGTTAAGTTTATTAGTTATAGATAGTTTATTATTTTTTATGCAATTGCAAATGGGATTGTTTTTCTTAATTTCTCTTTCTGCTACTTCATTACACTGCAACTTTGCTGAATTCTTCTATCAGTTCTAGTAGGGGTATTTTTTGGTGGAATATGTCAGGTTTCTATATATATTATCATGTCATCTGCAAATAGTGAAAGCTTTACTTCTTCCTTACAAATTTGGATGCCTCTTATTTGTTTCTTATTGTCTGATTGCTATGGTTAAGACTTCCAGTACTAATAAATAAGAGCCATAAGAGTGGACATCCTTGTTTGGGTCCTGACCATAAGAGGAAATCTCTCAGTTTTTCCCCACTAAGGATGATGTTAGCTGTGGGTTTTTCATATACTGCCTTTACTATGATGAGGTATGTTCCCTCTAAGCCCACTTTTTTGAGGGTTTTTATTCATTAATTAATGTTGTACTTTGTTGAATGCTTTTTCTGCATCTATTGAAATGAGAATATGATTCTTATCTTTTCTCTTATGGATATAATGCATCACATTGACTGATTTGAAAATACAGAATCACACTGCAACCCCAAAATAAATCCCACTTGATGGTGTTGAATGATTTTTTTTAATGTATTGTTGAATTTGGCTTGTTAGTATTTTGTTGAGAATTTTTGCCCTCTATGTTCCTTGGGGATATTGGCCTGTAGTGCTCTTCTATAGTGCCATCTTTATCTGGTTTTGATACCAGGGTAATGCTGGTCTCATAGACTGAATATGGAAATATTCCTGCCTTTTTTATTTCTTGGAATAGCTTGAGAAGAATGGCTACTAACTCTTCATTAAATGTTTAGTAAAGGAGAGCCAAAGAGTGGGGTGGTTGGTTAAACCTCTGACTCTTGGTCTTGGTTCATGTTGTTATCTCACAGTCATAAGATGGAGTCCGACATCAGCACCCTGCTAAACATGAAGTCTGTTTGAATTTCTCTCTCCTTCTCCCTCCATCCCTCGCAGCTGTTCTCTCTTATCTCAAATAAATAAATAAATCTTTAAAAAAAAATTAAATAAACATTTGGTAGAAATCACCTGTGAAGCTTTGGTCTTGGACTTCTGTTTGTTGGGAGTTTTCTTGGTTATGGACTCAATTTCTTTGCTACTTACTGGTCTGTTCAAATTTTCTATTTCTTCCTGTTTCAGTTTTGGTAATTTATATGTTCCTAGGAATTTATCCATATCTTCTAGGTTGTCCAATTTGTTGGCATATAGTTTTTGTAATATTCTCTTATGACTGTATTTCTGTGGTGTGGGTTATTTTTCCTCTCATTCCTGATTTTATTTCAGTCTTTTCTTCTCTATACTTGGTAAGCCTGGCTAGAAGTTTGTCAATTTTATTGACTTTTTCCAAGAACAAGCTCCTGGTTTCATTGATCTGTTCTATTGTGTTTTTTGTTTGTTTGTTTTAGTTTCTATATCATTTATTTCAGCCCTAATCTTTGTTCTTTTCCTTCTTTCTGCTGGTTTTAGGTTATGTTTGTTCTTCTTTCCTTACTCCTTTAGGTGTAAGATTAGGTTGTTTATTTGTGTTTTTATTTTTATTTTATTTGTTATTCTTGCCTCTTGAGGTAGCCCTGTATTGCTATAAACTTCCCTCCTAAAACTGCTTTTGCTGCATCTCAGAGGTTTTGGACCACTGGGTTTTCACTTTCATTTGTTTCCATGTATTTTTTCATTTCTTCTTTTATTTCCTGGTTGACCTATTCATTCATTGTTTAGTAGCATATTATTGAACCTCCAGGAATTTGTTGAGGTTTGTTTAGTGGGCTAATATGTGATCTATTCTGGAGAATGTTCTATTCTGGAGAATGTTGTTATATCTTCTTATTGGATTGTCCCATTTATTACTACATAGTTTCCATCTTTGTATTTTGTTACAGTTTTTGTTTTAATATTTTGTTCCATATAAGGCTTGCTACTCTGGCTTTCTTTTGACATCCACTTGCATGATAGATGTTTCATCATCCTCTTGTTTCAGTTTGCAAGTATTTAAAATGGGTCTGAGGCAGCATATAGATAAGTCTTATTTTTATCCATTGTGTCACTCTATTTTTTTTCTTGGAGCATTTAGTTCATTTACATTCAAAGTAATTATTAATAAATATGTATTTATTATCATTTTATTAGTTGGTTTTTTTTTTCTGAAGATTTTCTGTGATCCTTTCTCTCTTTCTTTTAGAATTGGCTGATTTTCTTTAGTGATATATCTCTTAGTTTTTTTCTCCTTATTCTTTGCATATTTATTAGTGGGTTTTGACGTATGGTTACCAGTTAGGTTTATATATAAACTCTTCGCATATAGCAGTCTATATTAAGTTGATCGTCATTTAAGGTTGAATGCATTCTTTTCTCACCTCCTCCCCACACTTAGGTATATGTTGTGATGTGTTATATCTTTTTTTGTATGAGTTCTTTGATTTTTTTTAAAGAAATATGCATTTTTACTGCTTTTGTGCTACCTTCCTCTATACTGTCACTTTTTCCTTTCTCCTCAAAAATCCCCTTTTAATATTTCTTGCAAAGCTGTTTTTAGTGGTCAAGCACTTCTTTAGTGTTTGTCTGGGGAACTCTTTATATCTCCTTCTATTCTCAATGATAGCTTTGCTAGATAGAGTATTCTTGGCTGCAGATTTTTTTTCATTCAGCACTTTGAATTTATCATACCACTCTCTTCTGGTCTGGAAAGGTTCTATTAAAAATAAAATCTCTCTTGTAAGTTATTCACTTCTTTTACCTTACCTTTAAATTTTTTTCTTTATCCCTATATTTTGCACATTTCATTATAATATGTCTTAGTGTGGATCTGATTTATTGAGATAAATGGAAAAATGGATCTTCTTTTATTGATTACTGATTTTTTCTCTATGCCTCCTGGGAATGGATATGTTTCCCTCCCCAGATTAAGGAAATTTTTAGCTATTATTCCTTCAAATAATTTTTCTGTCCCTTTTTCTCTCTTCTTCTTCTTGGAACTTGGGAGTGGGTGGCAGTACTAACAAAATTTGTACTGGGTCACTATTCTTATGCCAGATCCCCTGAAGCCCTGCAGTGGCTGGGGGATGGATGTCATGGCTTCCAGGGGCATAAGCTTGGGCATACCTAGGCACAGCACACGATGCCAGCTATGTATATGACAGCTGGTTGGCATGCATGCACAGCTTTAACAAAATTTGCCTTGAGCTCAGGGCCAAGACTAATAGGCTTGGAGTGAGCTAGTCCTCAGTAGAACTCATGGGCATAGATCACTATTAGTGGGATAGGTAGGAAGTGTCAGTGCAGTCCACTTCCTAGAGGTGGCTCTGTATTTGTGCTAGGGGAAGGAGGAAGAAAATGGCACCTGTCAGCTCCCTCATTTTCAGAGAAGTCCTCCAATAGTTCCAAAAGCATTATAAAGAGTTCTGTCTCCCCTTTGTCCCTGGTATTGTATAAACTGCCATTTTTATGTTGTCTCTCTTAGTGGACTGCAGTCTCTTTAAGGGTGTTGGTGGGGTTGTCACTCACCCTACTGGCTTGCCCAGTGCTTAGTTGGTAGACTATTAAAGTTCCAGACTCCAAGTACCACTGGTTTTATAAGCTCAGAGAATTCAGCCTCTCTGGTTTTCAAAGCAAAATGTTGTAGGGATTAGTCTTCCTCATGTGAGCTCCCTGGTGCAAGGGCCCATTTCTCTGCCCTCTCCACACATGCAGCTCCCTCCCTCCAGTGGGCAGCCTCCCTCCACCTTTCTGACCTTCCTAACTTTTCAGCTGCAGCTACTTCAGTTGTGGAATTTGTTCTGCAAGTCTTTGGATCTCTCTCTAGTTTGTTGACATAGATGTGGATGATATCTAGTTGAAAAAATGAGACAGTGTGAGTTCAGGGTCCTTCTACTCTGCTATCTTCCCAAGCTCACTGTCATGTGTTCTTTTATCTTTCTTTCTGAAACTTCTGTTAATCAGGTATTGGACATTGTGTGTTGATTGCCCAACATCCTCTTCTGTTTTTAGTTTTCTATCTTTTTGTTGTCTTTTTGAGAGATTTCCTATTACCTTCCTACCTTTTTACCAATGTTATATTTCCACTATCATTTTTTAATATATGTTTCAGATCAAGAGTTGTATTTTGTTCTCTAAGTGTTATCTAATTATCTAAATATATGTACATATACATAACAAACATATATTCACACACACACACACATATATACTTATATTTCCATTTTGTGGATGTAACCTGTAATCTTCTTTTATTAAGAATATTGCTTTTATTTTGTTTTGAAGTTTTCTTCTGCTTCCTACATTGCCTTTGCTCCACCTCATTTCCTTTTTTCCTCTTTGTTTATTAGTCTCTTTTTCATGTTAAAGACTTTTTTCGTGTTTGTTGAAACTTGATCTGTGTTATTATTTGAAAGTGTGCCATTTAAAACCCTAAAAACAGGGAGGAAAGAAACCATGATAATGCTCAAAATTACAACTTTTCTTGAAGTCATCAGAATGCTGAGGTCACAAAGCAACCAACAGCCTGAAATTGAAGGCAATTCAATTTTAAGAAGAAAAAGGGTCATGAGTACTGGTTCACCTTTCGTAGAGCACAGGGTGAAAACAGTATCACCAAGAGAATATGAAGAAATTAAGCTCAAGTTTTTAATGAAATGTTAAAGTCTGAGTGTAGGATATCAAGAAAAGCTGAAACTATCAGACACTATAGGTAAAGGAGAAGTCTGCTCTGAGTACCGTATTTTTCTCCATGTACTGTCTCAGGGCTCATATGGGAAAGATTGCAGCAGGGTGGGAGATTGGAGGAAGCCTCCCTCAGTGATGGAGAACTGGAGGAGGGTAGTGGGTACATTACAGAAAAGGCAGAAGGATCTTTCTGGACACTTCTTCCCAAGGATAAATATCTTAAGTATCTGGAGATAGAGGCAGGGCAGCAAATCCTGTACTTTGAGAACTCAACTAAAACCCACTGTGCTGGAAGAAAAGTAAAAGAAGAGCCCTCCTTGACCTCTTATGGTCAAGAGGCCATAAGAAATCTCCTACCACTGGGAAGGACAGTGATCACTGAGAAAGCTTGATCTCTAAGGATCAAGAACATAGGGCCTCTCCATAAGATACACACCCCACCCTAAACTAGGCTAAAACATACCAAATAACTAGAAATTGCACAATATTCATGGTGTTAAGAGATGAATTGTATCCCCAAAAAGATATATTTAAATGCTAACCCTCCAATACTGTTCAGAAATAAGGTCACTGAAGATGTAACTACTTATTATCCTCAGATGATTAATCATTAGTTTTGATAGTAAACCAGTATAGTATAGTATATATTATATGGTGCTATATACTAATGTAGTATTTCATGATATTAGTATGATAATTTTAGTAGCAGTATTATATATTATTAGGTAAGGTGAGATCATACTGGATAAGGTGGGACCTTAGTCTGATATGACTGGTGTCCTTATAAGAAGAGGAAAACATGGTCACAGAGACATGGAGAGAACAACATGTGAAAATGGTGGCAGAGAATGGAGTGATGTATCTATAAGCCAGCAAATACCAAGGACTTTCAGCAAGCCATCAGAAATTATAAGATAAGCATAGGACAGATTATTCCTCAAAGCCCTAAGAAGGAAACAAGGCTGGTGATACAATGATTTCATATTTCTAGCCTCTGACACTGTGAGAGAATAAATTTCTATAGTTTTAAGCCACACAGCTCATGATATTTTATTATTATAGTCCTAGGAAACTAATATATATGACAAGAAGAAAGCAAGGAAGAGAGATTATTTTCTGAGGCACAGATACACAAAGAAGGTTTAAAGCTGAGGGTACAACAGAAACATGGGTTGGGGGGGGACACCTTGACAAACCAGCTCCCATTCTAAACAAAAGGTAAACCTAGAAGAATTTAAAGCTTTGATGCACTAAAGTTACTAACAACCAAATGAACAACTAGCTCAGTTTGTTTAGACTGATACAGCCCCACCCACTAATGATCTGGGAGAAGACTATGCTTATTTCCAGATGCAAATACTATTTACCTCAGACTTTACTGTTCCAAACACAAGAAACTCTAAAGAGACACAAAGGATTCAATAGAATCATATTCAAATATGACCAGATGTCAAAAGTATCAGATAAGGAATTAAAAATAACTATAATTAATATGTTAAATATTCCCATGGAAAAGATGAACAATACAAATAAAGAGATGGGGAATTTCAGCTGACAGATGGAAACTATAAGAGTCAAGTGCAAATGCTAGAAATAAAACACACACAAAGTAATAGAGATACCTTTGACAAACTCATCAGCAGATTCACTACAGATAAGAAAAGAATAAATTAACTTGAATATAGGTCAATAGAAATTACCCAAACTGAAATATGAAAAAAAATAAGATTGAAAAGAAGAAGAGGGGGGAAGAAGAGGCTATCAAATAACTATTGGGACCATATTAAAAATTTTAGATTTTTAATTCTGGAAGAATTGGCAGAAAAAAAATATTTGAAAAGATAATGGGCAAGAATCATTCAAGAATAATAAGCTACATTGATCACAGATCAAGAAACCCAGAAAATTTAAGCAAGGTAAATTCTCCCTCCTCATTCCTTAAAGACAGATTATATTCAAACCACTCAAAACCAAATTTAAAAAGAAAATTATGACAGCAGCAATGAAAAAAGACAGCACATATTTCCACAAAGGTAAAATATGTCAGAAAATATGCAAGCCAGAAAAAAATGGATTAACATATTTAAAGCCTATCAAAAAATTAAAACCTTCAACCCAAAATTCTATACCCAGTAGAACTATTTACATAAATAAAAGAGAAATAAAGACATTCAAATAAACAAAAATTGAGAAAATAAATATGAGAAGACCTACCCTATAAGAAAATATTAAAGAAAACTCTTCAGTGAGAACTTGTATATGAACAACAACAAAAAAAAACTATTTTAAAACCAGCTTTGTTTCTGAACAAAGAAAAGTCTATCTCCAGAAATAGTTAAAAGTAAAATACCAAAAACATTTTCTTATTTTTAATTGTTCAAAAGAAAATTGACTATCTACAGAAAAATTATTAGCAAGATGCTAGATTTTAATCCAAACATATAGTTATATTAAATTTAAACAGCTTAAAAAATTTAAATAGCTTGATCACATTAATTAAAACATAGAGTTGTCACATTGCATCTTTATAAAAAACAAGATCCAGCTATATGTTTTCTACAAGAAACACACTTTAAATATACAGATATTAAAAGGAAGAAAAATTATATCACAAAAATTCTATTTTAAAACATACTAGCTATATTAACTTTAGACAAAGTAGACTCCATAACAAGGAATATCACCTAGAATAAAGAATATATTACATAGATAAAGGGGTGAATGCACCAATATAAGATTATAATTGTGTATGTATCAAAACAGAGCCTCATAATTCTTGAAAAAACACTTTAGAACTGAAAGGAAAAAAATAGACAAATCCATAAGTGTTGTAGGAGACTTCCACTTTGCTCTATCAGAAACCAATAGAAACAAGTAGAGAGAAGGTCAGTAAAGAGAAGACCTAAGCAACATTTAACAACGGGTTTACTTTCGAACTGATGAAAGAAATTAATGAAGACTTAATAAAGAGATATACCATGAAATCAATGAAGACTTAATAAAGAGATATACCATCAACCATAGATTGAAAGTCTTGATATTGTTAACATGTTAGTTCTCTCAAATTAATCTGTAAACAATGCAATCTGAGTTAAAATTCCAGCAGGATTTTTTTTGTAGAAGTTGACAAGCTAAAATTTATGAGAAAAAGAAAGTAAGATAGTCAAAATAATTTTGAGAAAAAAGAATAAAGTTGGAGGGCTCAAACTATTTGTTTTCAAGACTTACTATAAAGCTACAAAAATCAACACCATGTGTTATTAGTGAAAAAAACAAACAAACATGTAGATAAATAGAACAGAACAGAAGAGAATTCTGAAATAGTACCCTCCATCACACTCATATGTAGTCAATTTTCAACAAAGGTGCAAAGACAAGCCAATGAAGAAAGGATCGTCTTTTCAGCAAAAGATGGTGGAACAATTGGAAAACTATATGCAGAAAAACGAAACTCAAGTCATGCTTTATATCAAACATAAATATTAACTTCAAAAACTCAGACTGGAATGTAAAACAAAAAACTGTAAGACTTCTAGAACAAAATATAGGAGAAAAATCTTTGTGATTTTGAGTTAGGCAAAGATTTCTTAGCTATGACACCAAAAGCATGATCCAAGAATTAAATATTGATAAATTGGACTTCATAAAAATTAATACTTTTACCCTTTGAAAGGCACTCTTAAGACAATGAAAGACAAGCAGCAGATAGAGAGGAAATGGAAAATAATCCAAATGCCCTTCAACTGGTAAATGGATAAAAATAATTAGAGTGCATCCAAACACTGGAATTCTACTCTTCAATAAAAGGTAAGAACTAATGATGATACACTCAACACACAGATGAATATGAAAGAAGCCTGATCAAAATTCTACTTATTATATAATAACATTTATATGACATTTAGGAAAGGCAAAACTCTATAGTGATAGAAAACAGATCCATGGTTGCCAAAGACTGGGTAGTTGACTACACTATAATTGACCACAATGTAATTTGGGGGCTTGATTGAACCATTCTTGTATCGACTGTGACAGTAGTGACACAGTGTACTTTCAAAATGCACAGGCAGTATACTTCATTTATTTTTTGTAAAGACTGTAAATAATCTCTACACCCAATGTGCAGCTCAAACTCACCACGCTGAGATCAAGAACCACCTGTTCGATCAACCAAGCCAGCCAAGTGCCCTTAGACTGTATATTTTAAAAATGTAAATAAAAATGTATTTTTGCTGTATGTAAGTTATACTTGAGTGAAGCCAACTTTTTCAGGAATGTTGATTTGAAGCTCTCTCTGCATGTGTAAATTTTGAGCTCCTCTGGTGAACATCTCTCAACTCCTGTAATATCTCCCAGTTTCTTTTTACAGGGGGTTTAAGACTTTGGATGTTTTTATTGCCATTTTAAATGGACTTTCAGGAAGAAGTACAGATAAATATGTGTGTTCGATTTGCCATGACTAATCAAAAGTTCAGAGGTGGTATTTTAAATCAGTAAGGTAAGCTTAGATTATTCAATAAGTGGAGAGCAGATCCTAAATGTTCTCACTACACACACAAACAAAAAGAACTAATTTTATTGTGGTAATTATTTCACAATATGTAAGTATATCAAATCATCATGCTCTACACCTTAAACTTACACATTGCTGTTTTTCAATGATATCTAAATAAAGCTGGAAAAAAGTATGAAGTTTCTGAATAATAAAATAAAGTAAAATACAATAACATAAAATACTAGACCAATCTTTCTAATATATAGGATAGATGCAGAATTAATGTCCTTTTAGTACATCTGTGAATAAGAAAAAAATATAAAAACTTAATTTTAAAATTGTCAAAAGACATGAAAGAGTACTTCACAAAAAAGAAATACAAATGATGAATAAAATTATTACAAATCTTTAACTTCTTTGTAACTAATAAATTCCAATTAAAACTATATTATTTTGTCCTATGGGCTGGCTACTTTTTCTTTTTTCTTTAAAAACAATACCCAGTAACTGAGGTTCAGGCAACTGGGCATTCTCATGCAAATGTAAATTTGTTTCAACTTTCTTTAGGGCAATTTAGCCATCTGTATATAAATGGCAGTTTAGCAAAACTGTATATTAAACCTTACATGTAGAACATATCCTTTAGCCTGCAATTCAATTTCCAGAGATTTTTTCCTAAGGAAATTATTAAGAATGTTGATAAAGATTTTTATAAGAATATTAATCATAATATTTGTATAATAGTAAAAATAGAAAAACCAGAACAATTACCAGTTGAAAAAATAAAATACTGTGTTTAGTCTTTTAAGCAAAATGTTATAGTTGGGTATTTTTTCCCATGTAAACACATTGGTGATATATTGCAAATAAAATGAACAGGATTACAAAATTTTACATACAGCATGAAACCATTGTTTGGGGCATAAATGTGTGTAAATAGGCATATAGTCTGGAAAGTCTTGAAATAGTCTGGAAAAGAAATGTATGTAAGAATCCTCAGGAATTATCTCTGAGTGTTGAGATTATGGAGGTTTTGTTTTTCTTTGTGTAAATTATCACTGTTTTGTATTTTCTATGAACATATATAATTTTTTAAATTAGTAGAACAAAAAAGGATTTTTTTATTAAAAAAATAAATTCCATCCAGAAAAGGAAGGAAAATAGAAAAAATTTAGAAATAAATTTAAAAAGAATTGTAAAGACTCTACACAGAAACTTTAAGGGGAGCATGTATATGAGAAAGAGGACTTTTGTAAGACTTTTATGGGGAAAGTCATTTGTGTGGAAAGTCACACATTTTCAAAGACAGTTCATTAAAACACAATCTTCTGGATATTCACATTGAAATAGTTTCTACTGTTTGTTTTTTAATAAAAATACCTAGGCTTAGTGAACATATAGGGAAAAAATGGAACTTTCACATTCTATTAGTGAAATGATATATTTATACTGTCATTTTAGAGGACAATTTCACAATACTTAATAAAAGCCTTAACCCTTGAATCAATAACTCCCCCACTGGAGTTTGCTTTAAGAATATCATTGAAGATAAGTGTAAATATTTGGTTATTAAATTAATGATTTTATGGTAAGTGAAGTAAATAATCTATGGTAGATTCATTAACTCCACTGATTACATGGATTATGTTATACCCAGACCGTAATATATTGAGAAATTTGAAGAGGTTTTGGAGAACCTATGTAATCTGTCAGGGTACAGTCAGGAAAATGGAAGCCAAACAAAGATATTCACATAGACATAATTTAGTCTAGGAGATTGGTTACATAGTTACTGAAAAAATGAAAAAATAAAAGGGAATGTTGAGATTACCCGGAGCTTAGTCTTTTCTTACAAGATCTCAGACCATCCTTAATAAGGAAGCCCACCATAGTGGGCTATAAGGATAACATAGTATTAGGTTAAAATGGTGACTAGATAGCAATACCAGCAATGAAGTGGTTTCCTTCATCTCAGTAACTACTCCTGCACAAGAATCCTTGGGATAAGGTGTGACAGAGAAGATTCTGAAAATCCAAGACCTCAGTTGGCATCACTTAGTATCAGTGAATGGAAAGAAAGGCAAAAATATTTCTAAAGGTCCTGGAACTGAGGATGGGTATACTCAGGCTGCAACTGGTAGAAGAATGCTATCCTGCTCCATAGGAACACTTACTAGGTTTTTGTTTTGTTGTTTATTTTGGTTTTGTTTGTTTGTTTGTTTTAAGTAGGCTCCCCACTAGTGGAACCCAGCTCAGGGCTTGCACTTAGAACCCTGAGATCAAAACCCTAAGATCAAGGCAGAGCTGAGATCAAGAGTCAGAGACTTAACTGACTGAACTACCAAGGCACCTCTCCAGGTCATTACTGAAGTCAGTTGTATGACTTATTATTTGGGCAGGATCTTATACTTTCTTTTCTGTAGGTATTATATGTGGATACTTTCATTGTTGCCTTGTTTATAAGTGCCACCCCATCTTCATCTTTACAGAAGTGACTCTGTGACTTGTAGTGAAGTATATATTGAGGGGTTGAGTATAATAACTCATCTTTGAACTCTATGAGCAAATCTGGGCTTACCCAGAAAGGTCACATCTAATTTCAGGTTCATTTTGCTGATGCATCTGTTGAAAACAAGCAAATTGTTCCTAGAACTTCTTAAGACTTCAGAGCTAGAATATTAGGATTTTAAGAAATAAGTGGAAGATTCTTAGGTGTTAACACTTGGCATCAAGAGTTGTATATATGTCCACTGGTAAAAACTACCAGAATTTATGGGAGATATTTTTTTTTAAATATTTTATTTATTTATTTGACAGAGAGAAATCACAAGTAGACAGAGAGGCAGGCAGAGAGAGAGAGGGAAGCAGGCTCCCTGCTGAGCAGAGAGCCCGACGTGGGACTCGATCCCAGGACCCTGAGATCATGACCTGAGCCGAAGGCAATGGCTTAACCCACTGAGCCACCCAGGCACCCAGTGGGAGATATTTTTGACCTAGTATAAATACCCACTGCTTTAGAGGAACATGTGTCATTTCGATTCACACTGTGCTAAGGGCTCTTGATTGATAACTTAGGGTGCAACATACTCCTCACAGTGGAACAAGGGGATGTAAAAGGACCTGTGGATGCTGATGGGTATATCTTTCCTGTTCCTTGATAAATTATTAATTTGGTTATTCTCCAGTGGTAAATGAATTCATATTTAATCTTAGTTGTCTAATCTTGTACTGTTTGTACCAGGAGCGAGGGTCAGGTGTTGGAACCTCAGGGAGGGTATACAGTTAAAGAACAAGCAGGATCAAAGTAATCTCTCCATTTGGAACTACGAAATATACAGCCCATATTTGCTCACACCCTGCAATTCATGAGATAATCATTGTACCATTATGAAAGGATTACCCCCATCAATGGCAGCTCCTTGAGAGAGATGTTAGAATATTAAGAAGTTAATACATAAAGGTCAGGATAACCTCTCCTTTTTGACTTAAATAATACAGTGTGGAAAGGGGTAGTTCTAATAGAGGCAATCAACAACTTCAAGATTAAAATAAAGTTAAATTGGCAAATGTGATTCTTCAAAAGGGAACTCTTTCTTAGGTAAATGAGTTAAACTGTCAGGAATCCAGATTCAACAATTTGATGAGTTGGTCCAGTTGTAACCAAACAAAGTCTCCATGGTCAAGAGTAAGGAACTCAAAACAGTAATTAAGGAGTGGGGAGGGATAGAACTGCTCAGCTGCTGCTACGTTCTGATTTTCTCCATCAAGGGGGAAATGGATTGGGGGAATATTCACAAGATAAAAATAAAGACCAAAGAAGAAGAAAATTAGCCAAGTCCATTTCCTCTACATTTTGCATTTATATTTCCTCTATGTATCAGAGGAAAAACTAACCTAACCTAACCTAAAACTAACCTCAGAAGGAAGAAGGAATGAAGGAAGAAAGGAAGAATAAAGGGAGGGAGAGGCAGGGAAAGAAAAAGTTAATTGATTTACTAGATGTCAGAAACTGATACCAGATGGTTTCACACAAGTTAAGTCAGATTTAAATTTCACCAAAAAACCTGAAGAGTTAGCTTTTGTCTTTTCCATTTTTTCCCCTTTATTTATTTATTTATTTATTTATTTATTTGTTATTTTTTATAAACATATATTTTTATCCCCAGGAGTACAGGTCTGTGAATCACCAGGTTTACACACTTCACAGCACTCACTAAAGCACATACCCTCTCCAATGTCCATAATCCCACCCCCTTCTCCCAAACCCCCTCCCCCCAGCAACCTTCAGTTTGTTTTGTGAGATTAAGAGTCACTTATGGTTTGTCTCCCTCCCAATCCCATCTTGTTTCATTGATTCTTCTTCTACCCACTTAAGCCCCCATGTTGCATGACCACTTCCTCATATCAGGGAGATCATATGATAGTTGTCTTTCTCTGCTTGACTTATTTCGCTAAGCATGATACGCTCTAGTTCCATCCATGTTGTTGCAAATGGCAAGATTTCATTTCTTTTGATGGTTGCATAGTATTCCATTGTGTATATATACCAAATCTTCTTGATCCATTCATCTGTTAATGGACATCTAGGTTCTTTCCATAGTTTGGCTATTGTGGACATTGCTGCTATAAACATTCGGGTGCATGTGCCCCTTTGGATCACTACGTTTGTATCTTTAGGGTAAATACCCAATAGTGCAATTGCTGGGTCATAGGGCAGTTCTATTTTCAACATTTTGAGGAACCTCCATGCTGTTTTCCAGAGTGGCTGCACCAGCTTGCATTCCCACCAACAGTGTAGGAGGGTTCCCCTTTCTCCGCATCCTCGCCAGCATCTGTCATTTCCTGACTTGTTGATTTTAGCCATTCTGACTGGTGTGAGGTGTTATCTCATTGTGGTTTTGATTTGTATTTCCCTGATGCCGAGTGATATGGAGCACTTTTTCATGTGTCTGTTGGCCATCTGGATGTCTTCTTTGCAGAAATGTCTGTTCATGTCCTCTGCCCATTTCTTGATTGGATTATTTGTTCTTTGGGTGTTGAGTTTGCTAAGTTCTTTATAGATTCTGGACACTAGTCCTTTATCTGATATGTCGTTTGCAAATATCTTCTCCCATTCTGTCAGTTGTCTTTTGATTTTGTTAACTGTTTCCTTTGCTGTGCAAAAGCTTTTGATCTTGATGAAATCCCAATAGTTCATTTTTGCCCTTGCTTCCCTTGCCTTTTGCGTTGTTCCTAGGAAGATGTTGCTGCGGCAGAGGTCGAAGAGGTTGCTGCCTGTGTTCTCCTCAAGGATTTTGATGGATTCCTTTCTCACATTGAGGGCCTTCATCCATTTTGAGTCTATTTTTGTGTGTGGTGTAAGGAAATGGTCCAATTTCATTTTTCTGCATGTGGCTGTCCAATTTTCCCAGCACCATTTATTGAAAAGGCTGTCTGTTTTCCATTGGACATTCTTTCCTGCTTTGTCGAAGATTAGTTGACCATAGATTTGAGGGTCTATTTCTGGGCTCTCTATTCTGTTCCATTGATCTATGTGTCTGTTTTTGTGCCAGTACCATGCTGTCTTGATGATGACAGCTTTGTAATAGAGCTTGAAGTCCGGAATTGTGATGCCACCAACGTTG
>NC_081557.1:110910530-111186905 GCF_022355385.1 Mustela nigripes | reverse complement strand
GTGCAAAAGCTTTTGATCTTGATGAAATCCCAATAGTTCATTTTTGCCCTTGCTTCCCTTGCCTTTTGCGTTGTTCCTAGGAAGATGTTGCTGCGGCTGAGGTCGAAGAGGTTGCTGCCTGTGTTCTCCTCAAGGATTTTGATGGATTCCTTTCGCACATTGAGGTCCTTCATCCATTTTGAGTCTATTTTTGTGTGTGGTGTAAGGAAATGGTCCAATTTCATTTTTCTGCATGTGGCTGTCCAATTTTCCCAGCACCATTTATTGAAGAGGCTGTCTTTTTTCCATTGGACATTCTTTCCTGCTTTGTCGAAGATTAGTTGACTGTAGAGTTGAGGGTCTATTTCTGGGCTCTCTATTCTGTTCCATTGATCTATGTGTCTGTTTTTGTGCCAGTACCATGCTGTCTTGATGATGACAGCTTTGTAATAGAGCTTGAAGTCCGGAATTGTGATGCCACCAACGTTGTCTTTCTTTTTCAATATCCCTTTGGCTATTCGAGGTCTTTTCTGGTTCCATATAAATTTTAGAATTATTTGTTCCATTTCTTTGAAAAAGATGGATGGTACTTTGATAGGAATTGCATTAAATGTGTAGATTGCTTTAGGTAGCATAGACATTTTCACAATATTTATTCTTCCAATCCAGGAGCATGGAACATTTTTCCATTTCTTTGTGTCTTCCTCAATTTCTTTCATGAGTACTTTATAGTTTTCTGAGTATAGATTCTGTGTCTCTTTGGTTAGGTTTATTCCTAGGTATCTTATGGTTTTGGGTGCAATTGTAAATGGGATTGACTCCTTAATTTCTCTTTCTTCTGTCTTTTCCATTTTTAAGATGAAAAATTATATATTGTTTTGCCTACACTGAGGTAGCTATAAGGTGACAGAGCTGGGGTTTAATCTGGGTCTATGTCTATTCTATCTAATTATAATATCGAGTTGTAAAACCAAACCCATTGCTGTGCACTAGCATGGGCAGGAGAGTAAAGCAGCACAAAGGAAGTAAAATCTGACATGACACTTGAAGAAAGTTGGGCTACAATAAGAAAGGAACTCATCAGAAGTGTTGCTTCGAAAGGACTGTACAACCTTAGATAATTTCACTGGAAATGAAGAAAGCTTCAAAAATAATGACCTAAGTCTCCATCTTCATAAGTTACATGAATGAACAATAGAATAAACTCAAAGAAAGCAGAAAGTGATAATTAAAATAAGAGTGGAAACGAGTGACATAGACAACAACAACAAAAAACAAAGATAGTCAAGAGAGCCCAAATCTTATCCTTTGAAATTAAAAACACTGGACTAGAAGCACCTGGGTGGCTCAGTGGGTTAAGCCTCTGCCTTTGGCTCAAGTCATGATCACGGGGTCCTGGGATCAAGCCTGGCATTGGGCTCTCTGCTCAGCGGGGAACCTGCTTCCCCCTCTCTCTCTGCCTGCCCCTCTGCCTACTTGTGATCTCTCTCTCTGTCAAATAAATAAATAAATAAATTTTAAAAAATTAAGAAAAAAACACTGGACAAATCTTTAGCAAAACTTTTCAAGAGATAAGGAACAGAATACAAATAAATAATTGCATCAATTGGACACAATCTTACATAACCACATATAGTAAGAAAACTATAACTATATGCTGAGAGTTTGAAACTTACATAAAATCAACAAATATGTGGGAAAATCTAACTTAACAGAATTGACTCAAGAAAAATTTAAAAGCTTGAAAATTCTGTATTTGTTAAAGAAACGCAAGGTTAAAAATTCCCCACCATAAGCATACCTTGGTGTATGCTTATGTCATACACCTATGCTTATGTCAGTTCAGGTCATATTCTCAGGGCATGAGATCAAGCTCCCCATCAGGCTCTGTGCTGCTTAAGATTCTCCTCCTCACCCTCTTCCCTTCCCTGCTTACACTCTCTCTTAAAAAAAAAAAAAAAAAAAAATCCCCACCTTAAAAGTAGTAGGTGGCCCAGGTGATTTTATATGTAAGTTCTACAAAACTTTCAAGGAACTGATCATCCCAGTTTCACATAAATTTATCCTAGCAGTAAAAAATGAAAACATTTCCCATATTATTGTATGAGGACAGCATAACCTTTATTCCAAAACTAAATTTATACCTTCTATGGAAGGAATATTACTGGCTTATTTCACTCATGAATACAGGTGCAAAAATCCTAAACAAGATATTTGCAAATTAATTCAACAGTGTATATAAAGGATTATACATCACAACCAAGTAGAATTTATCCCACTGAAACAAGAGGATTTTAATAACAGAAATTTTTTTTTAAGATTTTATTTATTTGACAGAGAGAGATCACAAGTAGGCAGAGAGGCAGGCAGAGAGAGAGAGAGGAAGCAGGCTCACCACCAAGCAGAGAGCCCGATGTGGGGCTTGATCCCAGGATCCTGACATCATGACCCGAGCTGAAGGCAGAGGCTTAACCCACTGTGCCACCCAGGCACCCCAATAACAGAAAATCTTTAAATGTAATTCACTATATTAGCAAATTAAAAAAGAAAAATCATATCATTGTATAATATATGCTGAAAGGTATTTGTTGAAATTCAATATTAATACATAATAAAAACTCTTAGTAAATTAGAAATAGAAGGGAACTTCTTAAAGCTGATAAGGAGAGCTATTTTTTTTTTTTTTGTAATGTCCTAAAGCAAACATTATCCTCAATTTGGAAATGCTAGGATTATTTTCTTTAAAAGCAAAAGCAATTTGATCTCATTTCTAATAATATTAAACAGGTAATCTTAGCCAATGTAATAAGACTCAAAATAGCAATTAAAGTTAGAAGGATTGTAAAGGAGAAAGTAAAATTATCACTATTTACAGATTATGTGATCATTTACAAGGAAAATCTGAAATAATTTACTGAAAATTTATTTAAAGTAACAGAAGAGGTTAAAACTGGCTGGTAGATATATATGTTTGTGTGTGTGGTTATGTATATATTTGCATGTATATTTGAAAATTAGTTTCATTTCTAGAAAACAAAGGCAGACAACTAGAAAACATAAAGAGAAGGTAGCATTTATAATAGTCTCAGAGAATATAAAGAATCAAGGAATAGCACTAACAAAATATATGCAAGATAAGAGATGTTATAGGAAGCTTAAATAAATGGAGAGATAGAACATGTTCTTAGCAAGATTTACTACAAAAATTATTGTTTCCAAGTTGAAGTATAGATTCAATGCAATTCTAATTAAAATACCAATAGTGTAGTTTGCTTTTAGAATTTGATAATATTAAACAATGCATAATAAAAAGTAGAAAACCACATATACCCAGGACACTTTTAAATAAGAAGTATATGGAGAGAGCACATGCCCTAAATAGATATCAGGAATTACTATAAAACTATAGTAGTTTAAACTGTACATACTGATACACAAATAGACAAACTGATTAATGGAATACATTGGAAATACCATAACTAGACCCATGAATATATGGAACTTTGGATTAGGACAAAAGTGGAATATCTGATCAGTGGAAAAAACTGAGGATTGTTCAATAAATGGAGCTACAAACAAACAGTTATCTACATGGAAAAAGACACAAATAAATTCTACCTCACTTCATGGCCAGATATCAATCCAGGTCAACCAAGTACATAAATGCAAAAACAAAACTTTAAAACCCTTACTAAAAAAGTAAAAGAAATACCTTTTAAACCTTGAGGTGAAAAATAGTAGTTTTAGACAACTATCAAAAAGGGACTATAAGGGAAAAGACTGATATATTTAACTATATAAAAATTAAGAACTTTCGTTCACCTAAAAATGTCATAACTAGTGTGAAATGACAAGTTGAAAACTGGGAGAAGATATTACTATATACTCAACCTATGAAGGATATCCATCAAGACCATATAGAGAACTCCTATAAAGCACAAACAATTCAACACGAAAATGGGCAAAAGACAGGAACAGGCATTTGAGAATAGGCAGGCCCTGTGACCATTAAGTACTTGAAGATATGTCCAACACCATTAGCAAAGTAGAAATGTGAATCAAGGCCATGATGAGATTTGGTTTTACACCCATTTAATTGGTTAAAAATCACAATACCAAGTGCTATAAAGAATGTGAATCCATAGGCCTCTTTTACATTGCTGTGGGAATAACATGGCAAAAAGTTTGCCACTGTCTCTTGAAGCCAAACATTCATATATCTTACGACCAATGACTCTGCTGTTTGCTATATACCCAAGAGAAATTCCTGTACATTTCAACAGGAAATATGTATTCAAATGTTCATAGGAGCACTGTTTACAATAGCAAAAGCTGGAGTATTCCAAAAACCCATCAACAGAAGCGTAAATGAAAGAGCTGTGAATATTTACACAGTGAATAGCATATTACATGTCAGAAAAATGAACTACTGCAACATGCAACAATCATGATAAATCTTAAAAGTCTTCCAACATTACATTTAACATATTTTATAGTTAAAAAACAACAAAGGTTACACACACACACACACAATGTTATGAATATGTAGAAAGGAAATCTATAAAATATACAGAAAGAAAAGCAAGGGCATGAATCAACATAGAAATTCTAATGATAGTAACATCAGGAGGGAGGAGACAGCAGAATGGTATGGGGGCAGAGGAACACAGTATTCTATGTAGGCTATTTTTAAGGTCCTGGCTTTAATTTCAAGTTACAGTTTATGGATATTTATTACGGAATTGAAACAAACAAAAAAACAAATAAATATTGGGCCATGTATGCATCAATGATGAGAATGTGTTTGAACCAGATGATGGTTAATGCATCTAATCGTAATTAGGGAAGAATAAGGAGCACTTGAGAAGTCTCTGGAGCAGCTCTATCCATAGAACTCCTGAGGTGGAAATATTCCGTATCTGCAATAGCCAGTGCAGTAACCACTAGCCTCCGCTGAGTTCTCGAATGTGTCTAGTACATCTGAGGAACTAAATTTTCAGCTGTATTAATTTGAATTAATTTATATTTAAATTTAAACAGCCACACAATACAAACAACGTTCAGTGGTGGGAGAAAATTAGTATTGTTCAGGGATCCCTGAGCAAATTGACCTGGCTTAAGTAAACGGTTCTCAGCAGAAAGTAGCCAAAAATAAGTTTGACAAAGACATAAGTTACTTACCTTGTGAAAAATCCAGCTCACCATCTCCAAAGAGTGGAATATGTACTTTTCTTTCCTCTTCTTGTCTTTCCACTTAGAGTAGTATGAGAAGCCTACTTAATAGCACGAAATTGAACTACCACTTATGATATGCATTCATTCATTCATTCATTCATTCCTCATTTAATTTTTCTTTCACCCTTCCCAAGGACACTGTTTTGGTAAATGAACAAGATTTCTTGAAAACAAAGAGGACATAAGCCAGTTATTATTTGAGTAAAGCCTAAGGCTGCATGTTTAAATGTATTTACCTCCTTCTTGTTAATGGCATCATTCAATCACAGTTTAGTAGCCTCCAAGTGAGAGGATTAGAAGTATCAGGGGAATTGCTCACTCAAACCAGGAAATGTGGGGGTTTAGTTCAAACAGTATCTGAAGGAAGCTGGTAAGCAACAGCTGAGAAGATGAAAGATCAGACCAACGCCTCCCTTTGAAGTAAAGACTACTCAGACTGTGAGTATAACAATGTTCATTACTGCCAGAACTCCAAGTGGCTGTTTGACACATGCTTTAGAATGTATCATAAAATCTATAAAAATATCAACAAGATGCTTTCAAGTGACACGAAACAGCTAGAGTGCCCTATTTGCAGGGACACTGCTGTTTAAAGGCAATTTGCTGGATTGCTTTCCATCTGGGACCAACGCAAGTGCCTTCCAATCTCTCTCCCTCCCCCCACCCAACAACTGCCACCCCTTCCTTTCTTGCTCCCTCCTCCCAACCCCAGCTAGAAACTCAGATTTTAAATGTTTCATTTCTGCTTCCTTTGAGGGCCAGGAGGAGAAAATGAAGCTTTTCTTGGCTTGCTTCTCAACTCTCCTAAGAGATTCAGAGACAAAAAGATTGCTTTGGGAAAATAATAATGCCAAATGAGCATTAAAATAATAAATGGGTTTTCTGGAAATTAGGTTCTCAGAGGTCATGCAATTAAAAGTTAGGAGGAAAACACACCTCAGGCTTGATTGGAGGAGACAAGCGAGAGCCTGGGCAAACACTTCCACCATACTTCAAGTTCCATTCAAGGTTTGAAGCAAGGGAGCTTGTTGATTAATCTATTTGCATACTTCCAGGACTTGATAACAAGCCAGAGTGTGGTATAATTTCATAGGCACTGATTATTAATAATAATGAGGACCGTGATTAGGGCCCTGAATATGGAGGGGTCACAGCAGGGCACAAGGCAAACATGAGTCAGCAGCACAATATTATTTGAAAAATAACAAACAAAGGCCGTGAACTGCCTGAGGAGACGTGCGGATGCCTTTCATTACATGAATGTTGATATATTAGACTTCGTCGCGGCACAGTTAAAATCAAGGAACTTATTCCTCATATACTGTCTTCAGAAAAGCTTTATGGAAATACAAGGACCCTTGGCAGCTTGTGTTTCAATTAACGTGCTTCCCTTGTGACTAGTGGGTCTTTCAGTAAAGCAGGATCTGTTGTGATTCTTCCCTTCTCCCAGCAACCTCCATCACACGATCTTGGGCTGAAGATCAAAGAAGAACCTTTCATAGAAGATAGTTTGCCTTGCTGAAGAGGGTACAGGGGTTCAGGGGTAAAGCAACTGTGCCGAAGTCCCAGACCTAGTAAGGGGCTAAGTTTGGGATCAGAAACTTGGCCCTTTCCACCTTGGTCCCTATCTCTAGATAGCCTACCAAAACTCCAACTTCATTTTTTCACTGGGCTAGAGAGCCAGATCTGAGCAATGGGACAGAATTACATATCACTCGGCTGCAAAATGCTGAGGGTCTGACAAATCAGCTCTAAAAGCACTATTCTTCATTAGACCAACAAGCCATTTTTGAAATACAGTGTTTCACACGGAATGGTATTTGGTGAGGAATAGAAAGAGAGTGCCGTTCCAGGCTAATATGTTTGGATGGATTAAACTGTGGTTCATGTCTTCATTTGAGGAAACACTTCTCACTTATTCCTTCTCAGTCCAAAACAAGCATGAGAGGATAACGTGAGAAGCACTGCTATGCTAACGCTCGTGACTATGTGTCCAAGTCTACACAAATGCCCAGCTGAAAACATCACCCATACTCCAGCTGCCGGGTCTGTAATACATCTTTCTCCCAAGAGTGTGTTCTGCAACCCACACATAACAGAGGCCTGCTTAGAGGGTCCCTAAGGTCCTTTCAGATCTCACATTCTCTGGTTCTGTAATTTGAAGTTTTCCTTCAGACCTCTTAGCTCTTTTGTTAAGCTTAAAAGATAGTCATCTGTTTCAACTTTTGATTAATTCTGAGCTTTATTAATAGAATGTTATAGCACAATTCCTTTTAAATATGTTATAAAAGCTTTGCTTTTTAATGCCTCAATCAAACACTTTTTTCAAAAGGAATATATCTTCAATTCCTCTTCCTAATAGCAGGCTTTCCTAAGTTGTCCTTTTGATTCTATTACATGATAGATGAAAGACAGCCACAAATCCTCCTTACTGAGAGGTGGGGTCCTCTCCCTTTGGATCTGAGTGGGCTCATTCCTGCTTAGTCAAAGAATGCAGCAAAAACAATACTGGGCTCCTTTCTGGGTCTTGGCCTTAGGAATTTGGCAGCTTCCGCTTCCTGTCTCTGGAGTATTTAGCTATCATGCTGTGACGGAGACAAAACAGCTGCCCAGAGGCACCTACATAAAGAGGAATTGAGGCCCCCAGGTGAGCACCCATCCAAATCCAGCACCAACTTGCCAGTCACAGAAGTGTGCCATCTTGGAAGTAGGTCCTCCAGCCCCATTTCCGCCATGCCAGGTGTCTCTGAATGGACAGCAGATCCCTGACCAAACTGCAGATTCATGAGTGAATGAATGGTTGTGCTGAGGCAGTTTGTCACGTAGCAATAAATACTACTAATAGTAATGATGCTGATGAAGATAATGAAAATAATAAAGCTAATATTTCCTGAGCATCTATCAGGTTCTAGATACAGTGCAAAGCACTTCATATGAGTTATATCATTTAATTGTCACAACAAAACAAGGAAGTAGCCACTCTTATTCCCTTTATAGGGAAGGAAACCAAAGCTTCATGTGACCAAATACCTAGCCCAAGTACATTTAGCAAGTAAGTGTAGATCGAGGTCAGTGACCCAAATCTTCCTTCTTGTTTTATGCTGAATTTCCCTCTGTGTCTCAATGCTCTTGGTGACTCATCCTCTGTATAGCTTTGTCTACTGTCTTTCTGTAAATAATACCTACGTCTGTCCTGACAATTATGACTTCTCACAAGCTCCAACCTGATCTTTGTAGGAGCACAGGTAAATATCTCCTTGGATCTTCCACCTCTGTGCTTGCTACCTCTAAACCTTGTAGTTCCCATCTGTAATTAATTGCCACTACTTCCCTTCTGGGCAGTGGGGATCCCACAAGAGATGGGCTAGGTCTTATTCCTCTCAATATCTTTAGCTCCTGGCCCATAATTAGTTGACTCTGTACAAGTGTACTTAACTACATTCTTTTCCTGTTTTCACTTCAAAGTCATGATGTCCCAAAGCAAGCCATCATCATCTCCATCACCTCCTCTTCCATATTCCATCAAAGACTTCACCATTCTCATAGTCCTGCGAACTTGGTGGCATTTGGCAACTGCTTCTCCTTCAGGCACTGAGTCCTGTCAATTCTTCAAAACACCTCTTACCTCTCACATGTTCGTTATGTCCTCTCATCCCAGCTCCCATTATACTACCTGTGGATTATTGTAATTTTCCTAAAACTGATATTCTTGCCTCATCTCCTCTCTTCCAATCTATTCTGAACATTTTTTAACGAACACTAAATGAGTCTTTTTAATGCATTGCCTTTATCTCATCACTGCCTTCTTACAATCCTTCAGTGGCTTGGGACCCCAGGATTGTGTGTCCTTGTTTAGTTTTGTGAATCAGTTAAGATGCTTGCAACTGCAAGTAAAACCCAACTTACACTGATCTAAACAAGGAAATCTGGAGTTCAGAACTAGAACCCAATGGCTCAGGATTTTAAGGATCTAGTTTCTTTGCATTGTTCCAACATCGGTTTCATGCCATACCTGGTCTTTCTCATTCATGCTGAGTTGTGATGGTATCGGGGTACATGTATCCTCAATAATTCCCAGTAGATTTACTCCTTGTGGCTTTTTCTTTCATCTCTTTAGTAAGTCAAGTTTCTGTGGCCTACAACATGTAGGCCACATTATACATGTTCTTGTTCTGCTTCCTATCATCTTTCTTCCAGGACCCAGACTGAATGAGCACCCCTTAGATGGGATGTTCCTAGATCAAAGAGAGCCTCGTGACAAAATCTGACATCCATGAGGCCAGGGAACCAATGGGATCCAAAGACAAGGGCAGCATTGTAGGGAATATTAATATTCTCCAAGTTAAACTGAGTCAACATACTGATTTTTAGCCATCACCAGCAAATGGGTAGAGATTTTCCTTCTGCCAAGGCACACCGAGCTGAGGGTCAGTTCCCAAGAAGTTTTGCTATTACGCAACTGGGGAAATAAAGTTGGGGACTTATCATAATGTCCAATAAGTATTTAATAATCAATGTCCCAATCCAGTGGTCCAGTCTCCTACTGCTCTCCCACTCATCAGTAAGCACTTTCTTCTGTGAACAAACATCTCCAACACTGGTCATGCTGGTTTTTTCACCTGGAAAGCCTTCTTCTAGCTTCCCATCCTGGACTCACCTACCCACCTTCTAGGAAGCTCCATCCATCACTTCCATCCTCTGATATTACTTCTCCACTAACATCAAACACCACTGACAAACATGAACTTTTAAAATTTGAGATATCCCGAAACCTTAAAAATCATTTAGCTCAACATCTCCTAAAGGGAGGACACCGCAATCTTTTAAAATTCTTTGTGGCCCCCACCACAAAAGTAAGCAGTAAAAAATGCAATCAGAAATCCTGCATATGTTATAATCTCTCTTAGTTATTCGTAATGTTCAGTAGCACCTAAAATCTCTGAGAGGTTTTTTATAAAGCTATTATAGTTAAGAAATCAATCACTTTAATAATAAATGAATTATATTAAATCTATTTTTAAAATAAATACACTAGTATATATTTGATAAGATTATTATTTTTGAACTAAGACAGTTATACTTTGTTTAAATTGTCATTTTCTAAACATGTTTGTCACTGACTAATGTCCTGTATAGCTAGTAAGTATTCCCCATAACCACATTGGAAAATCCTGATATAGGCCAAACCTCTCATTTAATAGCCTACATTACTGAGATCCAGGTAAGTCTAGTGACTTACCTAAAGTCACACAGCAACTGCGGTGAAATAGAAAGAGAGGCGTGCTTGGAAGGAAAAGTCTCAGGAGTATATCTACCTTTTAATCAGGAGTTTTAATGTAGATAACCACAAAACATTCAGAACATCAATGTTGCCTCCTTTGTTGCATGAGGATCATAATGATATTGACCTCTCAGTGTTGTTAAATCAGATAGTGTGTGAAAATACTTTAGGAAGTGTACTATTTCATACAGATGTACAATTATTACATACAGAGAATGAGAGCTAAAACTCCAGTCCCCAGGCTCCCAGCCAGTGCTATTTCTATACTATGCTGTCCCCACCATGCCCTCAGTTTCTTAATTCTTTTGCTACCTTTTAAGTCATTTCGATGCTTCATATCTCTGTGCCTGAGTCCTCAGCAAGACTGTAAGTTTCTCAAGATGGAATTGGGAGGGAGACAAACCATAAGTGACTCTTAATCTCACAAAACAGAGGGTTGCTGGGGGGAGGGGGCTTGGAGAAGGGGGTGGGGTTATGGACATTGGGGAGGGTATGTGCTTTGTTGAGTGCTGTGAAGTGTGTAAACCTGGTGATTCACAGACCTGTACCCCTGGGGATAAAAATATATGTTTATAAAAAATAAAAAATTTTAAATTTAAAAAAAAAAAGGCTGTAAGTTTCTTCAAGATAGGTAATACATCTTCCATTTCTATTATTTGCTCACAGCACCAAGCACAATGTGATACGTATAGTAAGTATTTGCAAAATAATAAATTGAATTTACTCCCAGGGACAACTGGAAAATAAAACTCAGTGTAGAGAAAGTAAAATTTTCAGGTATGCACTAATTTCTTTGTATCTACATGAATACTAAGAAAAACGTGAAGGTAATTCCATGCCCTAAAAGAAGTGCAAAGGGAGTTTCAAAGAAAATGAGTTAGATAATTTAAAAGTTTGACCTGAGAAAGGAAGGTTTAGGAATTGAGAGATTTTTTTAGTTCTCATTATGAAAAATTCTAACTGTGTTTCATAATGACAAGTCCTTGCAATGTTAAAGTTCTATATGTAGTTTCAAAACACTTTAAATAAATATACATGAGTTCATATATGTTCCATAAAAGATTTGCACTGACAATACAAATTCTGGGGAAGTTGGTAAAAATTGGGCTTTATTATTTCCATTTATTTAAGAGTGGGAAGAATATTCAATTGTCCATGATTTTAGAATTTCTTATGTTTAAAGCATCTGTTTCCAAATAAGTTGAAAAAGTTTGAAACTGTATAGAGAAAAGTGTTCACCAATGTGAGGATCATTTTCCTCTAATAGGTCATGATTAATGTTTGAAGTAGAAATAATTTATTGGCGTTGATATTGCAGGATTAAAATTTTGTTTTCCTGCTAATTTTTGTTTTCATGCTTATATCTCTTAGTAGAAACTGATGGATGAAATTCTCTTTGAAGCTGACCTCAGAAATTATAGTTATCCTACCCATTTGTGCAGTATCTCCCTTCATATAATTCTTCATTAATACTCCCAAATAGATTCACAAGATTAATGAGTGGCATATTTCCCATCTCCTTTTACTAGAAACCCTGGAAATACTTAAAATAGAAGAATGCACTTTTACTACAAACATATTTAGAAGTTTAATTAGCCAAAATAGTGTATAATCACATGTATCAGTCAGGATAAGCTAAAGTTTACTGCAAGAATAAACAACATTCCTAAATTTAAGACAGTTTATTTCTTGCTCTTATTACCTATCCAGTATGGGGAGCCAGGTGGCAGCGCTCATCCTAATCATTCAGGAACTCAGTTGAATGGAGGTGTGTGTTTCCACGCTCACCATGTGGGCGACAGGGCATATCACACTAGCAATTAAATGCTTCCACACTTAGCATAAATACATATCACTTCCACTCCCTTTTAACTGAGTAAAAACATAATCTAATCATGCCCAGGTAAATGTGGTCATACTGGTAGTCTCTTTTTGGGTTTGGCTATTTTGGCTTAAACTCTACTCATACATGTGGTACATCAGTCACTAGCCATCCAGTCCTCTGTCCATCTCAGATACATTTTTCCCTTATCGAGCAGATTCAGGGCTTCTTGATAAGGTTGACAATCTCCTTGAGCAACATCCCCAAACTTACGTACATTTTTTGCTGGGGTAAAACATACATAATATAGAATTTGCCATTATAACCATTCTAAGTGCACAGTTTGGTGGCGTTAAGTATGCTCACATTATTGTGGAACCGCCACAGCCATCCACCTCCAGAACTTGATCATCTTCTCAAAATGAAATACTGTGCCCATTAAACGATGTGCATTTTTCATCATCTCTCTTCCACCTCCAAAAGACCCCAAGCCAGAGTTAGGCCACTGGCTTTTTCTTCCTAGAAGACACATCAGGGTTTCAGTCTGGATTCAGTTCTTTCCTAGAAAATCCTCAACATCTCCAAAGGAAAAGTGCCTACACAAATACTAGGAGATACTGACCATATTTATCTAAACTTTTAAGAGTTAAGAGGGGTGTTTGTAAAAACCATATTGACAGGGACAGCAAGCATAAGCTAGGACTATCCTACACAACTTGGGACAAATGTTCATCCTGTGTATAAATCAGCAGTTCTCAAAGAGCAGCCCGAGAACCTCTGGGGTCCTGAGGCTTTCTCAGAAGGTGGTAAAAGTCAGAATTATTTCTATGATAATACAAAGATAATATCTGCCTTTTTCACACTCATTTTTATGTGTGTACAATAGATTTTTCCAGAAACCACATGACATATGATGTCATTGCCCTGATAGCTAAAGAAATATATGCTTTTGTATTCTTAAGGTTTCCAGAATTTTCCAGAGTTGTTCATTTAGGTTATGTTTTCAGAGATTAACTCTCTTTTTTCTCAGGGATTCTACTGAACTTCTACAAACTATCTTCTCTTATATCTGCTATAACCTCTGCCTCTGCAACTTCACTATTATCCAATGAGTCATTATTTTGAAAATCCAAAGTTGTCGTTATGCTTACATATAAACTCAAGAAGAAAGTATATTTTGTTGTTTCCTTTTGCAGTTTAAAATAATTATGTTTTAATTTCCAATAAAACAAATATAAGTTTATATACAATCTATCCCTCCTACAAAACAACAATAACAACAACAACAAAAAACACCTATAGGGTCCTCAATAATTTTTAATAGTGTAAAGGAATCCTGAAACCAAAAAACTTGAAATAATCCTGTTATAGATAAATGTTATGCTAAATCTTGGGAATTTAGCCATTTGGATACAAAAATCTTTATAGAGAAGTTTTATTTACATGACAAAGACTAGGAATTTGAGCCTGTTTTCTGCAGTCCACTCTCCTTAGTGATATCTTTTTAATTGTAGAGGGTCTGAGAGACTAGACCCATAGAGTATTAAAACTCGTATTTTTATGTAGTTCAAAATATTATTCTTACACATGCATAAGTCATATTGTGGTGGGAAGAAGATATTTGGTCAGGACCCATGGTTTTGAACACTCCAAACCTGTCCTGTTGTCACTCTGAAATGGTCAAAAGATATCTGAACAGAGACTACAACCAGACAAATGTTTTTGACTGGAGACTTGGCTTTAAACTCCAACACAGAACCCTAGCCCTTATGAACTGAGTTAGGCCACATGGTGCTCCAAGGACTTCTTGACTATAGTAGAGACTCTTACTTGACCCCATTCTCTCTAGAGGCAAATGAGAATGACCCATATAACTCAGTGAGATAGCAGCTGAACATTTTCTGAAATGGTCACATTTCTATCTATATCTCATGACTTTTAGAGCAAAGATAGTTGCAAGACAAAATGACCAGAGAAGGGTGGTAGAGAGTGAAGAGGGTACCATTTGACCTAGTAAAGCTTAATGTTCCTTTCCCCAATAATCTTGCTCAAAATTGATATTGGGATTGATATTGGGATAACCCAACCTTAGCAGCATTCTAACATTCTACCAACACCAGGTGTTGGTAGTGGTGATAAGAGAGTGCCTTACCTCTTTTTTGGGCAAGGTAACTCAGCTCACTCCTAGATAGTAATCTGTTCAGTCCATTCAATCCCTAAGACAATAAATACCAGAACTGCCAGGATCCCAGCATTCCTTATAGCAAATAGAATGTAGAGCTGGGTGGAAAACCTATTTGTAATCTCCCTCCAGGAGAGGGCTAAAGACTCTGTTCCATATCACTTCAAGCTGAATGGGCTTCACTGGGCCCAGCCTACTCCCAGCTACCTGACAGGAAATAAGGCCAGTGCCAGTAAAGGGACCGAAAGACCCCATGGACAACAAAGTACGACTAGTCAGTACCCAGAATTCCAATATCCCTTGACCACTGTCATTTGGGAAATTGGGATATCCTTAGAGCCATAGCAGGTCAGTTCTCTTAGTCAAAGCCACATTTCTTCCCTCTCCTGCCAGCCCATCACCATAGTCCTGAAACTCCTCATGCATTATTATGTGTTCTTATTTACCACCCCGCCATATTTACTTAGCTACTTCTATCCTCTAGTTCTTGACACTTGCCCAATGAAGGGGTCCATCTTCAGTCACTGTTGCCTTTCCCCATGGTAGTCTTGGGTGCCTCAGCCTCCCCTATGTAGGTGATAGGCTCTAGCATAGTTTTTATCATGCTCATGTGACAGAAGCCACAGAAGATCCAGTGACCAGGTTCAACATGTCTAGACACATGCAGACTCTGTCTCTTCATACAATTTGGAGATTCAGGCAAAGTGCTATATACTGGGCAGAGATCCATTTCTCCAGCAGTAACTCAGTGAGGCCAGGTAACAAAACCGTGAAATGTGGAGCATGAACTTTCACCAACAAGAGAAGAGATGAGACAATGACCCAGCAGGTAAATTTCTCTCCCTTCCTCCAACTAAAGGTTCCCAGGCACAGTGTTTGGGACAGCCTATCTAAAGATGGCCACATGACTACATAACTGGTTGGTTTCTTTTCCTCCTTTCCTGACTCTCCTCTCTGTTTTTCTCACCCTTGAAACTCTGAGAACACCCACTCCCCTCTTCCCCAATAAGGAATTATCACGTAAGCTTTGCCTCAAGTCCTGTATGATGTAACTTAGACACTGAAAGCCTCAGATCCATTATTCTTGTCAAGGGATGGAAAGAAAAATATATTGATGGGAAGGTATCCAGAGCCACACTTCATGTGCCCAGAGCAATTAAAAAACAAAAGTTCTGATACAGAACTTACCCATTCAACAGCAGTTCGATCTCTTGTAAATGCAGACACTCTTGTGCTCCTCTTAATTCTGTTGTTCAGTCTCACACTTTCTCTCTTCCCCACTTCCCTGCTCCCCGCTCCTGATTGGTCTCCTTGCCCACGTGGGCCCACAGTGGTTTGTTTCGCCTTTACTGCTTCTTGGTGGTCTCCAATCTTGACTTCACCCGTGCTCCCTCCAGCTCAGATGAATTCACTTTGGCCTCTGGTTTCTTTTCTTCACATGTGGACTCTTGTGCCATGGCCCCACTCCAAGGGCTCTGAGAGCCAGCTCAGTGAGCCTCAGCAGGCAACCACTGTATCCTATACCCACAAGTAAGAAAGAAAATTTAGATGCCCTTGATTGGTAATGTGGGGGAAACTTTCATGAGATACTATTACAGGGAATTAAACAATTCCTTTATATGTACATTTGTTTCTTATTGCAAGATGAGGATCAAGATAGAGAAATAGGGGGCGCCTGGGTGGCTCAGTGGGTTAAGCCGCTGCCTTTGGCTCAGGTCATGATCTCAGGGTCCTGGGATCGAGTCCCGCATCGGGCTCTCTGCTCAGCAGGGAGCCTGCTTCCTCCTCTCTCTCTCTGCCTGACTCTCTGCCTACTTGTGATCTCTCTCTGTCAAATAAATAAATAAAATCTTTAAAAAAAAAAAAAAAAAAAGATAGAGAAATAGAACCCCTTGAAGAAACCCACCCAGATAACATACAGCCAGAGTTCTGTCCATACACAAAAACTATTTTGAGGAGAGGGAGAGAAATTGAATTTTGTGAACCAACTGACTTCTTTTAATCTGTTTCTTCAAAAAATTCATCCAGCAGGCACATTATAAATCTATCTCTTCAAAAAATTCATCCAGCAGGCACATTATAAATGAAATGCAATGAATCTAATTGGTTTCATGTTAATCAGTGAAGGATAATGGTGCATTCAGTGAACTGGAGCAGTGACAGCCAGAGATGGAACTGCCTTAGAGGAGTAGAGCTGGGGGAAAGATTCACGTAAAGAAACTGAGGCTAAAAAAACAAAGGGTAGTGCCCGCGGGAAGGTCATGCTGCCCTTTAGTAGCTGAACCAGGCCCTGACTCAGGCCTCCTGCTTCCTGGGATAGAGGGCGAGGTAGGTGATTAGTTCTTTGAGAAGGCCGAAGCAGGCTCTCCTGTTGGGTCATAGGACATTTGTCCTAGACAGCCCTTGGCTGTCTCAGCTTCCACTGCTCTTCTGTCAGCCTCCAAAAACGGGACATGAAAATGGATTTGTTCAAGTGGTGACCCACACATTCCAAGCCTTAGCACCTTTTTAAATGAGCAAGTGACACAGTACCAGGCAAGATGCAACCTCCGCAAATGAATTAATTAGACTTTCAAAAAGAGCAAGCAGGCTTGCCGGGGTGTTTTATTACACAGTTTTCTAAGTGGTAATTGAAAAAGAAGCACTTGATTCTAAATTCCCTCCCTGAGGTGTTAATTATAGCAGGGAGGGACTGTAGAGACAGATTCCTATGTAAAATGAATCTCTCCATTGCTCAGGACTTGTGGGGTCCAGAGACCCTTATACTCGCTTTGGGAAACGGAAAGGGAAAGAGCAGGACACAAGATGGCAGCTCGACCTTGGGGTCTTTAGCTATTGCTCTACTGGAGAAATTTAAAATGCTCTCTCTTTTGGTGATCTTCTTCCAAAGTACTATAGATCAGAAGGTGAAAATGAATCAAATTAAAGGAAAACACGGAACTTGAATTGTCTTTTGTGTAGCCTGTCATTCCCTTCCATTTCTCCTCCTTTCCCTTTCCTTCCATTAAGAAAACTTAGTCTTTGGGCTAACTCAGTGCCATTAAAGTTTCTTAACACTTGCTGAACAGCTATAATACATCAGACATTGGAACTTTATACAGGGGAATGCATTATTCTGTCCTTATAGAAGCTGTAAGAAGGGGAAGACAGGCATGTGTCACAGATGGGAACAGATCCATGGCCCCAACAGCACAAGAAACAGGGAAGTATAGTTGACAGTTGAATAAGTTGGGGGGTGAATGGGGACCAACTCCTCCAGTCAAAAATTTGTGTTTAACTTTTGACTCCCCCAGATCTTAGCTACTAATAGCCTACTCTTTTTTAAAAAAATAAATATTTATTTATTTATTTGACAGAGAGAGAGAGAGGACAAGCAGTGAGACTGGAAGAGGGGGAAGTGGGCTCCCCGCTAAGCAGCAGGATTCAATCCCAGGAGCCCCGAGATCATGACCTGAGCTAAAGGCAGTTGCCTAACCAACGGAGCCACCCACACACCCTGACTAACAGCCTACTCTTGACCAGAAGACTTGTTGATAACATAAACAGTCAATCAACACATATTTTGTATGTTATGTATATGATATGCTATATTCTTATACTAAAATTAGTTAAAGAAAAAAAGTGATATTAAGAAAATCCTAAGGAAGAGAAAATATATATACAGTGCTGTGCTACACAAATCCACGTGTAAGTGGACCCATGTAGTTCAAGCCTGTGTTGTTCAAGGGTTAACTACACAGTGTTTGTGACACACACAGATGGTGGAAGATTTATCCAAGGTGCTATCCTTCCTTACAGTGTAAGGAGACAAAGTCAGAGTTGAGAAGTATTAAGAAACCATCCAATCAATTTCCTTCACGAGTCCTGTAGTCTTCCTGGACACTGGATGCAAATTAGCAAGATCAGTAAGAGTGTGGGTCCTAGAGACAAAGTGACACTTTGAATCATAGCTCCACCTGTGACTTCGGGCAAGTTACTTACCTCTCTATATCTCAGGGTCCTCATCAGTAAAATGAGGGTGATAGACATTCCCACCTTTTATGTTTTTCATGAGAACTAAGTTTACATATAAAGAGCACATACAATGGAGTCTGGCACATTGAAAATGATACTTATATGCATATTTGCTTTGGAGTGACAAAGGAGGACTTGTACAGCCTCAGAGGTGAGAGAAGGATGATGCAGAAACACTTTCAAGGACCTGTAAAGGGTGCGAGGGAAGGGACTGCATGGGACATAGGAAAGACCAAGTCATACCGGCGTGCACATACATACACACATGGTGCCCGGACAATAAACCCATCCATTACCCAACCCACTTTGTAGAAGGAAAGGAGAAAAGAAGCCGGGATCAATTGAGTATTTACACCGAAGACATTAAGGGAAAAAATGTGGAAGGGACTGCATCTATCTGAAAGTAATTAGGTAAGTTTTTGCTAAGCACACAAGAGAGAGCTTAAGAGCTAAATTCAACTCAATTGCAGAGACAAAGGTTCTGTTTTGCACAACTGAGACTGTGACTGCGAAATTCATACCCACCAATCAGATCAATGAAATCACCCAGGACTAGCTTGATGCTTTCCAGCTTTCTATTTCCACAGCTGCTTCCTCTGAACATTGCCAGCTCCTGCCCCTGCCGCTCCCCGGAAACCCCACCTTTGCAAATCACAAAATGAACCCAACACTTCCTCAACCAACCTGGGTCGGCACTGGCCACACATGACACAAGGATTGATGATCTTTCTTTCTTTTTTTTTTTTTTTAAGATTTTATTTTATTATTTGATAGAAAGTGAGATCACAAGTAGGTAGAGAGGCAGGCAGAGAGAGAGGAGGAAGCAGGCCCCCCACTGAGCAGAGAGTCAGATGCAGGGCTCCATCCCAGGACCCTGAGATCATGAGCTGAAGGCAGAGTCTTAACCTACTGAGCCACCCAGGCACCCCTAGATTGATGATCTTTAAGTGTGAGATGCCTCATGAATAGACTGCCAAACTTGATAGAAGAACAGGGACCACAGAGTCAGCTGACCTTTCTGGATTAGAGCTTCACCTTCTTGTAGGCTCTTAGGGATAGGAGAATGAGATAATGCCATAAAGTACAGAGTAGGTGTGCAGGAAAAAATTATTACATTCTTGTAATTATTATTTTGTTCTTTTGATTCTAAGGTTTCTGAAGTTATAAAGCTCATTGTCCTAGGAGCACTTATGAGGGCATCTCTATGCAAATGATGTATTTTTGCACACAATTTTGGAAGGATCCGGGGAGTTCAGCTGGAAGGTGTTCCCTAAGGAAACTGTTGTGTTGGACAGAAGCACCTAGGAAGCTCTTAAAACTCCCACTGTCCAGGGCATTCGAAACTAAATCAGAATTCCTGGAAATGGACCCAAATATTGGTAATTTTTAAAACTCATGTAATTCCAGGGGCACCTGGGTGGTTCAGTGGGTTAAAGCCTCTGCCTTCAGCTCAGGTCATGATCCCAGAGTCCTGGGATCGAGCCCCACATGGGACTCTCTACTCACCAGGAAGCCTGCTTCCCTTCCTCTCTCTCTGCGTCCTCTCCACCTGGTTGTGATCTCTGTCTGTCAAATAAATAAATAAAAATCTTTAAAAAAAAAAAAAAAAAAAAAAAAAAAACCTCATGTAATTCCAATGTCCTGACAAGATTAGGACCCGATGTGACCGTTTAGATCCTTACTTCTTAGAGTGTGATCTGGGACAGGCGACATCAGCATATCCTGGGAGCTAATTGTTAGAAATGCAAAATCTTGGCCATCACCCCAACTCTGCTGAATCAAATCTGATTTGATCCCCACCTCTTGAGGTTTGGGGGGTAAGGATTAAATGAGTCCACATATGTCAAGGACTGTTGTAGAAATCCCAACTTAGGAATTGCAAGTTCCACTTTCTCTGGCTATAAAAGCATTGGCAATCCCTGGGCCTCAGTCTTCTCTCTGTTAAAATAGGTCTCAGCTCTGGCATCCAATCTACCTGTGAGTAGAGGCATCTGGCCTCCCACGCAGCAAAACCTCTGATGATTCTCGGCCCTCCACTCCCTCCCCAGCTGTGGGCCCCTAGAGTCTCCTGCTGGGGAGTCCAACCCAGGAGCAACTGAATCTGGCAAGTGCTAAAAACGTAATTCCCTCTAAATCAATAATTTGCAATTAAACAGAGAAGACATTGAAGCCAAGGGGGTGCAGGCTTCTGGAAAGAGGACAGCTGAGCACTTCAAGCCTTTGGAACTGAGAAGAGAGGGAAGCCCAACCCTTTCCAAGCAAACAAATGAACATTCAGCTCCATTGTTTGTGAGGAAGCAAGCCCGGGGACTTAAGTGGTACTTGAGGGGTGAAAAAAAATCAAGAGCTTATATCAGCAGGACTCAATGCCAAGAGCTAATTTACTTTCCACTGCACTCTGTGCTTATACACTTCCCATGGCTCAGTGCCCTACTCAACCATGCTGGGGACCTCGGAAGCCTTAGAACAGGGCTTCACAGTTTGCTGGTTGCAGGCAGCACCCAGCTCATAAAAGAACTGGAAGCCTGCCTGGGTCCCCTCCCCATCCTCAGCAGCAAGTGTCAGACCGGATTGGGTGAATGCCAGGCGGGCAGTGCCAATGGGGAGCACAGACGCAATATAAGCAGGCAGCTCCATGGAGCCAGGATTGAATGATGGTTGATGGATGCTACACAGCGATACCTGCAATCTGGGGCTGGGAGCCACCCCATGGGTGGTCTCTAGAGATGGGCAGGGATATGCTGAAATTCTTGAAACAAAATTGAAATATGCTTCATTTTCAAAGTAAATGCATGCCATGTAAGATCGGGAGGTGCAGAAGGCAAATATAAAAAACTGCAGCTCTGGAAAGACAGTAAATTCAATGTATAGAGATTATAAAACAAAACACAGGTCTTTTGATTTTCCCCAAACCATAGAAATTTGAGGAAAGGAACAACATTTTTTCTTTCACAAGTGTTAACAAATGGCTTACATGCATCATTAATAAGTCAAAGCTGGACATCTTGCCCAGAAGGACAGGAAAAGAAATATCATTTATTGAGGAGTTAGTATGTGCCTGAGTCTAGGTGCCTTATGACAGCAACTCTTCTAGTCCTTATAGTCTTATTTGGACACAGATTTTAGCATTAACTTCATTTTACATGGAAAGAAATTTCCCAGAACTGATTTTCAATTCCAAAATATGCATTGGGCCTCATTGTATGTCAGACACTCTTCTACAGCATGAAGAAAGATACAAAGAATTACAAGACACAGTCCTAATTTGTAATCAAGTCAGGAAAGCAAGATTCACAAAGAAAAGGTGACATAATCTGGCAAGTGCCAAGTGCTAAATGGATAATGCAGAAAGGAAGAGCTGTATTAATATGAACGGGAAGAGACAAAGAGATTAGGACTTCGGGGGACAGGAAGACACACACAGGTTAGTGTTGAGGGGTTTTAAAAAAAAAAAAAGCCAACATGATTCGAAGAGTGAAGAGAAACAATAATATTCCAAATGAAGAGGGCAGCTAGAACTAAGGTACAGAATGAAAGGGTAGACTCCATTTGTTAGATGGTATGAAGGCCCCTCATGGTGTATTTTTCTTTGATGATATTGTTATAATACAGAATTTGAAAAGTGGCCACTGTAAAGTTGTCATTCAAATCCTTTTGACTCCTAAAAGAATCCCAAATCACAGCAAGAAAATATAACTATTTGCTCATTCAGCAATTATTTGCTTCCTTGCTTTGGGCCAAGTACCCTAAGGCATATCCACTGTCATGGTACATTGCTAAGAGCTCTGCCACCTGCAGAAAATATGGTGCCCAATTCCAGTCTCTTAATGGGTGACACAGAACTATGGACAAAGACACCCACCCAAATATAACTACTTTAAAGCATAGGTATGTGCTGGTGCTGTTCTCCTAAAGGTAGACAAAGGCTTTGGGAAAATTTCCAGGCATCTCATATTAGTCAACTGGTGTTATTTTTATTAGTACCTATGAAGAATCAGATGCACCATTACAAATCTTTACATACAGGCCAAACCCAAAGTCATTGTCATAAGAGGAAAGGATAAAGAGACACTAGGCAGAAGCTAAACTACTTTATGGTAGAAGTTCTGCATCTTCCTTCCCAAGGGAAAGGCTGGTTCAGATCTCTCTCTTCTCTCTGGAGGAAGCAAGACATTCCATTTCCAAGGAGGAGAAATTCTGGTCTCCACTGTTTAAATTCTAGAACATTCCATTGGACCACCATCTACTGGGTAGAGCATCTAATGGAACAAAAGTTCACAGAGCACATAAATGTCCTATCTTCATATTAATGCAGTAGTCGTGTGAGTTGTCCTAGGTTCAAGGTTCTTGCAAATTTTCTCTTCTCTCACCTCCTTTCTTTTTTTTTTTTTTTTAAAGATTTTATTTATTTATTTGACAGAGAGAGATCACAAGTAGGCAGAGAGGCAGGCAGAGAGAGAGAGAGGAGGAAGCAGGCTCCCTGCCGAGCAGAGAGCCCGGTGCGGGACTCGATCCCAGGACCCTGAGATCATGACCTGAGCCGAAGGCAGCGGCCTAACCCACTGAGCCACCCAGGCGCCCCTCTCACCTCCTTTCTTTATGCCAGAATGGTAAGAATGTCTGAACTGCTTTGAGCAGCTCTTCCCTTCTATTCTCTCTCCCCTTTGCATTCTCTTTCTCATTCTCTCTCTCTCTTTTCTTCTCTCCTTCCCCTTTATCTATCTATATATCTATCTATCTTGTGACAGTTCGGCATTTAGGAAGCATAAGGAAGGATAAGCCAGCTTCCTTCCATCACTGGAGGACCTGCTCTCTTTGACTCCTTTTTACCAGGAGTCTGAGCTGCTATTCCACTACATAAAATCCAAGACTCTTACTTGAATGTTGAAAGAAAGATAGAGTTCACAAAACACTCATTTTTGAGGCCATATTGTCCTTCCTGATCTAGGAAAAAGACCTGTGGAGGAGATTCAGGCCAATTACTGGAGTCCAATGTTGGCATTTGGGGGAAAATATAAAGAGAAATACTGTTCCATTGCCTTACTTTGCCTCCCTTGTGTACCTCCCTCCTTTGAGGGAGACATTCTGAGAAGAACTCTCTAGACCAAACAGAATTCAAAAATGTTTGAATACCCTAGTCAAATATAATGGTAAGGGCTTTCTAACACCACACCTTAATTAGACTCAGTCTCCATAACTTCCAACACTCACCTCAAATAATTAACTCCCTGGGATTCAAGGAAAATTGGAGGTTCTATGAAAATTCTCCCTTCCCTCTTCTCACCCCTGTTCTGTGACTAAAACACTCGACACGCACTTGCACACACACACACACACACACACACACACACAGTGCAGCTCCACACAAATTAGATTGAGACGTTTTCTGGAAAAACAATCCATGGTTCTGTTTCCATGGAAGCAATCTCATGTCCCCAGTGGCAGCAAATGGCAGGCAGACGGCGGTAAGGGAGCTCGCAGTGCCGCAGTGGGCCTTCTCCCTCACCGCCAACTCGAGCAGAATGCACTGTAGGAAAGCGGGAGGCAGAGTTGAGCTTCACCAGAAAACCAAACCTCAAGGGAGGCAGTGAACCCCAGCTGTGCCCCCTCTTTTGGGCCACATGTACATCTGGGCACTCTGGGCACAGCTCCAGCCAATCAGCCAGGCTGATCCTCCCACAGCTTCTCACAAAAGGCTGCTCACTCAGAGCAGATGGCGGCGCCTAAACCAAGATGGAGGCCGCCCAGGGGGCTGGCACTGAGAGAACATCCGTTGCTCTATGCAAATACCCTCTTCTCACCACCCCCTGTGGGTAGATGACCCTTGCTTCTCTCAGCTTCTAAAGCCACATCCCAAAATGTGGCCTGTGCACCACCCGTGGTACACAAGATGATTCAAAGTGAGTCATGGATGAACATTCTTTTAAAATTTTGAGAGTTACATATTTACTGTAGTGTGTATTAGAAACAAAAACTATAATTTCATGGATATTATTGCTTAGAATAAAACTAAAGTAGGTGTTTAAATAAAATGTGAGTCGATTTTAGGGAATAAAGTAACCATTGGAAAACCTGAGTTAAAGAAAAGATTCCGTCCTCTCTCAGGACTGGATAACTTTCTTAGCAGAAGGAAAAAATTCTTGACAGGGTACAAAAAATTAGGGAGCCGCCAGACAAATTCTCCACTGAGGCCAATGAATGTACTGGAGGTTCCCTTTACCAATCTTAGACTGTACCTAGTGCTGGTGCCCAGCACCTTGCTGAGGCTCCAGAGAGCTATGTCAGAAGGGATGCTCAGTTCATTAGGTTCTCATTAGTACTGACCACGATCCTGCCCTGGGTCAGTCCTGGCCAGATGGACAGAACAATGAAGAAGGCCAATCCACTGAAAGCCTCTTTGTCTTCCCACTTTGAGCCATTATCCTGGAGCCAGCTCTGAGTAGCCAGCAATCTATTCCTTTCCCCTCAGCTTCACCCTGGCTCTTCTTAGCTATTAAGACTCAAATGTGACTTCTATAAAGAAGTCATCTTCAGCCCCAAAATGTACTTCCTAAGGTCTCACCAGCCCAAGTATTGCCACAAAAGAAAAAACAAAAGTAGAAGGGATGTAGGAGTTTCTAATCTTCTCTCCCATCCTCCCTCTGAAGCTTCCATGAAAAAAGTAAGGAACTGGATGATTGAGTCCCCTTGTAAGATAGTAAGAGTAATAACAAAAGTCATGATAATTGAGATTTATTAAATCTATCTAGGTTCATTATAACTCTATGAGGCAATCGTCATTAGTCTCACTTTATAAACCATCCTTCCAAGACTCAGGTTAAATAATTTGGTTAAGGAGTGGCAGAGCCAGGACTCAAACCCAAGTCTATGTGACTCTGAATCTTATTCTATTTTATGGACTCAGCTGCCTTCCTTTCATGATCTTCCTCAAACTCCATTGTGTCCTTTTGTGCCTGTCCCTACCCCTCCCTACTTCCTCTGTGCATGTAGTCAGAGGAGGTCCCTGGAGAGCCCATCAATCTGAACCCCTGTAAAAGGCCATTTCCTCATAACACACCCTGAACATCTGTAAAAACAATTTCTCCTCAAGCCTACAACTGAACCTCATAATAAAAACTCACCATCCAATATAGCCTTAAAAAAAAAAAAAAGAGTCCTGATGGCATTTTAACTACTAGGGGGACTTAGTGATGTTTATTTCCTAGTTATTCTGGGAAGATGCTTGCCTCTTACGTTTTTAGAACAGAGCTATCTATGACAGAGCTATCTATGAGACACTGGGATATTTTTTCTTCCATTGGGAAGACTGTGTTGGTCTTCAGCTATATAGTTTAGATTATGCTGCTGTAACAATCCCCAAATATCAGGCATCTAAGTTTGTTTCTCACTCACTATGAGTCAGCTTGGGGTGCTGGTGATGGTCCAGCCAGCTAGCCTCAGCATTCAGGCAGCTTCTGTCTTACAACCCTCTCTCTCCCAAGATTGCCAAGACAGTGGAAGCAAGAACATGGAGAACTGCATACTAGCTCCTGTGGTATTGTCCAAAACCAGCCATATGGTCATGGCTAATTCAAGGGATTGGAGCTATACAGTCTTCCCATGTTCTAGGAACAGGAAGAGATTTAGAAATATGGGGCAGAGGGGTGCCTGGGTGGCTCAGTCATTAAGCATCTGCCTTCAGCTCAGGTCATGATCCCAGGGTCCTGGGATCCAGCCCCACATCAGGCTCCCTGCTCAGCAGGAAGTCTACTTGTCCCTCTCCCTTCCACCCCCCACTTGTGTTCCCTCTCTTACTGTGTCTCTCTCTGTCAAATAAATAAATAAAATCTTTAAAAAAAGAAAGAAAGAAATATGGAGCAGAACCATGGTTTATCTTCCACAACACTCATAAACTTTCTTTTCCACATGTGCAGGAGGAGGTAGTGTCAGCAAGAAACTCAGTGAGAAGAGCCCTGGAGCAGGAGTCAGGAGATAAGAGTTTGAGGCTCTTCTCAACCCCTTCTTAGCTATTCTTATGGAAATCACCTGGCCTCACTGAGGCTCAGATTGTTCATGCACAGTGTAATGAGGTTTGGTGAACTTCACAGGGTTAGTTTAAGTTTGGCGGTGAATGTGTTGCTCCACAAAAAAACCTTGCCACTCTTTAGTACTTTCAAAGCCATCTTTTCTGTCATGGGGAAAGCAAAGAATAAAAATGGAAAAATGAAACAAAACAAAACTGGTTTCAGGTGTCCTGAGTTCATATCCTAGTTCTCTCCTCTTACTAAAGTCCTTTGATGTCTCTGAACCTCAGTTTTCCCATCTAATAGATGGTGAAATTGCTTCTATTCACCCCACTGAATAGAGACACTGAATACAAAAGACTGTATAAATTGTAAAATTCTCCACAAATGGAAGGGATTATTGTCTTCCCTTCCCTCTTGTCGCTAAGATGTCACCCCACCTCCTCATCTTCCCCTCAGCTTTTGAATAAGCTTTATCTCTCATCCTTCAGAGGATGTTTCTTCACCCTTCATGCCCATCCCCCACTTAATTTTCTGCATAATCTCTTGGCTATTGACAGCCAAACTTCCTGGAAACAAGGCTGCACATATGCCTGGTCCCCATTCTTACCTTCCATTCTCTTCGTAACATTTTTATTTAGTTATTGTCTCCACTATCAGAAGAATGTATCTCTTAAAGGTCCCCTGAATTCTTCATTAATTTTTATCAGTTTTGCTTTTCTTGACTTATTGAAACATTTAACAACAGTGACCACCCTATCTAATCTGACTGATTCCATACTTTGTTGGTTCTTTCCAAATTCTATTGGTTATATCTATAAAACAACTCTGTCTTATTGATTCTATTGCTAAAAGAGTTGTCAGGTCCATGTCTTACGTTCCTCAATTTCCACTAGTATGTCCTATCGAGTCTCTGTTACTGGCTTTTTTCCAGAAACACCTCCACATCCATCTCTTCTCCATACTCTTTGCTCCTGTGCTAGTCCAGACTCCCAGTTATCTCTGGCATAGCTTAGCTATGTGTCTGGCCTTTCTTCAACCAGCTATAAAATGGGAAGTATAGTATTTACTGCCTAGGGCCTGAAGAAAATTAATTTATGATCTTAAAGAGGGCAGCAGTGCCATGCTGCTGGTACTTTCCTCCTCTTGCTTAATATACTGCCTGGTTTTTTTCCCTCCGGCCTTGTTTGGCTACTATTCACCCACAAAATCATTCAAAATGTCTCCATTTCTTCAACCTCTAGCCCAAACATCTCCTCTTAGCTTTATGCTCAGTGCTCTCTCTCCATTCCCTCATGTTTCAACTGCCATAGACTATTCAGCATTCTGCAGACAGCCACCTACAGGTATTTGGATACATTATCTCTTCCACTTGGAATTTACTTCCTTTTCTTAATTAATATTTAATGTATTATTTATTTCAGGGGTACAAGTCTATGAAGGTTCAGGTCTGTGAAGGTACAGGTCTGTGAACTGTCAGTCTTCACAATTCACAGCACTCACCACAACACATACCCTCTCCAATGTCCATAACCCAGCCACCCTATCCCTCTTCCACACACCCCCAGCAGCCCTCAGTTTGTTTCCTGAGAATAAGAGTCTCTAATGCTTTGTCTCCCTCCCCAGTCCCATCTTGTTTCATTTTTCCCTTCTTTGCCCCCACGAACCCCCACCCTGCCTCTCAAGTTCCTCATATCAGAGAGATCATATGATGACTGCCTTTCTCCAATTGACTTATCTCACTTAGCATAATAGCCTCTAGTTCCATCCACGTAGTTGCAAAAGGCAAGATTTCGTTTTTGATGGCTGCATAGTATTCCACTATATATCTATACCACACCTTCTTTATCCATTCATCTGTTAATGGACATCTAGATGTTGATCCATAGTTTGGCTATTGTGGACATTGCTGTTATAAACATTGGGGTGCATGTGCCCCTTTGGATAACTACATTTGTAACTTCAGGGTAAATATCCAGTAGTGCTAGGTCATAGGGTAGCTCTATTTTCAACTTTTGGAGGACCCTCCATGCTGTTTTCCAAAGTGGTTGCACCAGCTTTCATTCCCACCAACAGTGTAGGAGGGTTCCCCTTTCTCCACATCCTTGCCAACACCTGTCATCAAAAATCTCCCAACAAACAAGAGTCCAGGGCCAGACAGCTTCCCAGGGAAATTCTACAAAGAATTAATACCTATTCTCCTGAAACTGTTCCAAAAATGGAACTTACTTTTCTAAGAAGACAGCCCTCTCTCTACTTTCAACATCCCATCAACATTAAACTTGTTGTAAAGCTTTCTTCAACCCAATAGCCCTATCCCCAGGAACAAATCATTACTCCTTAATTCTGTTTTCCTGCACTTAATTCACATTTTGAAGAAATGTGGCATTGTGTCCCTTTGTATTAGAGGTAACTATGTGACATAGGTAGTATGGATAGAGACCACCACGAGAGAGACAATTCACTAAGATATGTGCTCCAGGACTAGTAAAAGGCTTCTTTTAAAAAGGGAGGGGGTGCCTGGGTGGCTCAGTGGGTTAAAGCCTCTGTTTTCACCTCAGGTCATGATCCCAGAGTCCTGGGATCGAGCCCCACATCAGGGTCTCTGCTCAGTGGGGAGCCTGCTTCCTCCTCTCTCTCCGCCTGCCTCTCTGCCTACTTGTGATCTCTGTCTGTCAAATAAATAAATAAAATCGTTAAAAAAAAAAAAAAAGAAAAGAAAGAAAGAAAGAAAAAGAAAAAGGGAGGAGGCCCAGAAAGGGAGAGCAAGACAAGAAGAATCAAGAAGGCAACGTTGCAGAGAAGGGAGAGAGCAGGGATCCACAGCTCTGGGATCAAATAAAATCATGTGTGCTAAAAAGCCAGGATAATTGAGGGAATTAAATAGAAAGTTGGAATAGATTCGTGAGGAAGGGACACAATGGGTGCCCACTGGTTTGAATGAAATGGTGTACATTTCTGATTGGTTGTCTGCCTATTAAATGATATCATAATTTTGAGTTTTGCTGTTATGATTATCTCCATAACAGAAGTAAAGCATTCCCTGCAGGGAGTAAATTTGCACTGTCCCCCTGAACATGAGTCATGCTAGATGGCCTTGATGGGCTATTGCTAAAAGACACATATTCCATATGTTCAAGAATTGCAAACCAAGCTCTGATGAAAAAGCAGATGTGGGTGTTGGGATTGGTCTACAAACAATGGCTGAAAGGTAAGGCATTGATTCGTCTCACATGAAAAATGACATTGATTCATCTCACTAGCCCTGGGTTGCATAGGCAACGCAGGGCTAGTGGCATCCAGAAATCAACCTCTCTCTTCTTCCTTTCTACCAGCCTGAGAGAAGGCTGCCATGCCTTAGGGCCCACACTAACTGCAGAGAGGAGGAAGGCAGGTGACAAGAGGCCTCACTTCTGTTTATATTTCATTGGCCACGGCAGCAAGAACGTGGTCACTTCTGGCTGCAAGGGAATCTGGAAAGGGTGTTTGGAGCATTCCAAACTCTGTATCACAGAAAGGCATAGTGACTGGATGTGAACTACCATGTCTGCCACAGATGAACTAAAACAAATTTTAGAATTATTTATCATTTGTTTGTATTCCGAGCTCCCTGAAAACACTGGTTTAGTAATATCAAAACAAACAAACAAGCAAGCAACACCAGAGACCTGGTATATGTTAATATTGAATATCTTGTTGAATTATGTCTCATTAAAGGAAATGACTGGAGATAGGGCTGGAAAAGTGAAAGCTGATGGCCAGGATGAGTCCTTCTCTAAATACTCCTAAAGGCTACTGAGCAAAGACGTAGTGGAACAGCTATTTAAACAGGGATTATTTTTACCTAACCCTACTTCTAAAAGGATTTAGGTTACACTTTATAATCAAAACAATCTAAAATAAGGCAATTCAGGATGAAAACGAGGTAGAATCATCTAAGACCAGCTAGGAAGAAGTGCAATCCTGTTGCAACTTGGTGTAGAAAGATATTGAGTATGAGCCATGCTAAGTGGAGAGTCAGCATCAAAAAAAGAGGGGCACTAGGGAGGCTCAGTTGATTAAGCACCTGGCTCTTGATCTCAGCGCAGGTCATGATCTCAGGATTGTGAAATTGAGCTCTACATCAAGCTCCATGCTGGGTATCAAGTCTGCTTAAGATTCTCCCCCCTCACCTTCTGCCTCTGCTTCTCCCACGTGTGCCTGTGCTCTCTCTCCAAAAACATAATAAAATAAAATAAGTAAAAATAAAATAAAAATTTATTGGTGAATTTTAAAAAAATAAATTTTATAAAGGGGTCCTTAGAGCTACAGTTTCTGGACATAAAAGGGAAATGAGCATGGGAAAAGAAGAGAAAGGTCAAATAAGTAAAACAAAGCCGTGTGACGGAGCCTGATGTAGGCACTAAGGCTCTTCAATAAGTTGTGGTGCAACCTACCTCCAGCTGCTGGAAGAGACTCTTCACTGAGAACCTGCGGGACCTCAGGAAACCTTTGTGGGCATCTAGTTCTCCTTTGTACATCCTACCCTTGACCCCTCTTGAGAGAACAGATACATCTTCAGGGACTTAACAAAATATAAGAGGCTACTCTGTGCCTGGTATGGTGATAGGCACTTTTACAGATCCCAGTTCATCTGATTTCTGAGACAGATCAGTTACTAAATTTATTTTTAATTTTTCTCCTGGACTGCCTGAACATTCTAATAGGAGCAGGCCTGGAGCAAGAATGCAATAGAAGCTGCCTTGAGTGAACACAACAAAATATCATATAATTACATGGTACTTCAGTTTATAAAGTATTTTCACTCACACTGTTATATTTGTTACTCAAAACAAACATTTATCTATTGAGCAGATCTCTTGTGATTGACAAGACATAAAAGAAGGAGTTCAGTTTTACCATCAATGAGCTCAAAGAGGTGAAAAAAACAAATACAGAAAACTGCCCCACAAGATAATGTGCTTTAGAAGCTCAGAATGGGTGAGGTTGGCTCTCTGGTTTCATCCAAGGTGGCTTCGAAGTTTACAAAGGCATCTGGGCTATGAACACAAGAGCAGAGAGAAGTGAAGAGCCACCAACAGACGCAGGGAGGGGGAGACAGAGACAGAAAGGAACATGGAGAGAAAGTAGGCTGTGATTTTGCAACTGGGGGTCAATGAGATGTCCCTATTTTCTTTCACGAAAACTTTTCAAACTTTAAGTATGAAAGAATTTCTGTTCCTTGCAACCAAATGATTCCCAATGTTAACAACTGTCTAGGCTTCCTTTTTTCTGGGCAACCAAACATGAAAAAGCTGTGTCCTTTAGCGGGATTTTTTAGTGAACACTGGATTCACCAGCAAGCTCCTCCCACTTGCCCCTTCCTTACTCTAGCCACACTCTCCTCCTGCTCTTGAAACATCACTGCCCTATGTCCCTCCTCCCAAGGCCAGGCTCTGAACTCCCAAGGAGACAACTGAGATCCAGTTATCTGATGCGCTCGACCATATAAGTCTGCTACTGAAGACCAAACAGCAATTTTCTCCTGACAACACATGGAGAATTAATTATATAAGCAAAAAGCAGAAATTAAAATACACCCATAATCTCATTACCAAGTACCTCCTTTGTTACCATTTTCCAGCTTCTATTTTTTAGATAGTTACACATATTTTGCTTAACAAAAATAGGATCATGCTATACAAACCACTTTGTTACTTGTTATTTTCATAATTATGTAGGTAATGTTCCTTTAATTTCAAGTAATAAAAATCAACTTCAAAATGGCTAAAGAAAAAAAAAAAGGCAAATAAAGCATCAGATGGAATCCCAAGATTTTAAAATCCAGGCAGCCAGTGCAGGAGACCCAAAGGCCTGGCTTCTTCCTCCTTCCCATTGATTTTTTTTTTTTTTTTTTTTTTTTTTTTTTTGCCTTCTTGGGCTCTTTCCCCACACCTTTCTGAACATCTGCTCCATTCTTCACTAATAACTAAAAAGTTTCATTTGTGTTTACATATCCTATCTCAGGCCTAATGCTGAATATTTCTCTTTCTCCTTGCTTCAATGTTTTTTCAAGCCTTTTTCAAGGTGTAATCTACAGTTTACCAACTAAAAATACATGGTCAAAGAATTTAAGTGACCCGCCCACTTCCACAGCTAGTAAGTGGTGGAACGAAAAGGTGGCCTGCATTATTCTAATTCCCAATCCCACACTATTTCTACCTTTGTATATGCCTCCCAAACAATTCTGAAAAAAAATCAAAAAGCTAAATAAGGAAAACCTGGCTAGAGAAGCACTCTCTAAGACCAGCAAAACTTCTGGGTGCTTGTATTTAACATTTACAGCATCAGAGAGCAAGCATTTTATCTATATCTATATCCTTCTATAGATATATAGATAAATATTTATAATAACCCAGTATTTTTCCATCCTCTATCTCTATCGGTGCATTTTTCTTGATTTTCTGAAGAGATGAGCTATGAGGACGCAGTAGAAGCAGCTGTTTGGGAAATATTGCCTTTTCTTTGTTCTGAATGCTATTTAAACATTGGCAGGGGGCCTCATTAAAGATGAATCGTTGAATTAGCAAGTAGTGTTGTAGCTAGAAGAGACAGCATGTGCTCCTGTGGTGAAAACAGATTTGCACAAAGGAGGGAAGGTTTGGGGGTCTGTGGGGGTGGGAGATGGACAGAGGGTGGAAAGTCCTGAGACACACAGCAAAGTCAAGTGTTTCACAACCTTCTCCAACCTGCCCAGTGCCTCAAGGAAGTGCACGAAGGCTAAAAGAAAAGCTCTACCTCATGACCTATGGATGTAAGAGGGAGCCCTTCGCTCAAGGGTAATAGTGGTTCTAAATAACCTCTACTTCCTCCCCTGTATGCTGAGCGTCTTGCAGCTCCAGGTAATCTAAAGACTTGGCCACCAAACCCAATAACAACAAAAACAATGAATGATTGCAAGATGACCCCACTCTCTGCCCTCCTCCCCATATGCCTTGTCTATCTTGGAGGTGGCGAAGAGGTGTTAGCCGGTTTATTTCTTTGAATCCATGACTCGGTTCCCACACTGTTTTCTCACATTCGTGATGGCTTTCATTTGCCTACAGGTTTGGAAATGAAAGAGGCATGGCGGCAGGGACTCCTGTGGGATTATTTGCTCCCACACATCAGATGACCGATTGTCCTGGATGCTGTCTGAAGTTGAGACTCATCCCCAAGTGGTGTTTCACAAGGTGTGTCATTTTACTTGGGCCTGTTCTTTCCCTTGAATCCTTGGTGCTTCAGAATTTTGGGAGGAAGAAGGATAGAGTGGGAAATGGATGGAGGATGAAGAAGGGAAAGGAACCAACCATTACCAAGTGTCTACTATGTACCAGAGACTGTGCCACATGCCATGGCAAATATTGTTCATTCCCCAAAGAGTATGATTCCCATTTTAAAGGTAAAGAAACTGAGGATCAGAGGGAATAACTTGGTCAAAGCCACACAGCTGATAAATCACCCATTTGGGAACGCAAAGCCCGATCTGTCTGACTTCAAGCCGGTACTTCTGATATGATAATTCTCATAGATATTCACAAATATGGTTTAAAACAAAGGACTTGTGGATATGAGTTCGTAGTCTAAGATGAGGAACCTAAAAGTCTTTGTCTCAGATTAGCTCTCTTGCATGGAGACCTGGAGAAATTCCTGGCTTGGGTCTCCAGCAGGAACTCATCTAGTTCCCTTCTTTGACTGCCATCATGCCAGTCCCTGAGGTCACTGCTTATTTGGGCAGATCATATAAAGGAACCAAACCCAAACAGCCAGGGCCCCCAGAGCAGTCTCAATCAGAACCATTCTACTTGCAAGGATCAAGCTTCCTGCTTTGCGGACCTTCTGGGCCTCAGACCTTTAGATGGTACCAGGCCGTAATATACACCCCATTCCCTTAGCCAACCAGCCAAGTCTCTTGAATTTCTTCTCCATAAAACTGTGCACTCAAAGTATAGACAGGGATGGATTTACAAAAGGCCAACCAGGCAATCTACACCAACCATCTCGGTGGAGAGGATGCTAGACAAGGCCCCCGTCCTGAAACACTGATCACACTGTCTACCAAGTCTCCCTCACCCTCCCATAGGTTTGAGACTAGAAGCCTTTGGTAGTATCCGGGGTCCCTTATGTCCACTAAAAATAAAGCTGTGAGATGGGTCACACCTTAGATTCACCAGTTTGAGCAGGGGTTACTGATGTGACGGAGAGCAGAGATACCAACCAAAAGACAAATTCTGATTTGATCCCAAGTGTGCTCAAAGGTGGTCCTGCTAGTTGCTCCCCTCTGAGGTTCTAACATGTGCCCTCATCAGTATCCCCATACCTTTCTCGTAACAGCTATAGGGTCAGAATATCCAGAGCCAGTCACCATGGGAGGGACAATGTAAATGGTAATGGCTGGCAAGACCTTCGCACACTTGTGGGTCCTTTACCTAAGTCTGCTAATACAGTCCCTTTAACTTAGTCACACTTAGTCAGTTCAGTCACACCCCTGCCCCCATTCAGAGTGTACCAAAAGGCTGCAAAGGCTGACTGGTTTGCCCACACTTTATCGGAAATATTCAGAATGGTCCTCAGTTCATTGTCTCAGATTCTTGGATGGCAGCTTCCCGTTTCCCATGCCAGTACACTTCTTTTTGTTCACCCACTGCCAACACCTGCCTGTCCTCTAACTACCCCCTCCAGGTTACCCAACGTTTATCTCTGCTTTCTTTGGGCTCCAGGTGCAGACCAGCCTAGAGAGGGCCTCCCCCAGAACTGCTTCCCTGGGGAGTTACCAAAGGGTTCCCTGGCCACCTTATTCTTTGTTTGTAGGCACATCTTCCCTACAAGGCATTTTGTAAAGCCAGCTCCAAGGAGCCTCCTGCTCTGAGCTACATGCCTTTTTATACTCACTGACCACTCTGACCTGAACTATAAAATAAAGTAGCCTAATACACTCATCAGACCAAGCAGGTGATAGATTTCAATTGAGTCTCACCTCTTTAATCTTTCTTAGCTGTGTTATGTTGGCCAAGTTCACCTGTTTGAGGCTCAGTTTTTTCACCTTTAAAATGGGAGGATGCTATACAGACCACAGAGTGAGTGTCAGTCTTCAATGACTATCGCACATTATGCAGCTAACTCAGGGCCTGGCACCCAGTAAGTAATCAGTCAGAAGGTTCTTTCACTAAGCCTCCAGCCAAAACAGGCTGGCTTTCCTGTTGAACGATGGCCCCAATTAGAACGGTTTATTAGCCCAACTGAAACCATGCACACTGACAAGTCAGAACATCATCACAACCTGAAAACAATCAAAGCAGTGTGTTTTAAAGAGCAAATTACACACTTATGACTTATGCTCATAGGGCAGAAATGGGCAACTACTTGTCACAGCTTCTGCAGTCAGGATAGACACATGGTCTTTTGAAAGCCAGGACAGTATTAAACTTGGACTTGGATCCTACCTGAAAGCCTTCTATCTCACTGTGCTGAGTTCGCTGAGTATTGTTTTAAATCTTCCCAGTGTTTCAGCTAATGCTTGGTCCTCCCTTACTTTTAGAAAGCAACCAACTCATTTCCTGCATACAAGAAGAAGGGAAAAGAATAGGGTCAAGTGCCTAGAAACGAGGACCCATATATTTTCCTTCTCTCTTTCAAGACTAAACACTACATAACTTTACAGCCAATGATAAGCAAATATGCTTCCTTAATCAGGGAACATGGGGAGAGGGAGAAGTTTATGATTTAAATGAAAAGGCTTTCCTGATGACCAAAAGCATTCCAGGAGGAGGATCTCACCAGTCACACTGTTTTGTTGCTCGGATAAAGAACGCATGTCTCATAACCTGACGTTGCATGACATGTCTAAACAGACAGGTCTTCCATTAAAAAGGTTTTGTTTCATGCTATTCAGTACCTCTGCCTTCCCTGTACTTTCTCAGGTTGGGTCAAAAAAAAAAAAATGGTACCAAAAAGTGTACTCGAAACTATTGATTTCTGTTGTGCTAAAGCCCCTGACATTCTGGTGCGATGAAGATATTGCTCTGGACCCTGTGAGCCTTCTCATACTTCTCTTCTGCTTATGAGGGTCTCTGAGGATGGTATTAAAGATATTGTAGTTCCCACTTTCTGACTGTGGGATATCAGCAGGGTCTCTCCTGTGTAAAGAATAATTATCAGCACTGCTGTTACCTCTAGTAAGTGTGTAATTACATGCTCGGTTTTGTGGGCTCTAGGCTGTGCAATTTTAAATTATACAATAATGTCAAATTCTCTCTCACTCTCTGTCTCTAGATTTCTCTTGCGCACGCTTTTTTTTTTTTTTATTTGAAAGGGGAGGTGGGTAATTTTTTTTTTTTAAGAGACAGAAAGAGAAGAGTGTGGGAGAGTCTCCCCACACACACCCCAACAGAAACGACAGCCTGGTAATCAGGAAAGGGCAAATGCTGCCTCTTCATGCCAGGATCTCAAGCGTGAAGAGGAAGCCTCTTTAAAAATCAGGACGTATTTGGCAGGGAGGGAATGGGAAGAAATGAAGGGAGAAAGGTTGGCCCCAAGGGGGCGGGTGGTGGTGGTGAGGAGAACCAAGGAGTAAAGAAGGATGGGGAGAAAATGCGGGGTGAGGGGCAGGAGGGGCGCGGTGACAGCATCCCGGCAACATCTCCTCCAGAAAACCAGGGAGTGGGAAGACTTGTCCAACCGCTGATTACCAGCCAGATATTCAAATAGCCTGAGTCGGCCTCAGTGTGATGTTTGGGGCAGAACCGGATCAGCTCTCCACATAAGGAAACAATACCGAGCAGACTGACAGGACACACAGGCGGCCCCGGGGGCCCTGGAGTCGCCGTCCCGCACTTGGGCCACTGGCGGGCCAATCAGCGAGGGCCGCGGACTGCCCTCCATCCCTGGTCTACGCATCCCTGTGGCTGGGGTCCCAAAGCTCCGGTTTCTGGGTGTCCTGGGATTCCCCACTCAGTGCCAAGCTGCTGTGGGTCTTTGCTCCCTCTCTGCTCCCCTTCCCCGCTCTGCAAACGCCGGAGGTTCCCAAAGGTTGAGGGGAGGTAACCCTTGGGTCCACCTCAAGCCTGGAACCATCCACAGACCCACGTGGTCTTGACCCTGGCTTGCAGATCAGCTATTTAGGTGTTCATTTATTCAACAGACTTTCTCACAACTGCTACTACCCTGCGTCCTCCAGTTCCTCCTTTACCCCTGCAAAGGGAGCCCACAGCTCTGAGTCCTGTTCCACTGCCCCTTCAGCTTTCCCACATGTGGAGATCCTGCCTTTGCCACCGTCTCCCTCAATCCCTCTGGCCACTGCTTCTGCAGCTGACGCTTCTCTGTATCATGTTCTTTTTTTTTTTTTTTTAAGATTTTATTTATTTGTCAGAGAGAGAGAGAGGGAGAGAGAGCGAGCACAGGTAGACAGAATGGCAGGCAGAGGCAGAGGGAGAAGCAGGCTCCCTGTTGAGCAAGGAGCCCGATGTGGGACTCTATCCCAGGACGCTGGGATCACGAACTGAGCTGAAGGCAGCTGCTTAACCAACTGAGCCACCCAGGCGTCCCTCATCTTCATGTTCTAAACCTACTGGGTATTCAATAAATACCTGCTTGAGAACATGCAACTCTTATGGTACAGACCAAGGAAACAAAGCCAGAGAAGTAAATGACTTGCCCAAGATCGCCAAGCAGTTTAGCAACAGATCCACAAAAATCCAGTTTCCCTCCCTACCTTCACAACCAATTTCCATTGTACCACGCCACTTCTGTGAACACCAAGATTAGACAGTGTCGATTATTTCAATCAGCTAAAAGATCTGAACTGATATATAGGAGATACTGTGTATCTAATAATAGGAGCAATGATACCTGACACTTACTGTACATTTATTTATGTTACATATGATCTTCACAATAATCATAGGATATAGGTAATTTATTATCCCCATGCAGATGAGGAAACTGAGGCACAGAGAAGAAAATAACTTCCCCTAGCTCACTGGTAGAACCAGGATTTGAACTCCAGTCTGCCTGACTCCACAGTCCACATACTTAACTCCTATGCTTAGGGCTTCCCGTAAGACACATCTGTAGCGGGGGGGGGGGGGGGGGGAGACACCCAAAGATGTGCTTAAGAAGGAGTCCATAGCCTTTGCTGGACATTTCCTCACTGCCTGTCCTGCTTCTTTCTATCCCACAAAATAGAATTTGCCGTCTCTCTCTTACACAGTCCCAGATTGATTTTTGGTTGGGGGCAGTTCAAGTGCATGGCAGTTAAATCATCTCAAACTGACAAGGAATCAGTCAGCAGGCTTAACGAAAGCTAGGCTTCCCTCTCTGAAGGCACAGCCTGCCACCAGCCTCGAACAGACTTCCTCCTCACAGTCCATCTATAAAGCCTCTTCAGCCCGAAACGAGACAACTGCACCGGGAGATTGCCAACCCAAACAGATCGGGTCAGGCTGAGTTTCTGAATTTAATCATCACATTCTGTGGTTCTTCTAGTCCCCACAGTTCCTGTGGAATGTGCTAAAGGTAAGCAACCAGAGCGGGCAAATATCATTTTAAGACTGTAAATAACAACCTCCTGGATTTAAATAGATGTTTCCATTTCATCGTGTTTTCACATGTATTATACCAGTTGAGGCTTCATCAACCCTGTGGAGAGAAGGAGGCTATTTTTATTCACATCTACTCCCGCCCCATCACCATCTTTGCAGAGAAAACAGAGACAAAAGGAGATTTAGTTACTTGGACAGACTCCAGAAAGGAATGGAAAGCTGGGTCCAAGACGCTGGGTGAGTGCTGGGTATCACATGACTCCTCAGAAATGATCACCCTCACCTGTGTCTATTATCCTATAGCTCACCAGGCCCTATCACATCCATCACATCATGTTACAGGAAAAGGACCACTAGGCACATCTGCTAGCATGGTGGCCACCCCCAAACCAGGAAGTGAAAAAGTGTTGGCAGGGATGGGGATAATTGAAACCCCAGTGCACTGTTCATTGGTGGGAATGTAAAACAGGGCAGCTGCTGTAGAAAATGGTGTGCTGGTCCTCAAAAAATTAAAAATAGAACCATCATATGTCCACTTCTGGGTATATGCCCTCCCAACAAGTTGAAAGCAAAGTCTCCAAAAGATAAAAACTTGTTGCCCTCCCAAAAAGTTGAAAGCAAGTTTCCCCCCGCCGTGTTCATAGCAGCAGTATTCACAGTAGCCAAAAGGTAGAAGGAACTCAAGTGTCCATGACAGATGAATGGATAATAAAATATGGTCTATCCATAGGAGGGAATATCATTCAATCTTTAGAAGGAAGGAAGCACTGACGCCGGCTACCTCATGGGTGAACCTTGAAGACATCATGCTACATGAAATAAGTTAGTCACAAAAGGCAAATCCTGTATGATTCTACTTATATGAGATATCTAGAATATCTAGATTCATAGAGACAGAAGGCCAAAGGATATTGTCAGGGGCCAGAAGGAGGGGGGAGCAGAGAGGTAGTGTCTGATGGGTACAGAGTTTTAGTTTGGGGAAGACAAAGAAAGTTCTGGAAGTACATGTTGGGAAAGTTATACAACAAGGTGAATGCACCTAATGCCACTAAACTATACACTAAATGTGGTTAAGACAGTGTATTTTATGTTATGTAACTTTGCTGCAACTAAAAAGGATAAAAATTAAAAATAAGTTAAAGTTGGGACGCCTGGGTGGCTCAGTTGGTTAAGCAGCTGCCTTCGGCTCAGGTCATGATCCCAGCATCCTGGGATCGAGTCCCACATGGGGCTCCTTGCTCCGCAGGGAGCCTGCTTCTCCCTCTGACTCTGCCTTCCACTCTGTCTGCCTGTGCTTGCTCTCGCTCTCTCTCCGACAAATAAATAAATAAAATCTTAAAAAAAAAAAAAGTTAAAGTTGTAAAAAAAAAATAGGTAAATCAGTAAGTATAAAGTAAATAAATGGAGAAGGATTAAGCTCAGAAGACTGAGTGACCCTCCATGGAATGCAGACAGTTGGAATTAGGCCCCAGCTCCCAAGACCAAACCTCTTCCAACTGCCCCCTCCCCCAATGCTGAATCCCAGTCAGTGCCCTGATTTGAATGTCCTTATGCCAGGGAGAATATGTTTCCTTTTTATTTCTCCTGACACATTTATCAACAACTCTGACCTTCCATGATAACTCTTCTGCACGTGGAGTTCAGGAATAAGTCCTACGGTTTACATAATATAGATTCATATTCAAGATCAAATCATGTTTCTTAAAGTTGAAATGTGAAATCAGTAAACATCTATCAAGAACAATGTTGGAGACTGTGAAGGTACCATAGAAAGATGGGGCAGTTCTTGCCTTCAAGGAGGTTGCAGACTAGCTGAAGAGAAAAAGATCTTAAATAATCAGGGTTTAGAGAAAAAGTCAAGAAAGTAAGCAAGGTCCCAGGGGGGACACAGGTGGCACTCACCTGGATCTCAAGGAATGTAGTAGTGAGCAGGAGAAAACAGAACCTGCCCTTGTGGGAGGAAATCAGATCTCCACATGAATAAGTACGTAACTAGCAATGTGTTACGTAGGATGAAAGAAAAGTACACGGAGTCTGAGCATATAGAGCAGAGGGGTCTGGTCCACCTGGGAGGTCAGGGAAGGCTTCCAGGAAGAAGAATGACCTTTTGTTTGAGATCTGAAAAAATAGAAGTTAATTCAGCTCTGTGAAGAGTGCAAGATGGTGGGGAGCTGGATAATAACAGAGAAGAGGAGACGACTTAGTCTCGTGGTCCTGGAAGTCTGAAGAAATGAGATTCAAGGTGGACCCTGGAGGATGGGTGGGTCTAGAAAGGGATCAGGTGTGGAAGGCATTTCCTGATGGAAGCATTTTTGCCAGCGGGGGACAGAGGAAGGAAAACACAAGTCCAACTAAAGCCCAATACATTGCTAGTATCCCATGAGGACTGGACAAGTCTATTTCCTGACAACAGCAAGACAGAGGGGGTCCTGCTCATCTCCATTTCCTCCCCTGTTCAATGCTTCTTGCCACCCTAACTTACACATGCCACCGGGAGCAACCTCCACATTTGTCAAAATTGAAACTAGGCACTCAGGAAGTTGGTTAGATGAGAAGGGTGAGCAGGGAACGGAGCAGGTGTTGCCAACGGAGGGACAGCTAATCGGGCAAGCCAAGAACACGTGATCAAGAGGCCCTCAGTCAGTGAAAAGCATGGATGGCCACGGGGAATCTGGGAGCAGGAGAATCTGATGTTCCATGCATGCCATGCGGGAGGGAGTGGACAGCCTTTCTGCGGGCCTGAACTCCTGGGCAGAAGTCCAGTTCAAGAGAGGGAGGAGTTAGCAAAAACGAGAAAAGGCTGGAGCCCCAAAAGAGGCCAAGGCAAGCCAAGGGACAGCAAGCCTCCTTCCAAGGATGCTGATGTTATAACAGCATAAGCAGATAGCCCTTGAGAGGGACTTGTGTTAACAGTAAAGAGAAAACTTTACATTTCTAGACACCCTAGTGTCTAGTACATTTTACATTTCTAGACACCCATCAAATTCTCCTTAAGAACTCATTTAGTTATTAAATGTGTAGCCTTTAAGAACCTTTGAGATTATCTGCTGTACCCCCTCTTTTCACAAATGAGGAAATGGGGGTCCAGAGACATTAAATCGTTTGACAAGGTCACACAGCTAATTAGCCACAGAGCTAGATGAAAACCTAGGTCTCTTGACTCTTAATCCACTCTCTTCCCTCCACATAGTTCTCATTTTTAACTTTCAAGAGTTAGATTTAAATCAGGAAAGAAGCCATCTATGACCAATCCCGTTATGAGCAGTTGATATTCTCCTCCCGGCTGGCATGGACTTTGATTCTGAGACTAGTTCATTTTTTTCTTGTCTGCAATCATTCTATTGTGTAAAATTGGGTAGAGTGATTATTCTAATTATTAATAGCATTGTTTTTAAATACTAGTATAGGCTGCTTCTAGATCTATGACCATATGTATTGAAGTTTCTGTGTTTCCATGACTTTAGGAGGGTAAGATGGGGACACCTGTATGTGCATGTCCATACTCACCTTGTGTATACCTGGGTCAACACATGGCTGTGTATAGAGTTAGTTAGTTGGAGAGTTAGTTGATCCACAGTCTTTGGATCTCATCTTTGCCACTGTTAGCAGCTGAGTGAATTCGAGGCACTGACCTGGCCCCTGAAAGCCTGTTTCCCTCTTTGCTATGTGATGACAGTAGTTGCTGCCCTGCCCAGCTCACAGGATCCTTTTTACTTTCACAGATCACATTTGTGAATATAAATCTTTGGCCTCAACATTCTCTTCTTTAGGAGCACTCCCTTAACCAGGGTCTCTGTGGGACATTCACAGGGAACCTCTGCCTCAGGAGCAATGGGTGACATCAGTGCCCCAGGCCAGGACAGGCCTGCATCAGGGTCACCTGGTCCCTGACACATGGCAGGTGTTCAGAAATATGGTCTTAGCCTTCACTTTATTCTTATTCCACTGGGGGGAAAAAAAATCAAGAAAACCTCTTTAGGAGTAAATTTCAGGAGAACTATATTTGCGAGTTCAGTCCCCCCAGCCAGACAGATCTATATGAGGGTCTCCTAGAATATCCTACACCAGGGTGCCTGGGTGGCTCAGTGGGTTAATCCTCTGTCTTCAGCTCAGGTTGTGATCTCAGGGTCCTGGGATCAAGCCTCATGTCGGGCTCTCTGCTCAGCAGGAAGACTGCTTCTGCCTCTCTGCCTACTTGTGACCTCTCTCTCTCTTTCTCTCTCTCTGTCAAATAAATAAATAAATAAATAAATAAATAAATAAATAATCTTTAAGGAAAATAAAAAGAATATTCTACACCAAAACCCAGAAGTAACTGAGAAACCCTCTAAAAGACAATGAACGCTCTTAGTTATTGTCCAAGAGGATCACTATCTCCAAATCTTCTAACAGATGTCTCTCCTACTAGCTGCCTCCCTAGCTACTTCTGCAGGAACATATAAGATTTACTTCTAATACATTTAGTAACTAACAGCTAGGATTCTACCCCCCCACACACCCAATTCCTTAGATTCTGGTACAGTGAACTGGACTAAATTTGAGCCTAAAAGGCTTCACTGGAATTAATTAGAGATCAACTTTAAAGAATTGTCTTATGTCCTCATGCCATCTGGTCAGTCATTTACGACGGGTATTCTATGGAGCACTTGCTCTGTGAAATTTTACTAGACAAGAGCAACTGAATTTTTGTCATCAAATAAGGTTGGGAAAATTAATTTTTCCATTTAATTTTTCATTCATTCAATAAGTATCTATTCATCTCCTTCTCTGTGCCAAGGCAGAGTCCAGGTTCCCTGCTCGTATGGGACTCCTACAATAGCCTTTGATGCAGCACTTAGAAGGGTCTGAGAAATCCACCCATAAAGAAACATGCTTAACTTTGTGTGACCCAACATTCCTTCACATTATTTGAATGCAGAACCTTTTTTACATAACATTTCATAGACATGAATGGAAAGAATTTGTCCTAGACCCCCTCTTTGTTGCCATTTGGCTAAGGACAGGATATTTTGCCAACAGAAGTTGCCCCTAGATCCACACTGGTATGTTGGCACGTTGGAATAAAAGAGAAGGAAGAGAGTGGGGGAAGAAAGTGGTCATAGAAAGAGAAATATCCCTGTCTAATTCTACCAATCCCATGAGTCCTGTGAGCCAGCCATGGCCTTCGTGGACTCTTCCCTCCTCATGGACCCTTTCCTGGGTTCCCCTATGAATCCCATTTCTTGTCATTAACAAACTCCTCACTGTCTGCCTCCAAGGTCTGCTCTTTTTGTGTGGTCTGGCCCTTTGCTTCTAGGATCTGCTTCTAGTTCTCAGCCTCCTTGATAGGACCCTATGCTCTAGAACTCTCTAGAGCCCCCTACGCAGGATGTAGATTCCAGTTCCTCTTGTACGATACCCATGCCTCCTCACACTCGAGATGCCTAGGACCTCACTGGTGTGGGAGATAAAGCCTGGCATGGTCCTGGCCTACCAACACATCCTTCTGTCTGTCTGGTCCTATTGTTTGGTCAAGGTTTACATAGCCACAGATCCAAACTCTCACTTTCTCCTAACTTGGTTACTACTCAGCCATCCGAGGGCAGGTCTCAAACAGAGGCATGAGATTCACACCCCCGGGCTACTCAGGCTCACCTTCTAGCACCTGCAGTGGCTGCTCATAAGGCAGTAATGGGCCCTGGGTTCCCATCCTTTGTCCACAATCACTGCCCTTGGCCTAATAACATTTCTACTCACAGGAGAAATCATGGATCAGAATGCCGTCCCCATGTTCCCTATTTCCAAGATAATTCTAAGCAAAGGGAGCTACTGTCTGCTGATCATGAGAGACTTTCAAGCTGGCAGAATGACCTCCAGAGAGAAATCCAGGGAAGTGCCACTGACTCATGCATTTAAAGTGGGCTGAGATAGAGCTCCCAGAAACATTCCACAGGAACAAATCTGTAATTGGGAAAGAAAGAAATAACCAAAACAGTCTTTCCAAACTCACACGTCTGTCATTAAGTTTCTCCTGGGGGAAAGGGAAAGAGAAATCAGGGCAGATTGGGGGAAAGGTTGGTCTCATTCTTTTTCTGTCTTCGTTAGAGACGTTGGCTAGTTCTAAGTCAGTGGAGAGACACCACTGGTAATTACCAGGAGGGGAACTTGTTCGCCGCTCTGCTGCCCCTTTCACATCTCAGTTCCTGGGAGGAAGTTCAAGGTGAGGACAGTTTTGCAAGGCCGGCAAGGAGAAGGAGGGTTAGGCCCCCATGGTGTGTGGGAACAGTAATTTGTTTCTGTTAATGTATACTAAGGCTTGAAAATAATGTTTCCTGTAAATTAGAGAAAAGGCAAAACCCCCCCATCCTCACTCTACCCCACTTTCCTGAGCAGGACAGAAAGGAGTGAAGTAAAGGCCAGTCACAGGGGACCTGCCCATGGCTTTGCCCACCACACTGTCCTGGGATTGTGTATCACTTCTCTTCAGGGAGGAAACACTAGAAGCTTATATATTCTTAAAACTACCTCTTACCTTGGGGCGCCTGATCTTTTCTTCATCTTTAAATATGCACACTGTTTTAGGCACCTGGGTGGCTCAGTGGGTTAAAGCCTCTGCCTTCAGCTCAGGTTGTGATCCCAGGGTCCTGGGATCAAGCCCTGCATCAGGATCTCTGCTCAGCAGGGAACCTGCTTCCTCCTTTCTCTTTGCCTGCTTCTCTGCCTACGTGTGATCTCTGTCTGTCAAATAAATAAATAAAATCTTTAAAAAAAAAAAAACTACTTCTTACCTTAATGTTATTAGCCACCTCTCTTTAGTTCTCTGAGACTGAATAAAATTTATTTTTTGGTGTAACTTCTTGATGTCTAACTAAGTAAAAACCAAGAGTAGGAGTTTCCATTTATGACCACGAAACATACAGGCATAAAAGCAATAGTTTAGACTCACTTTCTAAATGGATTCGTTGGGCAACTCTGGGCAGGTCATTTAATGCCTCTGATCGTAGGAATTTCACATACAAGATGCAGATAATTTATTACCCTCTCCATGTATGCCATGGAAGGATTGCTGCTGGTGTTACTAAAGCACACAGCATGGGCTGGGCACAGACCATGTCATCTCAGCTAATCCACACAGAGGTGCTATCAGAAAGGGGTGATTACCCCATCTTGCAGAGGGAAACTTAGGCATGCAAAAGTGCTTTGATGGGTATTAGGAGCTACAATCAAATATAAGACATTAGGGCTAGTAGTCACCGTGTTAGCCCTGTTGACTGCCGACTGGTCTCAAGTCTACGAATTAAATATAGAATGAAACATAGTTTTAAACATAAATGAAACCAGTCTGGGGAACCAATAAAATACAGTCTTTGGGGAAATATTGCAGAGGCAAGGGAGGTTTCCTGCACTCATTCTGGGCACTGGGATACAATAATGGACAAAAAAAGCCCCACGGTCTTGGGCCTGATAGAACTTACCATTCTTGGGATGGACATGGTGAACGCATACATTCTTGAAAAGCAAAGCACATCAGATGGTGACGAAAGCTAAAGAGAAGACCTCACAGAAAGCGAAGAGGGGCATTTCAAGCCAAGGAAGTGTTCTGGGAAGGTCTCACTGAGAAGGTGTCCCACTTTGTCACCTTGAAAGAATGAAGGGCTGATCTGTGCTGAACCTGTGGGGCGAGCCTTCTGGAGAGTGCTGCAGACCAAAGGGATAGGGCCTAATTCTTCTATACTCGCTTAATACCCCGAAACCCTCCCAGGGATGAGTCCACACTGCTGGAGATTCCAAGGATGCTGAGTGCAGCAGTGGGAAGAAACAATTTATTTACTAACAAGCCTGGAACATCCCCGGAATGAACTTTCATTCATTTTTTTTTTTTCTTGCCCCAGTATGTTTAATACAGATATCGATCCTTTGAGTTACACAAAGAGGCCAGTAGCCCTTATTTGAAAATCTCCCAGATGCAAATGGCTCACTCTGAAATTCCATTTCAAAGGCCCTCAGAAGAAATAAACATTGCTTGAAGAATACACAGAAACGTTAAGTTTTTCCAGTAGCTCTGTGATGTCTACAAAATTGAGGGGAAGGGGGTGCCCTTTGAGGCCCACGAAGCAAGACCTCGGGGATTCTGTTGCTATGCAGGGGAACCTACTTTCAAACCCAAAGCATTTATGGCCCTAAAGGAAAGCCCCACCAACCTAGTCCAGCGTCCTCGTGGCTTGGGTGTCCTGTCCACCTCTCTCAGTGCTCCCCGGCTCCCCAGCACTGCCCCCTTCCCCCACTCTGTTATTAGGTATGCATTTCAGATTTTGAATGGATCTCCTTGTCTGGCGTTAATTGACAGTGAAAGCCCGGTTTTCAAAGCCAAGGTAGGAGCACTGAAGGTAAGTGATCAGAGGACTGCCCTCGTAATAAATCACTGCGGCACAGGTCACTGTTTGGAGTGTGAATGCAGTGTTCAATAAAGAAACACACTCCACCTTTCAGCTTCAAGCCGACCCTGGCTAATTGACCTCATTGTAGTCCCCCCATTAATCATTCTGGCACATGGGGCAAGAGGCAGTTTCACTGCTTAGGTTTGCAGGGAGGAGGGGGGCCAGGTCCATGTGGGGGTGGGTAAGGGTTGAGGGGGCAGTTATAATGTAAAAGGAAATCATAGACAATTCTCCCTTAATTAACTCATTGGATTTCCAGGTTGGCCAGATACGGTTTACTTTGCTAAAGGAATGTGGGGAATAATGCAGGGGCCTTCATTAACTTCACACCAGGACGCACGAGTTTGGGTCTCTAACGAAAGCAGATGTGAGCATCTGTACCCCATCCAGAGAGCAACTCCGCCAAAGGACGGGGGTTAGCCTAATGCTACATAATCATTCAGTGTCATCGATCTCCCCAGACTCTGATTAATAAATTGCAGCAGAAATCTTTTACGGGGGTGACTACAATTACATTTCACCTATTAGAAGCCTGTCAGAGCTCACCGCGGGCGTGCGGGACTGGCCGGCCTTCCTCTCGGCTTTCTTCCTCCCATCCTTCTGGTCCTGTCTGTGGCTCTACATTTGCTTTGCTGGTGATCCTTCCATGAGTCTGTTTTAGCTAAGAGACACAGGGTTCTTTTTGTCCATTCCCCCACTCTGCCAAACCAACCCCCAAGCTGGCCATGGTGAACAGAGAATAGAGGGTCAGTTCACACTTCTGGCCGAGACTTGTTTCTCTAGCGCAATCCCGCAAACATAATTTGGGCACCTGTTCTACGCTGAGCATTGCACCGTGGGAGAAATACACACACACTGAATTTGATTTGGTCCTGGTCCTCAGAGATCTAAGAGTCTGCATTGATCTATTTATATTTTCAAAATGCGCAAGCTGCCTCTTTGTACCAAGCTGCTTTAAATTAGACCTTTTTTTTTTTTTTAAAGGTCTTTTCCCCATGATTAGTTGCTATTATTCTGGAACGCAGTAGTTTCACAGTTCACAGGGGTAAACAAAGCCCAGAGGGTCAGAAACTTTTACTTTGAGAGGAGAGTGAAAAGGGGTGGGGCGGAGAGAGTCGGCAGAGGAGGGCTATTGCTCATTTTACACTTGTGCTCTTCCCCGCTGCTCTGTCTTCCCCCGTTCCATTACTGCTAATGAACTTCATTGTTTGGTTCAAAACGCCAGCCTGAAGGCATCACTCTCCTTCCCCTCAGTGCTGAGATTCAGTCTTGCTGATCTCCAAATTAACTTGTAAGCAAATACTTCAAGAGCAGTGCCCTTCCTTCCCTGACAAGCACCTGGAGGGAGGAATTCAAGCCAAGACTTCAGGACAAATTCAGTCCGAGTGTCCAGAAAGGCAAGAGTGCCCGCGTTCATTTGCAATTGCTTGTAATTCAATTCCACTTAACTATATTTATTGCGTGTCTACAATATGGTCTGGTAATTGTGCTAGTCACTGGGTTTAGAAAGTTGATAAAACACAGTCACTGACCTCAAGGAGCTCACAGTTTCTTACCAGCCCACAAAACGGATCACATTTCCTTGGTTCTACTCTCAAAAACACAGCCACACCTAGAGGACACGAGAGTTAAGGCAGCTCAGCTTAGTGGGAAAACCACAGGATTTGGAGTCCTACAGATGTAGACAGAATCCGAAGTCTGTCCGCTCAAAATCTGTGTGGGCTGGGCTGCATGGCATAACCTCACGGCGGCATAACGGTATCTATCCGCTGGAGTTACTGGAAGATTGTATGAGTTAATGTATGGAAAGGGCACCTATTGTGAAGACCACTTTATGCAGCAGAATTCCGGTGAATTATCGCCAAGATCATCCACACAGATGGTAATATGCCAGACCAAAATTAAAAATCCACTCTAATATGTCCCCCTCTTACTCCTCCCATAGTAGACAAACCATCTCAACAACCTTGGCATGTGATCCAGAAAGGGCACATACCAGCACCCGGTAAGATCCTCTCCCAGGCTGCACTGCCCACCCCCCCAACCTCTGCACCTTCTCCCAAGGCCGTCTCTTGTTCCCCTTGCTTCTACCCAACCTTTGCCTGCCCTTAATATGTCTACCCCATCTTTTCACATGTGGAATAATCAAAACCTAGAATGTGAGGCCAGTGTCAAGAATTAGACATTTACTTGGTCTTCTCACATTAAGGAAACTGAGTCATACAGAACTTAATGGACATTCTCCAAGTTTGCACAGGTAGTTAGGGTGAATTATAACTAGGATTAAAGCTCCAATCTCCTGGTATCAAATCCAGTGAACTTGGGGTACCTGGGTGGCTCAGTCAGTTCAGGTCATGATCCCAGGGTCCTGTGATGGAGAACCACCTGGGGTTCTCTGCTTATCAGGAGCCCTGCTTCTCCCTCTCCCTCTGCACCTGCTTGTGTTCTCTCTCTCTCTCTCTCTCTCTCTCTCTCTGTCAAATAAATAAATAAAATCTTAAAAAAAAAATCCAGTGATCTTCTTACCACATGAGGTTGGGTATATCCAGTTACGTTCAGATTGGTTCCTTATTTTATGTAGCCTTGAAGTATCTACAACCCTTACCAGTCTCCATACTTCCCCCACTCCTTGTCCCCCCTTTAATCAAAATCTGCACATCACACTCCTGAGCAAAATGCACAAAGAAGACAAATGATAGTAGACGTTTGATTTAAAGTGGTATCTGAATCTGGACTTTAGTTCGGTCTCTTCTGTGGGGGTGGAACAGGAAGAAGATGAAAACTCACAACCAGAAGAAAAGAAAACTGCCAGACCAAATAATGTCAAAATTGGAAAGAATCCTCAGAACCTATAGAGAAATGGGGATTTGTTAAGTAAAATCTGCTTAATTATGGCCTCATGAATTTCAGTCTTTGCCTCATAAAAAGGATGAAAGAAAGGGAAAAAAGACGGAGGGAGGGAGGGAAGATAATTCAACATACACGGATAATTCAATATATATTCTTACAAAACTTACTAGTAAAGTGAATAGAAAATACATTTGTAATTTGATTTCTTTTTTCTTTTTTTTTTTTTAATCATCTGTGCTTGAAGAGAAAGGGAGAGAGGGGCAAGTCCTTCTCCCTCACCATTGTCTCCTGACTCAGAGACCCAGAAGCTGTGAGACCCAGAAAGCTGGCAGGTGGGCCTTTATGACGCGGATGCCGCCTCTTAGTCTTGGCAGAGTACTGTTCCCCTCTGTCACACACTTTCACTCAACATTTATTTTATGGTCATTCTGATTTAGTTACTCCCAATAAACATCTGGAAAGGAAATGTGGAGGAAGCTAGTGATTGCACAGCAAATAAGGCCCTTTAGGTAGGAGCAAAGATAAGAAGAAACAAGGTGGGGGAGGAGGGGTCCCTGGGTCAGTTGGTTAAGCCTCAGACTCTTGATTTCAGCTCAGGTCATAGTCTCAGGGTCTTGAGATGGAACCCCAAGCTGGGCTCTGCCCCCGGTGGGGAGTCAGCCTGAGATTCTTTGTCCTTCAGCCTCTGCTTCTTCCCCTCCCTCCCCAACTCACATATTTGCATTCAATCTCTTTCTCTTTCTAAAATAAATATATTTTTTTTAACAAAAGAAGAAGAAATAAGGTGGTTGCAATGACTTCTAGGAGCCATCAGTTCAAGGGTCATGGATCCAAGTGGAAGGAAAGAAGACTGAGCCATTACAAAACAGCCCTATCCCATGGGTGCAATACTAACACATCCATTAATATGTTTAAAATATTATTTGGGGAGAGGCGCCCGGGTGGCTCAGTGTGTTAAGCCTCTGCCTTCAGCTCAGGTCATGATCTCAGGGTCCTAGGATCGAGCCCCATATTGGGCTCTCTGCTCAGTGGGGAGCTTGCTTTTTTCTCTCTCTGTCTGATTCTCTGCCTACTTGTGATCTCTGTCTCTCAAATAAATAAATAAAACCTAAAAAAAAAATCATTTGGGGAAAGAAGATCATCCACGCAAACATGCAACAAATAGCACAAAAAGGAAGGGAGAGAAGGAGAATGGGAAGGGTGATTCAACACACACTAAGTTAACATAATTTTTACTAAACTTATTAGTAAAATAAATAGAAATTATATTCATAATTTGATTTTTTTGAAAAATCATCTGCTCGTTTCAGGAAAAATATACTAAAATTTCAAAATATGCAGGCATGAATAATATGTAAACTCTTCAAATCCTCCCTACTTTTACATCTTACATAAAAAATTCTCATTAAGAAAAAGAATATCTCTTTGAAATCAGAATCTCATATCACACTTAAGGCAAATACGTTCTTTTAAAATCGGGAATAAAAACAAAGATTCACTGGGCATTGTTAGGAAAGTTTTGGTCAATTCAGTAAGTCAAAAAATGCATTAAGAAGAGGTACAGATATAGCAAAGAACAGAAAATTATTCTTTGGAGGTGATAGTATGGGTTACTAAAATATCCATATGAATCAATCACACAAATCTACTAGGACTTCAGTGAGTTGGTTTAGACCACTGTTTCTCAACTTTTACTTCATTTTAGAATCACCTGGAAAGCTTTTAAAAATTACCAATGCTGGGGCACCTGGGTGGCTCAGTGGATTAAAGCCTCTGCCTTCGGCTCAAGTCCTGATCCCAGGGTCCTGGGATTGAGCCCCATGTTGGGCTCTCTGCTCAGTGGAGAGCCTGCTTCCTCCTCCTGTCTTTCTCTGCCTACCTCTCTGCCTACTCGTGATCTCTGTCAAATAAATAAATAAAATCTTTAAAAAAAAAATTAGCAATGTTAGGGGTGCTTGGGTGGCTCAGTCAATTCAGTGTCTGACTCTTGATCTTCTCCTAGATCTTAATCTTGGGGCTACGAGTTCAGATCTCACACTGAGCTCCAAACTGAACAAGGAACATACTTTTAAAAAAATTACCAGTGCTAAGGGATCACCCCAGAAATCCTGATTTCATTGTTCTTGAGCGAGGCCTGGCTTTGTGTATATTTTAAAATATTCTCAGGTGATTCTACTGTGCACCTAAGTTTGAGAACCACTCATATAAACTTAAGAAATATACCAAATCCAGTAGACTTTCCTTTATGCCATCAACAACCAATTACAGAATATGATACAAAGAAAATCTTACTAATAACCAACAAAAATATAAGATATTTATAATAATAGAATTAACACACAGCCAGCAATTCCACTTCTGTTAAGAATCGAAAGCAGGGTCTAAAGAGATTTTTACACACTCATGTTTATAGGTTATTCATGGTAACCTAAAGATTGAGCAATGCAAATGTTCACTGAGAGATGAAGCGATGAAAAAAATGCGATATATATATATATGTATATGTACACACACACACACAGAGGGAGAGAGAGAGAGGCATATTATTCAACCCTTAAAAAGGAAAGAATTCTGATATATGCTAACATATTGATGAACTGTGAAGACATTATGCTGGCTGAAATTAGCCAGTCACAAAAGAGCAAATACTGTGTGATTTCACTTCTGTGAGGCACCTGGAGCCTAGAGTAGTCAATTTCACGGAGACAGGAAGTAGAATGGGGAGTTCCAGGGGTTGTGGGGAGAGAGGAGTTATCTAATGGTTATAGAGTTTCTATTTTGCAAGTTGAGAAGAATTCTGGAGATTGGTTATATGACAATGTCAGTTTACTTATTAGTACTGAACTGTACATTTAAAAATGGTTAGGATGATAAATTTTATGCTATATATATTTTAACACAATTAAATATATTTTTGAGAGGGAGAGAGAGAGACAGAATGGGGTGGGAAGAGCTGAGGGAGAGGGAGAGGGAGAATCTCAAGCAGGTTCTATGGCCAGTGAAGGGCCTGATGTTGGGCTCAATCTCATGACCCTGAGATCATGACCTGATCTGAAATAGAGAGTTAGACACTTAACTGATTGAGCCACCCAGGCACCTCACAATTAAACTTTTTAAAACTGTATAAAAGAGGGGTACCTGGGTGGCTCATTCAGTTCAGCATCTCACTATGGATTTCAGCTCAGGTCACGATCTCAGGGTTGTGGGATTAAGTCCCATGTCAGGCCCTGTACGAAGCATGAAGCCTGCTTGAGATTCTGTCTCTCTGCCCTTACTTTGCTTGTGCTGTCTCTTTCTCTCTCTCTCTCTAAAATAAATGGATAAATCAAATCTTCTTTAAAATACTGTATAAAAGAAAAACAGAAAGTATCTATAATAAATTTTACAAGAAATGTTATATGAGAAACAATTGAAGTCTTTATTGAATTATATAATAGGAAATAATGATAATAATAATTAAGGCCCTGTCCCACATCCAAAGGAGCCCCAGCATGTATCTGGGCATTCAGAGGAGAACCTGCTTTTCTTCTAATTATATACCTATAGCTCCGAGTTCTTGCTTGGGCTGAGTTAGCTCGGAAAACAGATGTAAGAGAAAAAAATTAATTGAATGGAAAGACAAAATGTGCTTCTTTATGAGATGGCTCAATATCAGAAAGAAGACATTATCTTTAAATTCATTTATAAGTATGATTCATTCCAATCAAATCTCAAGCATATTTTTATAACCAAATAAAATAATTCTCCAGTTCGTTGTAAAGAATAAACACCTGTCACTAGACAAGAAAAAATGGGACTACAAAGTGGCTTGAATTACCCATATTAAAATGTATTAGAAAGATACACTAGTTGAAAGAATATGATAATAGCAGAGGCAATGACAGACAGGTCATTAAAATGAAACAGAAAGCCCTGAAATTCACCCCATATACATAAGAATTTATGACAAAGGTAAAAACAGAAAGGAAAAAAAAATGATTTCAGTTATATTTAGTTAATCATTTGGGAGACAAAGTTAGGTAGTATCTATCTTACATCAAATTGCAAAATAAATTCTTTGTGACCTAAAATTTTTATGTAAAGAAAATGAAGTAATTAATCAGGGCAAGAAAAGACCTTTTATTCTCTGGAAAGACCTATTATTCTCTGGAAAACAGAAAACAGAGAACAGGAAGCTTGAAAGCTGATTTTTCAGAGCTGGGGATGTGGGAGTGGTGGTTTCAAACTAGGATATAGACCTAAGTGCTAAGTGTGGGCCTTCATACTGCTAAACACTCCTGCACACACTAGCAAGCCAGAGAAGGCTGCCTCCTCTGTGAAGTAGGAACTTAAAAACTCCATCCATCAGCTGAGGAAAGAAAAGGCATTGTAATCTCTGTTAGATTTCTGGAAGGAAAAAAAAATCTCCTGACAAAAAGCAAAAAGCAAAAACCCAAATCTATGCCACATGCAGTATAAATTAGTGCTTTTTGGTGAAAGAAATCCCAAACCAGTGATTTTATTTTAAAGAGCATCTGTGGATCTCAAGATTTTTTTTTTTTTTAATGTGCTCCCTGGATATGAGCTTCCCCAAATATTACAAACCACAAAAGGAAATAATCATCCACGAGTAAGAGTCCCAAGCTCAAAAAAGATGGGCATTTGCCATCCCCCAAAACTTCAGATAAAGGAAATTTTTCACCTGAAGAATATAAACAAAATATGTTTTAGATTCTCAAAATGATTAAAGAAGTATAGAAAACCATATCCAAAAAAAGGACATTGTGAAAATAGAGTTGACAGAATTTGAAAATAAAAGTTATAAAAATAAAAAAATACTGTCATTGGGATAAAGCCTCAAGGCATAAATTAAGCAGCAGGTGAGTCCCAGATAAAAAGAGCATTAAAAGGTTTGAAGAGAGCTCTGAGGTAATTACTCAGAATGAAGCATGGAGATGTAAAGAAGTGGAAAAGATAAAAGAGAGATTAAGAGATACAGTAGACAGAATGAGAACATCCAACATACATTCAATAGGAGTTCCTGGAAAGAGAATAGGGAGAAATGTTGAGAGGCTGTACTTTAAACAAAAATGGTAAGAATTTTCTAGCCTGTATTAATTCACACCACATATGTTCATGAAGCTCTACCATGTACCAGGGAGTGAGTACAAACAGAAAAGAAAAGATGTCCATGTACTGAGCTAGGGACAGTTCAAAGTTAAAGAGTTAAGGAGATGATGAGAAATCAATAAATAGAATGACAAGGAGCCATCATTGTAGTAGGAAGAAAAGCAGGCCAGGGAGGGGCCTGTTCTGAAAGCCTGGTGAAGATGACACTCAATCAGGATTAATTGTATTAAATGCTGCTGCTGGGTCAAATGAGATGGGGACTGGGAACTAACCATTTTATTTAACAACATGAAAGTCATTAACAACCTCCTGAATAGAAAGTGCCCAAGGAAAATGGTGGAAGTATGAATAAAGTCAGCAAAGATAGATAAGTCTTTCAAGGGCTTTGCTGGAAAGGGAGAGAAGAGAATATGGTGCCAGCTGGAGGGGTAGTAAAGTCAAGAGAGAGGTTCTTTTTAAGATGGGATAAACAAAATCATATTCATATGCTAATGGAGAAGTCCAGTAGGGAGACAAAATGAATCTAAGAGAGGAGATAGTTGGTGGAACAGTATCTTTGGGTAGCCAAAAACAGATGACACCTAGTGTATAAGTAGAAAGGTGGGCCTAAGCCAGGAGTATGGACAGTTCTTCCAAAGTAACAAAATGGAAGGTATTGAGGTTTTGATTTGTATTTCCTTGATGATTATTGATGTTGAGCATCTTTTCACATTTGGATATTTTCTTTGGGAAAATGTCTATTTAGCTTCTCTGTCCATTTTTTTTAATTGGTAGTATGACTTCTTCATATATTTTGGGTATTAACCCCTTCCCAGTCATCTCAAAGCTGTTAGAATGGCTGTCAAGAAAAAAAAAAAAAAAGCCATAAATATTAGCATGTATGTGAAGAAAAGGGAACACTTGTACAGCATTAGTGGGATTCTAAGTTGGTATAGCCGCTAGGGAAAACAATGTGAAGGTCCCTCAAAAAATTAAAAATGAAACTACCATATGATCCAGCAATTCCATTTCCAGGTATATGCCCAAAGGAAATGAAAACAGGGTATCAAAAAGACATCTGCACTTCCCTGTTTCTTGCAGCTTTATTTATAGTAGCTAAGATATAGAAACAACCCAAGTACCCATTATTGGATGAAGAGATAAAGAAGATGTGGTATAAATTTATACAATGGAATATTATTCAGACCCAAGAAAGAAGGAAATTCTGCCATTTTTAACACCATGGATGAACCTTGAGGACATTATGCTAAATGAGGTGATTCAGGCAGAGAAAGACAATACTGTATGATATCAGTTAGCAAGAAAATCCAAAATACATGTCAGTCTCTGCCCCCAGTTCCTGGCAGAGAGCTCCTAAAACCCTTGTTTAAGTTACTAAGTGATAGAACATTAGAAACATCTCTTGTTCTAGTACTCACCTTTGACCTCTGTTCCTGACATGAAACTCCTGAAACCTTTGTAGTTTTCCAGGTGATAGAAGTGCCTTTTGTTCTAATCAGGTAACTCTGGAGGTCAGCTCCTGGGTGGCTCCTGGATGAAGTCTGGTCACCACAAAGGCCATGCCATAATTAGAAGCTTGGAATTTTCAGCATCACCCCCCTGCCCATTCTCTTGAGACACAAGAGGGGCTGGACATGGAGTTAATAATCCATTATGCCAATATGATGAAGTCTCCATAAAACCCCAAAGGGATGGAATTCAGAGAGCTTCCAGGTTAGCAAATACATCTACACCAGGAGGGTGACACAGCCTTAACTGCAGAGACAGAAATTTCTGCACTGAGGATATTCCCAGGTCTCACCTTTGGTATCTTTTCGTCTGGAAGTTCATCCTTTATTCTCTCCTTTAGTAAACTGGTAAATGTAAGTGAGTGTTTCTCTGAGTTCTGTGAGCTGCTCTAACAAATTAATCAAAACTGAGGAGGAAATCATGGGAACCTCAAATTTATAACTAAACTGGACAGAAGTTGAGGGTAACTTGGGGACCTGTTACTTGGATTGATGTCTGAAGTATGGTGGGCAGCAGTCTTGTGGGACTGAGACTGAGCACTTAACCTGTATGACCTGACACTATTTCCAAGTATATAGGGTCAGAAGTGAGTTAAACTGTAGGATACCCAAATGGTGTCATGGAGAATTGCTTGGTGTGGGGGGAAAAAAACACCATAAATTCGGTGAAGTATTCTATGTAAAAGTAAAAGAGACACACAAGAGAAAAACACCCTAGGGAAGAACTGGGTCTTTTCCAACATAGGGAAGAGGAATACGGGGTTTTTTTCTTTAGACACGTCTATGTGGAATCTAAAAAAAACCAAACTCATAAAAACAGAGTAAAATGGTGGTTACCAGGGACTGGAGGGTGGTGGGGTGGTGGCATAGGAGAGATGTTGTTTAAGGGCACAGACTCCCAACTAGTAGATGAATAAGGCCTGGAGATCCAATGCTCAGCACAGCCTGCTTCTCTCTCTCTCTCCTTCTACCCTTCCCCCAAGTTCCATTCATGCTTTCTCTCTCTCTCTCTCTCTCTCTCTCTCTCTCAAATAAATAAATAAAATAAAATAAGACAAGCCCAAAAGGAAGCAATGATGAGCAAACACACTTGTATAAGCACTAGTGGTAATAATTTGAGGGGGCTTAAAAACAAGGCAGATATAAAATATTGGACCCCAATACCCTGGAAGAGAGGGGAACAGTCAAGGTGTAAGTGGTCTATAAGTCCTAAGTGTTCTGAAGGAGACTACATATAATAATGATAAACTAAGATTATCTTAAGATCAATATGGATGTTACAAATGTAAGGACTGGTGCTGGAAAGACTGAATTAACCTGCATGGAAAAGAGTGAGCTTGGATCCCTTCCTTAGATCTTACACAAAAATTAACTCAACAAGAGTGACAGTTACCCATGTAAGAGCTAAAATGTGAACACTCTTAAAAGAAAACCCAGAAGTAAATCTTACTGAACTTGGTTAGGCAAAGTCTTCTTAGAAACAATATGAAAAGCAAAAGTGGCAAAAGAAAAAAATACATAATTAGACTTCATCCAAATTAAAATCTTTTGTGCCACAAATGATACCATCAAGAAGGCAAAAGACAATCACAGAATGGGAAAAAAGATTCGAAAATCATGTATCTGCTATGGCACTTATGGCCAAACATATGTATTTATTTATATTTATATATAAACTCTTACAACCCAATAACAAAAAATAAATAAATAACCCAGTTTAACAATGGGTAAATGACCCAAAGAGACATTTCTCCAAAAAAAAAAAAAAAAGATAGAAATGACCAAAATGCACATGGAGAGATGTTCAATGTCATTAAAAATTAGGGAATGCAAATTAAAACTATGAGTTACCACTTCACACCCACAAGAATGGTTAATAAAAGGAAATCACAATCGTTAGGGAGAATGTGGAGAAATTGGAACCTTCATACTTTTCTGGTGTGAATGTAAAATGGTGCAATTGATTTGGAAAGTAGTTTGGCAGTTCCTCTAAAAATGTTAAACATTGACTTGCACATGGCCCAGCAATTTCATTCCTAGGTGTATACCCAGAAAAATTGAAAACACGTGTCCACCCAAAACCTCGTACATGAATGTTCATTGTACCAGTGTTCACAATCATCAAAAAGTAGAAACAACCTAATGTTCCACAATTGATGAATAGATAAATGTGGCCTATGCATACGGTAGATCATTATTCAGCCATAAAAAGAAATGAAGGACTTATACACGGCACAATATGGATGAACCATAAACATGTTATATTAAGCGAGTAACAAAATGACCGGTTACAAAAATCCACGTATGATATGATTCCATTATATGAATGTCCAGCATAGACCAATCTACAGAGACAGATAATGGATTCCTAGTGGCCACGGGCAGAGGGGAGAGGAGAATGACTAATAACATGACTAATAACTGGTATGGGATTTCAAAAGTTGTTCCATTCTATTGGGAAAGGAGGAGCAAGAAGTAAAGAGAAGCAGCACAGCGGGGATAAAATTTTTACAAGAAAGCTACGAGAACTACACTCAGTATGACACCATTATTACATATTTTTAAAGCACAAACATTATCAAATATTGTTGGAGGTATCTGTGAGTGGTAAAAATGTGAAAATATCCACTCGAAAACTACTGGGAGAGGCAAGGAGACACTTAGGGGATGGAAATGGGGCATGGGCTTCTTTAAATGATCAGAAATGCTAGCAAATTGTGCCTACCTGTACAAATTTGAAGAGGGAAATCTGAAAATACATGTAACAAGACTTTTTTTAAATGTTTATGTTCTTTGGGGCGCCCGGGTGGCTCAGTTGGTTGGGCGGCTGCCTTCGGCTCGGGTCATGATTCTGGGATCCTGAGATCGAGCCCCGCATGGGGCTCTCAGCGGAGAGCCTGCTTCTCTCTCTGCCCCTCTCCCTGCCACTCTGCTTACTTGTGCTCTCTCTCTAGCTGTCAAATAAACAAATAAAATAGTTTTTAAAAAAAAAATGTTTATGTTTTTTGAGGAAGTAATAAGTCTTCTAAGACTTTAGGATCACATGTGTGCACAAAGATTTAACCACACTGATGTTTGCTGTCTTTCTATACATACATGCATTAAATATATGCACATATATTCAGAGGCAAACAGATTGTTAATTGGACATATTCAAAATATTAAAAAGTACTGTGCAGTTAATCTAAATAATTAACTGGAGAAAGAAGTCTTGGGCCTCTAAGCGACTAATGAAAGCTGTGTCCTGTGAAGACGGGAAGATGCAAAAAAGACCCAAAAGAGTTTGCGGACAATTTCAGCAGGTCCCAGAGTATTTAAAATTCAGATCTTTGATTAGGGAGGAAAAACCTGCCGATTGACTTGTAATTCTCCTCCAGAAGCCTCTTCTTCCTCCAGGCAGCTTTTGCGGAACCCTGCCCTCCCCAGCCTGATGAGGCACTCCTTCTTTCAGACTCTATATAAACCTGTAGGCTGTGTGTTGTATCCCTCTGTACTGTGATCTCAGCTCTGTTTTCTCTCTTCCCTGCCAGCCTCTTCTGAGAACAGGGCACGCAATTCAAGTGGCTTCAAATCCCCAGCACCACACAGGGCCTGGCTGGGGCACAAATAAATATTTGTTGACCAGATGATCACATAGATGTTCCTGGAGGAGGGTCACGTCGCTATATCAATTTTGTCTAGATGACACCTCGCAGAGAGAAACTCCTGCTTCCCACATGTTTATTAATCCAGTCAGTGTCAACAACCTAACAGGCTCTATGCATGCCCCAGCCGGAGCAGATTGCCTTTTGAAACACGCCGAATTTTAAATACAGCCTTATCTCCAAGAGTGAGATGTAATGTACACTCCACATAAATTGCAAATGAGGCACAGGGGAAGCAAGGCTCCGACGACATTCCTCCCAACTCAGCCTCATGCTGGGCGCTCAACCAGCCAGGCAGTAGCTCGGACAGTCAAATTAGCAGCAGCTTGTTTTCATTCCAGAGGACAAGCTCTCCAGTCTTTTCTGAAGTTATTTCCCTTCCCTTTCCTTCCCGTTATTCCCTATTTCCATCAAACGGGACCCTTGCATGCTTTCCCCACCAGCTATTCAAGGGGTTGTGCCCCCCGGAGCCGGTGACACAGAACCTATTAATAAGCAAACAGAACCAACTGGCTCATTCTCCTCATAGTTAAATTCCTTTGCCACCGATTTCTCAAACACTTCCCTTTAGGGTTTTCCTGCAGAGTCTCATTCATTTAGAGGAAACGTGGAAAATTGTTTAATGTTTCTTGTTCTAAGCAAATGGCCGTAAATGCGGATTACACAGGGAGAATAGGATGCTTCTCCACTACTTGGTTCCCAAACCCATCTGGGGGCGCTGGCAAGACCTGCCTTCAGTCCCACGCAAAGCGACTCTCCGCAGTGACATGGGGTTCATAGGGAGAACTGTGAAATGGGAAGCTGGAATTCTGTCAGCATACCTGGTATTCACGGTGCACATCAGTTAAATCACGGTCTTGGTTTCTCCGACTGTAAAACAATGGCAAGTATCTTTGCACTTGATATATATTTGAACGAATGCAGTTGAAGGATAACACTGCTTTGTGCCTACCTTGGCCAGTCAGGTGGCATGCGGGCTGCAAGATAAGCCGGGAAGATCTTCATCCTGTTTTTTTAAAAAATAAAAATACCAAAGAGACCTCATGTTTCTACTTACTCCTCTAAAATACTTCAGAGAAAAGGGGCTGTAGGAATCCTCCATTCCTGTTAAAGAGTGGTTGTATTTCTAGTAAAAGAAAAATTGGTAGAGGAGCCCCTCTTTCTTCCAGTAAGGGGAGTAGGTGAGTCCGGTGACCAAAAAATTTTGTTTCTTAAGTGACATAAAACAGAGTGTCAGAACCACCCAGGTCAGTCCCTTTCAGTCTACAAATGGATATACTGAAGCCCACAGAGTAAGAATGACTTCTCCAGGGTGACACGGTTGGCAGGGAGCAAGTCAAGAGTGAGGCCACAGGTCTCCCATTCCAGAGCTCTTTTAATGGTAGAAATTCTCAGCATCCAGCAACATAATCCAAACATTAAAGCAATCAGTTTATTATCACACTGTACTTCTTATTCCACCAAATGTTTCTTCTACTTCAGTCAAACACCAACTCCTTCCTGTATTACAGAGACAATTTGTCCATTCCTGCTCATGTGATTTCCTTAGCAGGCAGGGCTGCCCTGTATGGCCACACAGGTGGTACACTGCACAACTCTAAAAGAAAAAAAAAAAGTGTTCATATTGCAACTGACATGTCAGCCCTAGATGTTCTTCTCCATATCCCCTTCTCATTCAGGGTATTTTCAAGTCCCACTTTCATGAAGCCCTCCATGTTGGGTTTAGGCCATACTGGTTTCTCCTTCACCTGAGTTCCTAGGATTCTTATTCTTTGTACCATTTAGAAGCTGCGAATCCTCTGGTGAGGTAATGATTCTGAGTCTCTGCTTTCTAATGTGTGAGAACAGTATAGAGATATTGTAAGGATCAAATAAACCCATGTCGATGGAGGAACTCTGCAAAACGCAGGGAGCTCTGTGATGCTTGTTGTCACTCCAGCAAATTAAATACTATTTATGGCGTTTACTAATGATTTCTCAGTCTTAGTCTGGTTTTCCCCAATAAGAAATAGTTCCTGGAGAACAGGGAGAGGCCATTGGTATTTCTACTGCCTTCACAGACTGCAGTCCAAATAATGGGAACAACTCACTGCCAGCCCCATTCTAAATGCTGTGTAAGGCTAACTCACATCATCTCTATATACATATGATGAGGTGGCGTCTGCTATTGTCTAGGTTTTACAGATGAGAACAGTAAACACAGAGAGGGGGAAACAACCACATGAGTCAAAAAGCTAGTCTGTGATGGATTAAGGATGTGAGCTCAAGACAACTGTCTGCTTTTCTACCCTCTAGACCATTCCGCCCCTCACTCTTGTATGTACAAGAGGGTCAGCGGAGAAGCTCAGCACATTTTTGGTTCTTGCTTGTTTGTTTTTTGAGGTGTCTGTCCTTTAGACTGTGTTAGTCCTTAGAAGGAGAAAATCAAATCCATTTGTTTACCATGTGATGACCTGACATGACATTCTTCTCCAGCTGGTTCCCTCTCCTACCTTCCCAAACCTCCACTCCCTGGGCTTCTGCTGGTTTGTAGTGAAAAAAGACAAAATTCCATCTCCTTTTTTTTTTTCACTCTAATAAAATATTCATAATGTGTAATTTACCATTATAACAATTTTTAAGGGTTTTAGGGGCATTAAATACATTTACAGTTTTGTGTAACCACGACCAACATCCATCTTCAGAACTATCAACCCAAACAGAAAGTTCTCCATGCATTAAATAATAATTCCTCATTCCTCCACCACCACCCCTCCTCAGCTCCTGGAAACCTCTATTCTACTTTCTGTCTCTAAAAATTTGCCAATTCTGGGTACCTCATACAAGTGGAACCATACACTATTCTGTTATGTCTTTCTTTTTTTTTTTTTTTTAATTTATTTGAGAAAGAGAGGTCACGAGCAGGGGGGAAGGGTAGAGGAAAAAGCAGACTCCTCACTGAGAAGGGACCTTGATGAGGGATTCAATAGCAGGACCCTGGGATCATGACCTGATCCTAAGGAAGATTCTTAACTGACTGAGCCACCCCTGGTGCCCTATGTCTTCTTTCTTCAGTTATCACAATGCTTTTTAAGATTTCCATTTTGTAGCCTATATCAGAATCTCATTGCTGTTTTTTTTTTAATTTTTTATTAACATATAATGTAATATTTGCTTCAGGGGTACAGGTCTGTGAATCATCATGCTTACACAATTCACAGCACACACCATAGCACATAAACTCCCCAATGTCCATAACCCAGCCACCTTCTCCCTCCCCTCTCAACCCAGGCAACCCTCAGTTTGTTTCCTGAGATTTAAGAGTCTCTTACAGTTTGTCACCCTCCCCAGTCCCATCTTCTTTCATTTTTTCCCTCCCTTTCCCCCATAACCCCCCACCCTGCCAATCAAATTCCTCATATCAGAGAGATCATATGATAATTGTCTTTCTCCAATTGACTAATTTTGGTTACCTAATACCCTCTAGTTCCATCCACGTAGTTGCAAATGATAATTTCTTTTCTTTGGATGGCTGCATAGTATTCCATTGTATATCTATACCACATCATCTGTCGATGGACATCTAGGTTCTTTCCATAGTTTGGCTATTGTGGACATTGCTGCTATAAACATTTGGGTGCACGTGCCCCTTCAGATCACTACATTTGTATCTTTAGAGTAAATACCCAGCAGTGCGATTGCTGGGTCATAGCGTAGCTCTATTTTCAACTTCTTGAGGACCCTCCATACTATTTTCCAGAGTGGCTACACCAGCTTACATTCCCACCAACAGTGTAGGAGGGTTCCCCTTTCTCTACATCCTCACCAACATCTATCATTTCCTGACTTGTTAATTTTAGCCATTCTGACTGGTGTGAGGTGGTATCTCATTATGGTTTTGATTTGTATTTCCCTGATGCCAAGTGATGTGGAGCACTTTTTCATGTGTCTGTTCGCCATGTGGATGTCTTCCTTGCAGAAACGACGGTTCATGTCCTCTGCCTATTTTTTTATTGGGTTATTTGTTCCTTGGGAGTTGAGTTTGAGAAGTTCTTTATAGATTTTGGATACTAGCCCTTCATCTGATACGTCATTTGTGAATATCTTCTCCCATTCAGATGGTTGTCTTGTGGTTTTGTTGACTGTTTCCTTGCTGTGCAAAAGCATTTGATCTTAATGAAGTCCCAATAGTTCATTTTTGCCCTTGCTCCCCTTACCTTTGGCAATATTTCTAGGAAGAATTTGCTGCGGCCGAGGTCGACAACATTGCTGCCTGTGTTCTCCTCAAGGATTTTGATGGATTCCTTTCTCACATTGAGATCCTTCATCCATTTTGAGTCTATTTTCGTGTGTGGTGTAAGGAAATGATCCAATTTCATTTTTCTGTATGTGGCTGTCCAGTTTTCCCAACACCATTTGTTGAAGAGACTGTCCTTTTTTCCCTGGACATTCTTTCCTGCACTGTTGAAGATTAGTTGACCATAGAGTTGTAGGTCCATTTCTGGGCTCTCTATTTTGTTCCATTGATCTATGTGTCTGTTTTTGTGCCAGTACCATGCTGTCTTAATGATTACAGCTTTGTAATAGAGCTTGAAGTCTGGAATTGTGATGCCGCCAACTTTGGTTTTTTTTTTTTTTTTCAACATTCCTCTGGCTATTCAGGGTCTTTTCTGGTTCCATATAAATTTTAGGAATATCTGTTCCATTTCTTTGAAAAAAAAAAAAAAGGATGGGATTTTGATAGGGATTGCATTAGGTAGATTAGGTAGATTGCCTTAGGTAGCATATACATTTTCACAATATTTGTTCTTCCAATCCATGAGCATGAAATGTTTTCCCATTTTTTTTGTGCCTTCCTCAATTTCTACCATGAGTACTTTGTAGTTTTCTGAGTACAGATTCTTTCCCTCTTTGGTTAGGTTTGTTCCTAGGTATCTTATGCATTTGGGTGCAATTGTCAAGAGGATCAACTCCTTAATTTCTCTTTCTTCTGTCTTGCTATTGGTTTATAGAAATGCAGCTGATTTCTGTGCATTGATTTTATATCTTGACACTTTACTGAATTCCTGTATGAGTTCTAGCAGTTTGGAGTGGAGTCTTTTGGGTTTTCCACATATAGTATCCTATCATCTGCAAAGAGTGAGAATTTGACTCCTTCTTTGCCAATTTAGATGCTTTATTTCTTTTTATTGTCTGAATGCTAAGGCTAGGACTTCTGGTACTATGTTGAATAGCAGTCATGAGAGTGGACATCCCTGCCATTTTCCTGATCTTAGCAAAAAAGCTCTCAGTTTTTCCCCATTGAGAATGATATTCATTGTGGCTTTTTCATAGAGAACTTTTATGATGTTGAGGTATGTATCTTCTATCCCTACACTGTGGAGATTTCATCAAGAAAGGATGCTATACTTTGTCAAATGCTTTTTCAACATCTATTGAGAGAATTATATGGTTCTTATTCTTTCTTTTATTAACATGCTGCATCACATTGATTGATTTATGGATGTTGAACCAAACTTGCAGTCCAAGAATAAATCCCACTTGGTCATGGTGAATAGTCTTTTTAATATAGTATTGGATCCTATTGGCTAGTATTTTGGTGAGAATTTTTACATCCGTGTTCATCAAGGATATTGGTCTGTAATTGTCCATTTTGATGGGTCTTTGTCTGGTTTTGGTATTAAGCGAATGCTGGCCTCATAAAATGAGTTTGTAATTTTTCCTTCCATTTCTATTTCTTGGAACAGTTCCAGGAGAATAGGTATGAATTCTTCTTTAAATGTTTGGTAGAATTCCCCTGGGAAGCTGTCTGGCCCTGGACTCTTGTTTGTTGGGAGATTTTTGATGACTGCTTTAATCTCCTTCCTGGTTATGGGTCTGTTCAGGTTTTGTATTTCTTCCTGGTTCAGTTTTGGTAGTTCATAGGTCTCTAGGAATGCATCCATTTCCTCCAGATTGTCAAATTTGCCGGTGTATGCTTGTTCATAATATGTTCTTATAATTGTTTGTATTTCTTTGGTGTTGGTTGTGATCTCTCCTCTTTCATTCATGATTTTATTAATTTGGGTACCTTCCCTTTCCTTTTTGATAAGTCTGTCCAGGGATTTATCGATCTTATTAATTCTTTCAAAGAACCAGTTCCTAGTTTCATTGATTTGTTCTACTGCTCTTTTGGTTTCTATTTCATTGATTTCTGTTCTGGCCTTTATTATTTCTCTTCTACTGCTCTGCTTAGGGTTTCTTTGTTGTTCTTTCTCCAGCTCCTTTAGGGGTAGGGTTAGGTTGTATACTTGAGACCTTTATTATTTCTTGAGAAAGGCTTGTATTGCTATATACTTTCCTCTCAGGACTGCCTTTGCTGTGTCCCAAAGAATTTGAACAGTTGTGTTTTCATTTTCATTTATTTCCATGATTTTTAAAAATTCTTCTTTAATTTCCTGGTCGACCCAGTCATTCTTTAGTAGGATGCTCTTTAGCCTCCATGTATTTGAGTTCTTTCCAACTTTCCTCTTGTGATTGAGTTCTAGTTTCAAAGCATTGTGGTCTGAAAATATGCGGGAATGATCCCATTCTTCTGGTACCTGTTGAGACCTGATTTGTGACCCAGGATGTGATCTAGTCTGAGAATGTTCCAGGTGCACTAGAGAAGAATGTGTATTCTGTTGTTTGGGGATGGAATGTTCTGAATTTATCTGTGATGTCCATCTGATCCAGTGTGTCATTTAAGGCCTTTATTTCCTTGTGGATCTTTTGTTTAGATGATCTGTCCATTTCAGTGAAGGGGGTGTTAAAGTCCCCTACTATTATTGTATTATTGTTGATGTGTTTCTTTGATGTTGTTGTTAATTGGTTTATATAATTGGCTGCTCCCATGTTAGGGGTATAGATATTTAAAATTGTTAAATCTCCTTGTTGGACAGACCCTTTAAGTATGATATAGTATCCTTCTTCATCTCTTATTATAGTCTTTGGCTTAAAATCTAATTTATCTGATATAAAGATTGCCACCCCAGCTTTCTTCTGATGTCCATTAGCATGGTAAATTGTTTTCCACACCCTCCTTTTAAATCTGGAGGTGTCTTTGGGTCTAAAATGAGATTCTTATAGACAGCATATTGATGGGTCTTTTTTTGTTTAATCCATTCTGATAACCTGTGTCTTTTGATTGGGGCATTTAGCCCATTTACATTCAGAGTAACTATTGTATTTCCTGTAAGGTGACTGTTACTGTATCTCTGTTCCTTTCTGGTCTATCTATAGGTGAGTTTTTCTGCCCTGCCATTTTATCCAGATAAGAATAAATGAATGAGAGAAGAAAATACTAAAAGAGTAAAAATATACACTAATATAATTGGAAGAGACCCAAAAATGGGGGTAGAAGAAAGGAGGAAAAAAAGAAAATATACACATATATTAGACTGGTGAATAGAACAGAGTCACAAACTTGATTTGTGGAGTGTTTTGATCTCAGAAGAAACTGCCTCCCAAAATTTTAAAAAAAGAAAAAATTATATATATACAAAAATAAGTTTAAACATGATGGAGGGATGGAATATGACTGTAAAGATGAAGATTAAAAAAGATTCTACAAAAGGAATTGATAAGAAGCTGGTTGCAAAAAAAAAAAAAAAAAAAAAAGAGGAAAGAATGTGATCAGGCTGGAGACTAGAATAAAGGCATGTGCTAGATTTAAGGTATATTCTGATCTGTTAAAAGAAACTGTATCCCAAAATTTTAAAGAAAGAAAAACCTATATGTACACACACACAAAAAATAATGTTAAATACAATAAAGGGATAGAATGTGACTATAACAATGAAAATTAAAAACGATTTTTAAAAAGGTATTGATAAAGTAAAATATTTAACATAGGAAAGAGGAAAATTTTTTAAATTGAATAATAAAAAATAAAATTAAAAAATTTAACTTTGAAGACTAAGGAATCATGAGAAAAGAGCCATGAATTCTGCATTTCCCTTGCTCTGGAGTTCCACGGTTCTCATTGATTGGTGAATTTGGTCTTGGTTGGATATTTTTGCTGATCTTTTGGGGGAGGGGTCTGTTGCAGTAATTTCTCAAATGTCTTTGCCCCAGGCGGAATTGTACCACCTTGCCAGGGGTCAGGCTAAGTAATCTGCTTACATTCGCTCTTGGGAGCTTTTGTTCCCTGAACGCTTTCCATATAGCTTTGGAGGACGTGAATGAAAATGGCAGCCTCCCAATCTCCTGCCCGTAGGAGTTGAGAGCTCAGGTCCCGATTCCTAAATGCACCTTCAGAGAAAATCAGTCAATCCCTCCTGTCTCCCTGGTCTTTGGCCTCACTCTGTGCTCACCTGCCCTGTGACTGAGCATTTCTGTCTCTGGTGCATGGTCCGGTTTGAGTCTCCTATCCCAGCAGATTCCTGCAGCACACTCCCACACCACTCCTCCTGGCGGAGGAAGGTGAGTCTCCCTGGATCTACTACTTGTGGAGTCTCTGCTCAAAGAGCAGGGGCCCAACTGTGCCTCAGATTGTGGTTTAAGGTAACCCCAAGCTGAGAACCCCTCCTCTACAGAGCTCTGTCTCTACAACCTCACCATTCTGATACCTGGGAGCTCTTCCGCACTGAGGCACCCCCAGTCTTTCTGTCACCCAGTGGGTCCCGAGACCACACTGTCCCTCAAGGGATCCACTCCCCCACTGCTTAGTGTCTGGAGTGAGGTCCCTCAGTGGAGTCGACTTCTAAAAGTTCCAATTTTGTGCTCCACTGCTCTACCTCTTCCTAGGAGCTGGCTCCTGCCCCTGTGGTCTCTCTTCCCATGTATCACCTTGGATTCGCTTCTCCACACATCCTACCTTCCAGAAAGTGGTCACTTTTCTGTTCCTAAAAGTGCTGCTCTTCTTCTTTTCTATCTCCTGTTAAGTTTGTAGGTATTCAGAATGGTTTGATAACTATCTAGCTGAACTTCTGGGACCTGATGATATCTCAGTGTCCTACTCCTCTGCCATCTTGCTCCTCTCAGAATCTCATTGTTTTTTAAGGCTGAAAAGCATCCCAGTGTATGAATATACCACATTTTGTTTATCCATTTATCTGTGGATGGACATTCAAGTTACTTCTACTTTTTAGCTATTGTGAATAATGCTGCTATGAGCACTGGAACACAGAAAGACAGAGACGTTTTAATACCAGCCCGTAGTCAGCAAAATTGAATGGATAAATCAACTTCTGGAAAATAATCCCATGATAATCCTTAAAGCCAAATGTGGCAGCAACTCAGAAGAGTAGAAAGATCTCTCAAGTGAGAAGTCTGGGCCCACTCCTCATTAGCTTTTCAGTCTTTTGGATTGAGTTTCCTGACCTGTAAAATCGGAATGAGATTAAATGACTTCTGAGGTCCTTTCTAGCTCAAATGTTGCAGGATTCTATATCTCCCGCAAGTGAATATATTCTGCTCACTCTCTTTCTTAGGATTTTAGCATTTATAAATGTAAGCTGGTTTTCCTAGGTCTGTTTTTCTCAGATGCAAAATGACTTCTTAAACAGGCTACATTTCTCTTGATTTCAAAAAATAGCCTGGTGGATACTAAAACATATCCTCTTCCCCACATACCCTATGGCCATTGTTCCATGGTAACTCAGTTTTCCAGGCCAACTGCATTGACTTCTTCATAGGAAACCCCATTTCTCTAAAAAACCAAGACACCAAGTCACTCACATTTCTAGGCCTCAAACTGAATATGTTGGACCATTCATAGCTCTAATCTGTGAGGACTAGGGAAAAGGAGAGGTATTCATTTGAAAGGAAAAAACATAAGGATCGATGGTGAGGACTCTGCATCAGTCCCTAGGGCATAGGTTGAGAGGAGTGGTGGAGAAGAGGTGCTGCATACCATACCCCTTGAGCAACCAAATGAAATAATACATCAACATCACAAGAAGAAAAATATATTTGTAACTGTTGTTGAGTATAAGGGAAATGAAACTATATCATTGTGAAATAAAAGTCATGGTTCTATTTCTTCCACAACAGCATAAAATTACACATTTTGTCAAGAAATCAGAACAAGAGGGACGGCTGGGTGGCTCAGTGGGTTAAAGCCTCTGTCTTTGGCTCAGGTCATGATCCCAGGGTTCTGTGATCAAGCCCCACATCAGGCTCTCTGCTCAGCAAGGAGCCTACTTCCTCCTCCTCTTTCTCTTCTCTCTGCCGGCCTCTCTGCCTACTTGTGATCTCTATCTGTCAAATAAATAACTAAAATATATATATATATATATATATATATATATCATCTTGTGAATAACCCCTATCCTGACTTCTGAGTCCCTCAACCATTTTTCTAATTCTCCCTTTCTTGCCTCACCTTCCCTTTCCACCTATCTGAGCTCTTGACTATCAGGGCACTGATGACCAGTTGGGTGCCCTTCAGCTAAGGTGTAATATACAAATGTTGTCATCCATAGTTCAGCTTTTGAGGCTTTAGTCCATTGGGTAAAGTGAAGTCAAGATGAAACTTGTAGAAAAATCTCACCTTTCAATAAATTCCAAGTGTGGAAAGTATTTCTGTTCTTTTCTTTATCTAAATCTAACCTGGTTTACCTTATCTATTGTTGAATTCTTATCCTGGAGCAAATTTCTCAGTTGAGCCCATGTGGACTTATGCTTCACATTTGACTTTGTAGCCTGGGAATGCATGGTGTGTGTGTGTGTGTGTGTGTGTGTGTGTGTGTGTTCTCTGCCATAACTTACTGATACTGCTCTTGACTCTTACTATACTAAGGGGAAAAAAAAAAAAGACAGAAAGAGAATGCAATACAATTTTCATGTGGCAGAAACAAAGTATCTGTCCAGAACCATATATATATATATATATATATATATAAATATATATATATATATATATATACATATAATTTATTAGCCCCAGGGGTACAGGTCTGTGAATCGCCAGATCTACACACTTCACAGCACTCACCATAAAACATACCTTCCCCAATGTCCATAACCCCACCACTCTCTCTATTCCCCCTCTCCCCAGCAACCCTCAGGTTTTTTGTGAGATTAAGAGTCTCTTATGGTTTGTTTCCCTCCCAATCCCATCTTATATCATTATATACCCACTAAGCCCCCTCTTTGCCTCTCAACTTTCTCATATCAGGGAGATCATATGATAATTGTCTTTCTCTGATTGACTTATTTAGCTAAGCATAATACCCTCTAGTTTCATCCACATTGTCGCAAATGGCAAGATTTCATTTCTTTGGATGACTGCATAATATTCCATTGTATATATATACCACATCTTCTTTATCCATTTATCTATTGATGGACATCTAGGTTCTTTCCATAGTTTGGCTATTGAGGACATTGCTACTATAAACATTCGGGTGCACGTGCCCCTTCAGATCACTACATTTGTGTCTTTAGGGTAAATACCCAGTAGTGCGATTGCTGGGTTATAGGGTAGCTCTATTTTCAACTTTTTGAGGAACCTCCATGCTGTTTTCCAGAGTGGTTTTACCAGCTTGCATTCCCACCAACGGTGTAGGAGAGTTCCCCTTTCTCCGCATCCTCACCAGCATCTGTCATTTCCTGCCTTGTTAATTTTAGCCATTCTGACTGGTGTGAGGTGGTAACTCATTATTATTTTGATTTGTATTTCCCTGATGCCGAATGCTGTGGAGCACTTTTTCATGTGTCTGTTGGCCATCTGGATGTCTTCCTTGCAGAAATCTCTGCCCATTTCTTTATTGGATTATTTGTTCTTTAGGTGTTGAGTTTGATAAGTTATAGATTTTGGATGCTAGCCCTTTATCTGATATGTCATTTGCAAATATCTTCTCCCATTCTGTCAGTTTTCTTTTGGTTTTGTTAACTTTTTCCTTTGTTGTGCAAAAGCTTTTGATCTTGATAAAATCCCAATACTTCATTTTTGCCCTTGATTCCCTTGCCTTTGGCAATGTTTCTAGGAAGATCTTGCTGCAGCTGAGGTTAAAGAGGTTGCTGCCTGTGTTCTCCTCAAAGATTTTGATGGATTCCTTTCTCACATTGATGTCCTTCATCCATTTTGAGTCTATTTTCATACGTGGTGTAAGGAAATGGTCCAATTTCATTTTTATGCATGTGGCTGTCCAATTTTCCCAACACTGTTTGTTGAAGAGACTGTCTTTTCCCGTGGACATTCTTTCCTGCTTTGTCAAAGATTAGTTGGCTATAGAGTTGAGGGTCTATTTCTGGGCTCTCTATTCTGTTCCATTGATCTATATGTCTGTTTTTGTGCCAGTACCATACTGTCTTGATGATGACAGCTTTGTAATAGAGCTTGAAATCTTGAATTGTGATGCTGCCAACTTTGGCTTTCTTTTTCAATATTCCTCTGGCTATTTGAGGTTGTTTCTTGTTCCATATAAATTTTAGGAATATTTGTTCCATTTCTTTGAAAAAAAAAAAAAAAAGGATGGGATTTTGATAGGGGTTGCATTAAATGTGTAGATTGCTTTAGGTAGCATAGACATTTTCACAATACTTATTCTTCCAATCCATGAGCATGGAACTTTTTTCCATTTCTTTATGTCTTCCTCAATTTCTTTAATGAGTACTTTATAGTTTTCTAATATAGATTCTTTGACTCTTTGGTTAGGTTTATTCCTGGTATCTTATGGTTTTGGGTGCAATTATAAATGGGATTGACTCCTTAATTTCTCTTTCTTCTGTCTTGTTGGTGTAAAGAAATGCAACTGATTTCTGTGCATTGATTTTATATCCTGACACTTTACTGAATTCCTGTACAAGTTCTAGCAGACTTGGAGTGGAGTCTTTTGGGTTTTCCACATATAATATCCTATCATCTACAAAGAGTGAGAGTTTGACTTCTTCTTTACCAATTTAGATGTCTTTTATTTCTTTTTGTTGTCTGATCGCTGAGGCTAGGACTTCTAGTACTGTGTTGAATAGCAGTGGTGATAATGGACATCCCTGCCGTGTTCCTGACCTTAGCGGAAAAGCTCTCAGTTTTTCCTCCATTGAGAATGATATTAGCGTTGTGTTTTTCATAGATGGCTTTGATGATACTGAGGTATGTACCCTCCATCCCTTTACACTTTGAAGAGTTTTGATCAGGAAAGGATGCTGTACTTTGTCAAATGCTTTTTCAGCACCTATTGAGAGTATCTTATGGTTCTTGTTCTTTCTTTAATTAATGTATTGTATCGCATTGATCGATTTGTGGATGTTGAACCAAACTTGCAGCCCTGGAATATCCCACTTAATTGTGGTGAATAATCCTATTGGCTAGTATTTTGGTGAGAATGTCCAGAACCTTCTTACCCTTTCCCCCACCCACAGCTACATTATTGTCACATACCTACTCATTCCTCATCCTGACTTACTCACTTTGCCCAAACCTCAACCCCATCACTAATGCATATATTGATATATATAATGTTCCCCTGAAATTATGACTGGTAGTGTATTTTAACAATAATAATAGAGAAGTGATTAGGTTTTCCTTTTCTATTTATTTTCATGAAACATTTATTAGCCTATATGAAACATTTATTAGCCTATATCTGGAATTCTTTTCAATCCCTGGGTCAATAATTACCTTTCCGAGACATACTTGAGAACAAACTTTAATGCTTAAAAAAAAATACAAAAATCTGGGCCCCATCTCAGACTCACTGATTTGGAATTTTCGGGATAGTTCCAGAAATATCTGTATACTTTTTATATTTCAGAAGAGGCTACTTGCTTGTGCTCAGGGTTGGGGAACTGCAACAGAGCAAGGGAAGTGTACATTTAATCAAAGAGAGAGTTTCTCTTTTTTTAAGATTTTATTCATTTATTTGTCACAGAGAGATATCACAAGTAGGCAGAGAGGCAGGCAGAGAGAGAGGGGGAAGCAGGCTCCCTGCTGAGCAGAGAGTCTGATTTGGGGCTCGATCCCAGGACCCTGAGATCATGACCTGAGCTGAAGGCAGAGGCTTAACCCACTGAGCCACCAAGGCGCCCCATGAGAATTTCTTTAAAAAAAAAAAAAGAGAGAGAGAGAGATTTTATTATTCTATTTGACAGAGAGAGAGAGAGAGAGAAAGAGAGCAAAAGGACAGGGAGCAACAGAGGGAGAGGGAGAAACAGACTCCCTGCTGAGCAGGGTCCCTGATGCAGGACTGGATCCTAGAACCACAGGATCATGACCAGAGCCAAAGGCAGACACTTAACTGTCTGAGCCACCCAGGTGTCCCAAAGAGGTACTTTAAAGGTATAGAACAATATGAATACCATCACCGAATTTCTCATCAAAAAAACATTGAAACACCCTTTCCTGGACATGGTACACTCATTCTTTCATTCACCAACCATTTACTCAATAGAGCTTTGCTGAGTTCATACTACATGCTGTAAAAGATAGAGAGTAAGCAAGATATCAGGCACCCTACCACTAATGAAGAAGAAAAGACACAGACAGAATTAATCACAATAGGCAAAGGGTTATAAAAATTCAGAAGAGTGAAATGTCCTTCCTGGCTAGAGACACCATAAGGGTTTCATGGAGAAAATATTCTTTGAGATATTTCAATAGGCAGAGATGGGAGGAGGCAATCAAAGGAAGAGAGAATAACTTGAGCAAAGGTTCAGAGCTGGGAAAGCCCAGGATGGTTTTGAGAGGAAGAGTTCCCACAAGATGATGAAGTGACAAATGGAGATAGAAAGACAGGTAGAGATGGTCCATGAGTGTCACCAAGGAGCTACATTTCATCATGAAGCTCTCGAGCCCATAATCACTTAGATGCAACTCAAGCCCAGAAGTCTCCTTCTGCATAGGACTCCTGAACACTCCTGCAATTTTTATTTTGCTGTGTTTGACTTCTCATTTCAAACAAATGCCAATGGCTAAATTTTATTTATTTTTTAAAAGATTTTATTTACTTATTTGACACAGATAGACAGCAAGCACAAGCAGGTGTGCAACAGGCAGAGAGAGAGGGAGAAGCAAGCACCCCGCCGAGCAGGGAGCCCAAGGAGGGGCTCAATCCCAGTACTCCAGGATCACAACCTGAGGTAAGGACAAGATGCTTAACTGATTGAGCCACCGAGGTGGCCCACCAACCCCTAAATTTTAACCACCAATCCTTTTTGGGAACAGCCAGTCATACCTCAGTATATCAGCTCACATTTGCTGAGTGTACATTATGTGCCAAGAACCAACTCATTTGATTTACATAATGACTGGGGTACTATCTTTATCATAATGACTGGGGTACTATCTTTATCATTTCTATTTGGCAGAAGAGGAAACTGAGACCCAGAGAGGGTAAGCAATTTACCCAAGAGTATGCATAATAAGCAGAATAACAAGGGTTTAAACTCAGATAACCTGATCTCAAAGTCTATGCTCTCAATCTCCCCATTATATTTCCTTGTGCACAGTAGCCATGATCATTTCCTATACCTTTGATAATGAGCCATTTTGAAGCTATCTACTTTTTTTCCCCCCAATTACTTACCTGTTACCACCAGATTGATTAAAAACATGAATTCTGAAGCATAGCAATCCCAGAGTCAATCAGAAAATTGATTTGTTTTGCTTAAATCAGTAAGGTTGTAGTACTTTTTTATAGAGTATAGAAAACTAGTGTGTCTGCTATGTAGGCCCACTCAGCCATCATTCTTTGCAATAATAATAATGCTTTGTGTTAATAATAATGCTTTCATTGATGTTAAAGTCAGGATCACCAAGTTCCTTGGCAACAGTGAGCCCTGAAGTAGGATAGAGAAAAGAAGTATAGTTATTTATGGGATGTCTGTAGACATCCAAAACTCAGATGTGTGTATGTATGGTGTATGCTATATCTCCAACTAACTTTTATATATCCAACTAACTGTGAGAACTTGGATAATTAACTTAATTTGGCTTAGTTTCACTTTCATTATAAGTAATGCTGGAATAAAAACATATATTTGACATGATTGTTAGGAGGATTAGAGCTAATCTGTGGGAATTTATTGGTACAAGGTACGTGTTCAGTGTAAGAAAATAGTCTTTTGTAATCGAAGTGCCTGAAAACTTTACAGATGATGCACAATGGGATACAGCCAGTGGTATAAATGCATATTTTTTTAAAAAGGCAAGATGGTAGTCAAATAAGAAAGAAACAAAGAAATTGAAGAATTTTCATGTTCATTTTCCCAATTAGTAAAGATGTCTAAATGTTGCTTTTTCGAGACCTTTCTAAGTATAACTCCGATATCTAAATGTTCCACAGTCTTCATGGATTTTCCTTCACATAATACCTAAATAACAATAAAGAAGGCTCCCATTCCCTAGAATGAGAATTCCCTTCTTGCAAGTTCCCCTTACTACATAATTTCTGCAAAAAATCGAGAAATTTTCCCTGATGGTAACTGTAGTCTTGTTATTTCTCCTGGCCTCTAATGCTTCTCCTATAAGTTTAGCCTTATGAATGGACATAGGCCACTTCCTTAAATCCTAGAAGGACAAATAAACTGGGTTCGTGGTGTTAACAAAACACCACAGAAGAAAACCTGAACACAAAAATAAACTTTAAAACTGATTGTTAAGTGTCCCTGTTCCTAGTTACAGGCCTTGGTTTCCCAGTGTTTCTTCCTGGCCCTCCAAATGCTCCCCTCATTATCTTCTGACCTGCTACCATGTTGCAAGGGCCAGGCTACCTTCCCCAAATGTCCTCCTTTCCAAAGTCCAAATCCAACTCCTACTGGTCCAATGGAAAGATACAGATTTTCCCACCTCAAGCCCAAGAACTATCTTCTTTCCTGGCCCAGGAGGATTGCCAAATCCAATGTTATGAAGTTTTCCTCTAAAAATTTTATAGTTTGGGGTCTTTTATTTAGATATTTATTTCATTTTGAGCTGATTTTTTGTATATGGTACAAGATCAAAATCCAACTTCATTCTTTTGTATATGGATATCCTGTTTTCCCAACACTGGTTCTTGAAATTACTGTCCTTTCCCCAGTGAATAGTCTGGAACCCTTTCAAAGATCATTTGACAGTATACACTAGGGCTTATTTCTGGACTCTCTAATATATTCCATTGGCTTATATGTCTGACCTTTTGCCAGTAACACACTGTTTTGATTACCATAGTTTTGTGACATGTTTTGAAATCAGGAAGTGCAATTCCTCCAACTTTGTTCTTCAAAATTGTTTTGACTACTCAACGTCCCTTGAAATTACATATCTATTTTAGGATGATTTTATTTTTCAATTTCTGCAAAGCATTGAGATTTTGACAGAGATTGTGTTGACTCTCAGATCTCTTTGAATATTATTTACAATATAGACAATATATCTTAATAATATAAATATCTCAACAATATGAAGTGTTTCAATCCATAAACATGGATGTCTTTTTATTTGTATCTTTTTTAAGCTATTTCAGCAGTGTGTTTTGATGTTTGGTGTACAAATCTTTCACCATCTTGGTTAGGTTTATTCCTAAGTATTTAAATATTTTTATTGCTATTATGAGTGTGATTGTTTTCTTAATTTCCATTTCAGATAATTTATTGTTAGTATATAGTGACAACTGATCTTTGCATTATTTTGTATCCTGCAACTTTATTGAATCTGTTTAGTAGTTCTAGTGGTTTGTTTTCTTATTTGTGTACAGAATACTTGGGGTTTTCTACGTATAAGATCATGTCATCTGCAAACAGAAATTTGGATGTCTTTTATTTATTTTTATTGCCTAACTGCTCTGACTAGGACTTCCACTATTATGTAGAATAGAAGTAGAAAGAGTAGGCATACTCACCTTATTCCTGATCATATAGGAAAAGTTTTTAGTCTTTCACCATTTTGTATAAAGTTAACTATGCACTTTTCATATATAGTCTTAATTATATTGAAGTAGTTTCCTGAAATTATTAGTCTGTTGGGTGTATTTATCATGAAAGGTGTTGAATCTTGTCAAATTCTTTTTCTTCATCAATTAAGATGATCATGTGGTTTTCATCAATTACTGTATTATTGTGGTATATCATGTTGATTGATTTTTGTACATTGAACCATCCTTGCATTCTAGAAGTAAATCTCATTTGGCCCTGGTATATAATACTTTGAAAGTGCTGTTGAATTCAGTTTGCTAGTATTTAGTTAGAGATTTTTTATCAATATTTATCAGAAATATTGTTCTGTAGTTCTCTTTTTTCATAGTATCTTTGGCTTTGGTATTAAGATAATGCTGGTCTCATAGAATGAGCTTAGATGTGTTCCTTCCCAACTTTATTGGAAGAGTTTGAGGGCGATTAGTATTAATTTTTCTTTAAGTGTTTGGTGAAAATTTTCAATATAACTGTCTGGTTCTGGGCTTTTCTTAGTTGGGAGGTTTTTTTGGTTTTGTTTTGTTTTGTTTTGGGGTTTTTTTTTAATATTTTATGTTTTATTTATTTGACAGAGAGACAGAGAGATCACAAGTAGGCAGAAAGGCAGGCGGGGGGTGGGGGAGAGAGAAAGCTCCCTGCTGAGCAGAGAGCCCAACGTGGGGCTTGATCCCAGGACCCTGAGATCATGACCTGAGCCAAAGACAAGGCCACCCAGGCATCCCTGTTGGGAGGTTTTTGAACTGAGTCAATCCCTTTACTAGTTAGTTACTGATCTGTACAGATTTTCTATTACTTCATGGTATAATCTTGATAAGTTTTGTCTTTATAGGAATTTTTTAATGTTAAAAATATTCTTTATTTCTTTATTTTTAAATTTTAATTACACTGTAATTAGTATATAGTATTATATTAGTTTTGGGTGTACAATATGGTGATTCAACAGTTCCACACATTACTCAGTGCTCATCAAGATAAGTGTACTCTTAATCCCCTTCACCTATTTCACCCATCCTCCTCATCCACCTCCCCTTTGCTAACTGTTTGTTTGCCTTCTACAGTTAGGAGGCTTTTGGGGGGGGGGGCTCATCTTTTGGGGTTTTTTTTTCCTTTTTTCTTTCATTTTGTTTCTTAAAGTCCACATCTGAGTGAAATCATTGGGTATTTGCTTTCCTCTGACTGACTTATTCTGTTTTGGATTACACTCTTTAGATCCACCCACATTGTGATAAATAGCAAAATTTCATTCTATTTTATAGCTGAGTAATATTCCATTGTGCATATATACCACATCTTTATCCTTTCATCACATAGGCTGCTTCCATAGTTTGGCTATTGTAAATTATGCTGCAATAAACACAGCGGTGCATATATCCCTTCAAATTAGTGTTTTTGTACTTTCTGGATAAATACCCAGTAGTGCAATTACTGGATCATAGGGTAGTTCTATCTCTAACTCTTTTGAGGAAATTCTGTACTGTCTTCAAAAATGGCTGCATCATTATGCATTCCCAATCAAGCACGAGGTCTCCTTTTTCTCTACATCTTCACCAGCACTTGTTGTTTCTTGAGTTTTTTATTTTAGCCATTCTGGAAAGTGTGAGATGACATCTCATTGTGGTTTTGATTTGCATTTCCTGGATGATGAGTGATATTGAGCATCTTTTCATGTGTTTGATGGCCATCTATATAGGTCTTCTTTGGAGAAATGTCTGCTCATGTTTCTGCTCATTTTTAATTAGAATATTTATTGTTTTGGTGTTGACTTGTGTAAATCTTTATATATTTTGGATACTAACCTTTTATCAGATATGTCTCCTGTTCTGTAAGTTGCCTTTTATTTTTGTTGGTTGTTTCCTTTGCTGTGCAGAAGCTTTTTATTTTGATGCAAACTCAATGGTTTTTTGTAGCTTTTGTTTCTCTTGCCAAAAGAGACATATCTAGAAAGATGTTGTTACGACTAATATCAAAGAAATTACTGCCTATGGTCTCTCCTAGGATTTTTATGGTTTCAGGCTTCACATTTATGTCCTTAACCCATTTGGGGTTCATTTTCATGTACGATGTAAAAAAGTGACCGAGTTTCATTCTTTTGCATGTAGCTATTCAGTTTTCCCCACCATTTGTTGAAGAGATTTCTTTCTATTGTGTGTATCTTGCCACCTTTGTCAAAGATTAATTGACCATATAACTGTGGGTTTATTTCAGGGTTTTCTGTTCTGTTCTGTTGATCTATGTGTCTATTTTTGTGTGAGTACCGTACTGTTTTGATTACTACAGCTTTGTAATATAACTTGAAGTCCAGAATTGTGATACCTCCAGTTTTGCGTTTCTTTTTCAAGGGTCTTTTGCAGTTTCATACAAATGTTGGGTTTATTTGTTCTAGTTTTGTGAAAAATGTTGCTAGTATTTTAATAGACATTGCATTAAATATGTAGATTGCTTTGGGTAGTATAGACAGTTTAACAATATGTGTCCTTCCAATCCATGAGAATGGAATATCTTTCCATTTCTTTGTGTGTTGTTTTCCTTTTTTTTTTTTTATCTTTTTTTTTTTTTTTTTTTTTTTTTTACTTTTCAAAGTACAATTTTCACCTGCATGCTTAAATTTATTCCCAGGTATTTTATTATTTTTGGTGAAGTTGTAAATGGGATTTTTTTTAATTTGTTTTTCTGCTGCTTCCTTATTAGTGCATAGAAATGCAGTAGCGGTACCTGGGTGGCTCAGCTGGCTCAGTCAAGAGCATCTGACTCTTGATTTCAACCCAGGTCATGATCTCAAGGCTATAAGATCGAGCTATGCATGGGGCTGTGCACTGGGCATGAAGCCTGCTTAAGAGTCTCTCTCTCTCTCTCTCTCTCTCTCTTTCTTTCCCTATGTCCTTCCCCCCACAAAAAAAAAAAAAAAGAAAGAAATGTAAAGATACCTGTACATTGATTTTGTATGCTGTGACTTCACTAAGTTCATTTACCAGTTCTAGGAGTTTTTTGGTGGAATCAGTTGGGTTTTCTGTATATAATATCATGTCATCTCCAAATAGTGGATTTCTTCTTTACTGATCTGGAGGCATTTTATTTCTTTTTGTTGTCTGACTGTTGTGGTTAGGACTTCTAGTACCATGTTGAATAGAGGTGGTGAGAGTGGACATCCTTCTCTTACTTCTGACCTTAGGGGAAAAGCGAGCTTTTCCTTCATTGAGTATGATGTTCACTGTGGGTTTTTTTTAAATATAAGACCTTATTATATTGTGGCATGCTCCCTTTAACGCTACTTTGTTGAGAGTTTTTTATCATGAATGGATGTTGTTTTATTTTGCCTTTTGCTATTTATTCTTTTTCTCCATCTACTGAAATGATCATATGGTTTTTATCCTTTCTTTTATTGATGTGATGTATCACACTGATTGATTCATAAATATTGAACCACACTTGTATGCTGGAAATAAATCCCACTTCACATGGTGAATGATTTTTTAATGCATTGTTGAATTTAGATTGTTAATATTTTGTTGAGGATTTTTTGCATCTATGTTCATCAGGGATATTGACCTATAATTCTTTTTGTGTGGTATTTTTACCAGGTTTTGGTATCAGGTAATGCATGACTCCCTCCCTAACATTAATGGCCATTGTTCATTTTGCTCCTCACCATGTCTCCACCCTTCGACCCTCTTCAGAGTGGTCTCTTCTTTATGTTTAGTTGTAGACTTTGTTCTGCTAGTTTTGGGGTCATTTTCTGGGCTATTTAAACTAATGTGAGTATTATCTAGTTGTATCTGTGGGACTAGGTGATCTTGGGGTCCTCTTACTCCACCATCTTCCCATTATGTTTCTAGGAATTTATCCATTCCTTTAGAATATCCAGTTTGTTGACATATATTGTAGCATTCTCTTATAATTCTTTTTATTTCTGTAGCATTTTTGTGATATCCACCCTTTCATTTATAATTTTGGTTATTTGAGTTTTCTTTTTTTTTTTCTTAATCTAGCTAAAGGTTTGTTAATTTTGTGTATTTTTTTAAAAAAAAATCTTAATTTAGTTAATTATTTTTGTTTTTCTATTTTGTTTTATTGATCACTGCTCTAATCTTTATTATTTCCATACTTCTGTTAGTTTTAAGTTTAGTTAATTCTTTTTCTAGTTTCTTCAAATATAAAGTTAGATTGTAATTTGAGATTTTTTAATGTTAGTATTTATAGCTATAAGTTTTCCTTTCATTGTATTCCATGAATGTTGATATTTTGTTTTCACATGAATTTGCCTCAAGGCAATTTATAATTTCCCATATGATTTCTTGTCTGAACCTTTGGCTGTTTAAGGGACAATTTTGGCGTACTTGTAGATTTTTTTTAGTTTCCTCTTGCTATCAATTTCTAGCTTCATTCCATTATAATTGGAAAAGATATTTTGCATAATTTAATTTTTTAAAAAAATTTCTGAAGACTGGTTTTATAGCCTAACATATAGTACATCCTGGTGATTGTTCCATATGCACTTGAAAAAATGTATTCTGCTATTTTTGGCTAGAATGTACTAAATATGTTATGTCCATTTGGTCTAAAGGTTTGTTCAAGTCCTCTATTTCCTTATTGATCTTTGATTTGGTTTTTCTACCCATTAGTGATAGTAAGATATTTATGTTTCTTAATATTATTGTATGCCTGTCTTTTTTTGTCTCCAGTTCTACATGTTTCCCTCATACATTTAAGAAAGTTGATGTTTGGTGCACATATGTTTATAATTGTTATATCTGGGTGAATTGCCCCTTTTATCATTGTATACTGTTCTCTGTTTCTTATAAAAGTTTTTTTAAGGTTTTATTTATTTATTTGACAGAGAGACAGCAACCCACAAGCAGGGGGAGTGGGAAGGGGAGAAGCAGGCTTCCCACTGAGCAGCGAGTTTGATATAGGGCTTGATCCTAGGACCCTGAGATCATGACCTGAGCCAAAGGTAGATGCTTAACAACTAAGCCACCCAGTGCCCCCTTATAACAAAGTTTTTGACTTAAAGTCTATTTAGTCTGATATTAGTACAGTAACTCCTGCTCTCTTTTGGTTACCTTTGCATGAAGTATTTTTCCCATTTCTTCACATTCTTCCAAGTGTGTCCTTGTATCTAAAGTGAATTTCTTGTAGACAGAATATAGTTGAATCCATTTTTTTATATTGATTCAGCAATCTATGTCTTTTTATTGGGGAGTTTAACCCATTTACATTTAAAGTAATTATAGGGAAGAACTTATTATTGTCATTTTGTTAATTGTTTTCTGTATGTCTTTTAGATTTTTGTCCCTCCTTTCCTCTCTTACTACTTTCTTTTGTGTTTCATTAATTTTTTGATTCTCCTTTCATTTTCCTTTTGTGTATATTCTATAGATATTTTCCTTGCAGATACCATTTTAATTACATGAAACATATTAAAGTTATAGCATTCTATTTTAAACTGATTACAACTTACTTTCAATCACATACAAAAATTCTATTCTTATATGCTCCTTTCCCTGCTTTATGTTAATGATATCACAAATTACATCTTTACATCTTATTGGAAAAAGAAGTCACATACTGTAGTCTTTCAGCTCCTATTCACCTTCATAAGACTAGCATTGGGCCTAGAACACTTCCTTACCAAGAGATAAAGAATCTGCACAGACTGTGCTGGACTTTTCCATGTTGTATGGTAATATCATTCTTGGTTTCAAGCATATGGATACTTTTTTGCTCTGGTTAATAGTGCACACCAGTGGCCCTCAGGTACCCCCAGCTTTCAGTATTTCAAAACCCATGGGAGAGGAAGAGGGGTCCTTCCAATGTGGCATGGGAAAGGAACACATACACACACACACACACACACACACACACACAGTGTGTTGGTGTGGGCCCCTTTGGATTTATCCTGGTTGAAGGCTTTGAGCTTCTCCCATAATGCATATGCATATGTTAGGTTTTTTGGTAGTATCCCATAAGTTCCATAGGTTCCTTTCACTTTCCTTTTTTTTTTTTTTTTTTTTTTTTTGGTTTGTCTTTTTCACTCTGACTCAATGACCTCAAATGATTTGTCTTCATTGTCTTTCTTCTGCCTGATCAAACTGGTTGAACCCTTCTAACAAATTTTTTAGTTTGGTTGTTGTATTTTTTTAATGTTGACATTTGTTTGGTTCTTTTTTTATAGTTTTCATATCTTTGTTGGTAATCCCATTTTGTTCATGCATCATTTACTTGATTTCATTTAGTTGTCTGTGTTCTCTTTAAGCTCATTAAGCTTATTATGACAATTAATTTAAGTTTTTTGTCAGGCAACAAGTAGATCTGTGTTTCTTTAGGGTCAGTTTCTGGAGTTTTATTTCGTTTCTTTGATTTGGCCATACTTATGTTTCTTTGTGCCTTTGTGTGCCTTGTGATTTTTTTCATTAAGACTTGGGCATTTGAATAAACAACCACTTCTTCCAAACTTTTTGGCCTGACTTCATGCAGAAGCCTTTCACCACTCAGTCCATTAGAGATTCTAGAATCTCTCAAAACTTTTCAGAGTATGTATCTCCTCTGAGCATGTGTACTTTAAGTCCTCTCAAATTTCCTAAGCATCTTGTCCCTGCTTCTTCTCAAAAGCCTGTAATCTCTTGCTCTCCCTGCTGTCTGCTGACAGAATTGCAGCTCTAATGTACTCCTATGATCATATCTTTTCTTTCCTGCAGCTTCCAAACAAGGCCACCACTCCCATTAGCACTCCCGAGTCAAGAGAGACAGATATCAGTCCCTCAGACAGTCCCCAGAGTAACCAAAATGATGCACATTCTCTTCTTTTGTTTCTGTCGTGAAGGATAATCCAGAGTGTGGGAGGTTTCCTTCCGATTACACCACACTGGGTCAGATAGAGAGATGAGCACGAACAAGGGTGGAAAACTCAGTCAATTTTCCTACTCTTTCACTGGAAGGTTTGGGTGTTGAAACTTCTCAAGTGCTCCCTAGAGTTCTCACAAAAGTATTCTGATCCATATATTGTAGTTATCTATGGGTCTCTGTAGGGGAATAAGGGCCTAATGCTTCCTATTCAGCCATCCTGCTGACACCTCTCGAAATGTGTGCTATTTTTTTTTTAGTAAGATTAAAATATATTTTCTGATAGAATCCTTTCACCGGTAAACCAATCTCTCCATTACCTCCCTATGGCACTAGGCTTTGATCTTCCCATACATCACATTTTGCTTTATGGTTATCTTTGATTCAACATATGTTGGATCTGTCCTCTAGGCTAAGGAGAATCCTGAATAGTTTATGTGTGTTTCAACTCAAAAAAAAAAAAAAAGAAGAAGAAAAGTATTGAAATTAACAAAGTGAAAGGCCTTCAAATAACAAAAGTCAAGGAAAATCCTGGATTAGGGACAAGTAGATATTCCAGGCACAGAAAGAGCATATACAAAAGAATAATAGAGCTGATGATCAAGAATGGGTAAATAGTAGGGAGCTAGGGGGAGGTAACTGAAGACTCAGAGAAATTCGACAGAGACTCATAAAGGAATAGGAAAAAGCCACCATTTCAGTTTGCCGCTAACAGAGGCCTATGGGTAGTGGAATGCTCATAAATGTACTCTACATCTTTTCATTTTAATCGACACAGATATATGAGGCCTGTAGCTCTAAGATGTCTTAAAAAATCAAGTTTAGAGCATGCAAATGGTTGGCTTAAAAAAATTCTCATATAGGAAATGTTAAGACACATTGACATACAAAAATAAACATATTGAACTTTCACAGATTCACATAAACAATTGTATGCTGACCATCAGTCCACTGAACAGGAGCCCTGTTTGGGTTCCTATTTCCTGGTGTTGAGTCCTGGGACTCATCCAAGAAATAGCGTCAGTGAGGAGGAAGGTAAGGAGGAAACACCCAGTGTAATCCTTGCATGGTTGTCCCACCTCAGTTGAGGGTTTCTGTCCCAGAGTCAGGTAACCAAGAGCACCTGCAGAGATGTGTGATTCAGTGGGGTTAGGGAACCAGACTCATCTTTTTATTTATCAAAGAAGTAGATGTAGAAATGACAGTTATTAAACATCTGTGCTGTTCAAGACAGCCACCAACATGAGCACCTCCGGATTCTAACAATTCAAGTCCTCCTTAACTTAACAATGAACAAACTTAACTGGCAGGCCAGTTCTTTGAACATTTCCCATAACAGCCAAGAGTACCTTAACTAAGCCTCAAATGGCCGATTTTCAAATAGGAAGAAAGAAGTCTGAGTGGTGGGGGTTCGGCTGAGGTGGTAATTTGGTTTGTTTTAACGATGACACGTTTTAACATTGATGGCCAGCCCCAACCGAAGAGAAACAGATCGTGACATTGCCCTTAAAGGGACCAGAGTTATTAGCCTAATGTATTGAAAAGGGTGATGCACTAGACACGACAAATCACAACAATCACATGAATGCTGACAACACAGGCAAGGAACAAAAGAACAGAGCTGTAACATGAACCATATGGCTTAATAACTAATAACACTTCTAAGTGTCTTTATTGTTGTTATTGTTTTAAGACTGGCTCACATTTGGCCTCTCCTATTATAACTGAAATGTTATCTATAGCTGCTATCTCCCCTGTATTTCAAACTGTTGTTTTTAAAGCAAGATATGAATACATTAGAGACTCTTTCATATCTTGTAGAGGGAAAGTTCAAATGCACGAGCCTCCATAATAAAGCCTACCCCGATATAATAAATGGGGCTGTCAGATTGATTCTCACTTGAGACACCAACTGTAGCTAATATTACTCGATATGCAGATGTTTTCTGTCTCTCTCGGACAAAAAAAAAAGAGCATTTAAATGGAATAATGATAAATTGGTATTAATATAAAGAGGCTCTGCTACAGTGTGGCAAAGGGCTGCACAGGTCAAGAGTCAGAGGCATGTGTGAGTGATGGGGCTCTCACCTCTGTGCTGAAGGGTCTCAGGAATTTATTAGCTGAAGTGTTCACTCTGTCTCAAGACCACACAACATTATTTTTAAAGAAGAAAATAAAAGCCTTAACTATCCTAAGCTTCTGTTGGGTGGAGACGAGGTACCCTGTAGTGCCTGGAACACTGCGTTGCTTTGCACACAGTAGGTGCTTAAAATTAAGAGCTTCATGAAGAATAAAAAAGTACTAACAATTCTGGTAGAAGGGTGAAAAATAGAAAAGCATATCCCTACAATTCTTTATCCAAATGTCAGAGCGAATGCTGGTTCTCAACGGATTCCACTGTCCCAGGACAGGCCGCCTGTCTGCCTCCTGGAATTTCATTCCACGGCACCCGCCAACGGTCACCTTCACATTTGTTTCCACTTAAGCTTCCCCTGCTTCTCTCGCCTTTTTCCCCCCACAAGCATGCAGGTACAAAACACAGAGGGAGAATGCAAAAAACTTCACTCAGCTTCTTTTTTTGAAGGAGAAGGAAAGAAAAGAAACATGAAGGAAAGGAGCAAAGGGCAAAAGGGTCTAACGGGGCGTCTCCCTAAATGATGAGGCATTTCTCCTAGAGAACACTTGGGGAACTCTTAGTAGGTGCCTCCTGGCGGCAATCAAATGCTTTCTAAAGTCCTTAGGACCAAGCGTCTATAAACCTGGAACACAGCCTTTTATCATGCTTCTGAGAGTTTACTTTGGACAAATCAGTTAACTCCGTGGGGACAAAGGGATTGACTTCATCTGAAAACAGCGCTACACAATCCAGTCTACAAGTGACCAAATTGAGCAGAGGCTAGCAATTTATTCACTCACGTATCTTTCATTAATGGAAGTCAGAACCCAGAACACAGCTACAGAAAGCGAAGCAAATATTTATCCATCAGAACTCTCTAAGTCCCAACTCTTGATTTTCCATGTTAATGGTCTGGGCAATTCATAACAGTACCTAGTCTCCAAATTATACCCCATATATTACAGAATTCATGTCCAAACAACTTATCTTTTTTTCCCCTCAACATTCCTCTCCTTAATTAAATTCAAGTAGGAGAAAATTAAGGATTGTCAAATCTAAGCAGACACCAAATACTCAGACTAAGAAGGGCAAGAGAGCTTTCTTGTGACAAAGAAGCCATGCTTGAACAGTGACTTTTCAGAGAGACGTCATGGGGTGTGGGAGTGGGGGGTTGGGAGGATTACCTGCAACCAACCTGCAGGACTTGCAGGTTAAATTCCTGCCAAACCCAGGAATTGAGTCACTGTGATGTTCTCCTGGATTCAGAGTTCAACAATCAAGTTCCCTTCTAACTCAGTGTTCTGCCTAGTTCTTTCCCTCATCCACTGATCAACCAAGGGGAAGCAGGGGAGCTATGTCCACCCAAACTAAGCTCAAGACGCAGGATGAAACCACTGATTGTATTTCCCACCTCAGTGCTTCTCCTCAAGTCCACTGCCCCATCCTCTCTTGGGCCTATGATGTCCCACTGGCAAATGCAGGAATTTCTCTCTTTTCTCCTCTTTCCAAGACTTCCTTCCTCACTTCCTCCTCCAATGAAGCTTGGGTTGATTTTCCCTACCCTGGCAGCCAGCTGCTTTATATAAAACAAAAAGCATATGATTTCCCTTCTAACATAATAGACCCTAAGTTTCCTGAGGTCTGGTCCCTCTATAACACCAAGGATTTCCATAGGCCCCAAGGACACTGATCCTCAGATCCTTCCACTATAAGATGAAAGTGCTAACAGTACCCTCTTCCAGCTGGTTCCAAAACCATCATGTCTGGTTCAACTCCTGACTGCCACACATAATAACTAGATGACCTTGGTCACTCAAGCCTTCTACCTTTCACTTTCTTATATGTAAAATGAGTGGTAGTAATACCTTCCCCATTACTGTGAGGATTATTGTGAGGATTAAATGGCATAGTTCAATTAAACCAGTTGGGATAGAACTTGTCACAGAGTTAGTGCTAAACAGACATTGGCTATTATTCATTTTCCTTGAATCTTTGTATAGTTCTAAGACAACAAGACATGTGAAAGTGCTTTATCAGTCCTGTACACATACTGGCCTTCTTTGAAGCTCAATGTAAGATGGGTTCACAGGTTGCTGAAAATGCAGGAAGACCCTTATTTTCTCTGTGTGACGTGCTTCTCACAAATGGATACCAAGAGAACTTTGAAAAGAGGCTTTCCCTGAAGGTGAGAACAGAAGACAAAGGCCCTTGCCATCAGATGGCATTAACCAAGAATGCAATGGGCCCACCATCTTTGGGACTCCTTACTTTTGTAAGGAGTAACAACGGTTACTGCTATTCCCATCTCATAGACAAAAGTCAAGACACAGTGAATATAGACCTAAGATAACCTAGTCACAGGCAAAATAATGACACAGGCCAAGCAAGTCTTCGTCACTCCTTTATTTTTTCCTCTGGATGTTAAAATCATCTCTTTCTATGTTTCCATTCCCTTCGAGGTCTGACTGTAACTTTACAGGCCAGAGAATAACTGGCAAAAAATTTAGACTTTAAATAAGCCGATTTATATAATAACAAAGTAGAGAGCTAACTATATTGCCTTTTTCCAAAAGTACTGATAACCTAACCAAGCAACATTTCACACTCAGAAGTTTTCTTCATTTTAGGGGCAGAGGATACTTTCAGGGTTACCAGAAAGCTATCTGAGTTTGTATGGGACTGAGGAGTTTCCCGGCACACGGGATTTCCAATGCTAAAACCAAGATGAGTTGGTCTGGCCCACTTTCTGCCCGCTAAGGATATCAGCCATGCCAGGGTGACCCGCAGAGGTAATGACCTGCTTCCTTGTGCTTTAGCCTATTGCTTCATCTGTCAGAAACATCTCCACACCCTCCTTCCCACACCACTTTTACTTACGAATTCCTCCCCATTCTTCAGAATACAACTCAGTGGTAACTTCCTTGGGGCAACCTTCCCAGCACACTCGATCCCAAGCTAATAATTTTCTTATTAGATGTTTTCAGACCACCCTGTAAATATAGGAAACATTTCCTCCCTAACAGTTAAACTGTATAAGAGCTTAGAGAAATACATTTATTTGTTTGTAATTACTTCAGATATGGATTTCCCACCAGAATATAAGCTCTACAAGAACAGGAACCAGGAGAATAAGCCCTTGGTTGATTATGGTGCCTGGAAGTTGAAGGGAATCAACCGTGTCTGCCCAAACCAAAGTAGCAGAAGGAGTTCTGTCTGGGATTCTTTAAAGGTAAGAGACTCCAAGGTCAGACACTTAAATTCTTCATATCAGGGCTGCCCAAGCGTCTCTCATCTCGACTGTGCTCCTGAGGGGCTCTCCAGGGCACACAGAGATTCTGAGGTGAACTGACTCTAGTTGAGCTCTGCAGGCCCAGGACTCCTCACATCCCAGGCAACACTGTCCCCAACAGCTGCTTCAGGTCACTGTTAAGTACCCAGGGCTCTTCTTAGGAGTTCTTTGCATTGTGGTTGCGGGGAAACCGCAAAGAAGTAAATTAATTGATAAACTAAACACAGAGGGTAGGTGGGTGAAAAAGAAATTCTTACTCTCCGCACCCTGGCTTAAATTTGCCTCTCCTTTAACATATACCCCATGAGCCCAGAATTTCCTCCCTAGGATTCTACTCTGAGAGAGGCAACCAGATTATGTGCTAGGAGCAGGGAGAGCAAGAACTTTACATTGTTTGGGACTCTATCTCCAGAAGCAGGCATCTAATTGCAATTAACTAAATTATTTACACAGCATGATAACAACCTTGCATGAAACTCTTCGATATCTATGCCTAAGAAAAATGAGAACAAAAAATGCTTTCAAATTGTTCTGGGTAGAGAGGTTGGCATGCATGTTTTCTTCTGCTTTTTCAAAATTTCCTAAAATGTGCATGATAAATTCTATGAAAAATAAATGAATTATTGGTTCTATTTAGTTGCTTAGATGTAGTTTTACTTTATGTTATAATCTGTTGGTTTATAAAAAGTTGTTTAATCATTGTGCATTTCTTAATCATTTTATTTTATTTCATCAGGATAAGTGCACTCTTTAATCCCCATCCCCTATTTTCCCCCACCCTTCCCCCAAAACATTGTGCGTTTTTATCTCTGCAGTCAAATTTTTTGACCTGTGTATTTCACAAAATCCTTCTTAACATCCACAGGCTTTGTCGAGAATGCCTCAGATTTGATTCCTTTCTTTGCGTTTCTTCTCTTTCTTTTCTTAACAGCTTTTGCTATTGACTTATTAACTTGATTACGATCCCCAAAAAATGTTTTGCTCTGTTAGAAATAAATTTTAAAATAAAAGATAGTGAGTAAGTAGAAAAACTGTAGAAACCCTGGTGATGCTTAGTTTAAGGGTATGGCAGTAGATACGGTGTCCAGGAGAGCTGGAAAAGGCTAATGCTAATTAGAGTCTCAAACAGGTACAGCCTCGTCACAGCCATCACTGTTGCTACTGCAACCCCAGCGTCCTGGCATCCTGTCACACAGACACAGCTTAACTCATCCCCAGGACAAGCTCTTTGCCCATCACATCCCCTCTCTCCTTCCCCATAACCACTCAAAGAAAAGAAAAATATAGGGCACCTGGGTGGCTCAGTGGGTTAGGCTTCTGCCTTCGGCTCAGGTCATGATCTCAGGGTCCTGGGATCGAGTCCCGCATTGGGCTCTCTGCTCAGCAGGAAGCCTGCTTCCTTCTCTCTCTCTCTCTCTCTCTCTCTCTGCCTACTTGTGATCTCTCTGTCAATAAAATAAATAAAATCTTAAAAAAAAAAAAAAGAAAAGAAAAGAAAAAGAAAACCTGCAAAAAACTGTCTACTTCACAATTATTGAGGGCATAAGTCTTCTTTACACCTGACTTGGCAAAGACGAAAACTGGTCCTATGGACGAGAGGGAAAAATACAGGAGAAAGTGTTCTTCAGGGGAAAGTCCACACTCCTGAAACTCATTTGTCAAAGGACACATGACGACTGACTTCAGGAAATACAGGAACTGGTTGGAAAAAAAGAAGACTATTCATGTCCAGCAAGAGCTAGGAAAGGTCATTCTCAAACCCAGGAGCAAGGAGGAAAAGACGTGTGTCAGCAAGAGACGGAACTGTATTCTAGAGCTAGTCAGTATTGCTGCTTATTCGGAGGGAAACCCTCATCCTCCTTACAGCTCTCAATTTTTGTTTCCAAATATCCTAGGGAATGAATTGAACTAATTGTTTCTTTCTTAATTGCCAGATTAAGGAATCAAAGCTTTTTCTTTTGGGTTGAGCCGCTGCCTTCAGCTTGGGTCATGATCTCAGGGTCCTGGGATCGAGGCCGGCATCGGGCTCTCTGCTCCGCGGGGAGCCTGCTTCCCTCTCTCTCTCTCTCTCTCTGCCTTCCTTTCTGCCTACTTGTGATCTCTGTCAAATAAATAAATAAATAATCTTAAAAAAATGTGTGAGGGACAGAAAACTTTGAAGATCTAACTTAGAGCCATTTAGACTTCGGAGTTTAGAGCGCTTATTTAATTAACATTTATTGAACACCTATTGCGTGGAAGGCACTATGGAAGGATCAGAAGATAATTAAGACACAATCCCCATTCTCCAGGAATTTTTCCATCCAGGAAGAGACAGTCAGCTGGGAGTAGAGGCAAGAGTGTGCTTAGGTGAGCTTGCAGAAAACCCAGCTCCGAATCTACCTTCCCACTCCACCCAGTGAGAAGACTGGTTCTATCGGTTACCACTCACCGGCCTTGGCTTTGTCAACTGTGAGATAGTTGAGAATCCATGCCCTGCCCCTTTCCCTGAGACTTCAGCAAGGGACAATTGAGAAGCTGGGGTGGAAGAGGATGATGCAAACAGTTTACACACCTATAAAATATAAGATGGTATCATTCTCCCTGTGAAATTCCTGATTCCTACAACTCTTTAAAAATGTTGTAAAAGGGTTTTTATTTTTACCTGCAAATGCCGTCTTCCTTTTAGGAAGCTTTTGAAGGCAAGACAGTTTTGCCCCGTGAAGAAGAGAATAAATGACATCTTCCCTGTGACTATTTTCCCTCTTGAGTAGGTATTGCTGTGCCCATCACCTTTTCTTTTATGAAAATGCCTTTTATTTTAAGAGTAAAGGAATTTACAAATCATCTACTTTGGTCCCTGGAGAAACTTCAACAAGGTGGTTTGAGGAAGAAATTTCTGTGTCATTTTCTTCTAAATGTCTCTTTCTGAAAACGAAAAGGACTCAGCTCAAGGACATAACGGTGAAGTATTGACTGTTTACACAACTCAAAAATGGTTTGAAAATGGAGAAAGTAGACTTATTAATTCAGTGGGTTATTGAAATTCCCCAAACATTCTATTTCACCTTACCTAAAGCTATATGTTCAACTTTTTTCTTTGGGAATTTTGTTGTTGTTTTTAATAAAAATGTAAGATTGGCTATATCAAGGCAACTTAATTTCAACTTTTGTTTTTGACTCTTCTAGTTTCTTTGTTAATTTGTTGACCGACAAATGACTTGATCTGACCAAGAGATATGGCAATGGGAAAGGAAAACAGAGCGCTGGTCTTTTTAAGGTTTGTGTTTTTCAGGGGGTGCTCTGAGCCCTAGGCTTCAGTCTCCCATGTCTCCCCTGGTCCCCACCTCACACACACTGTGGCACACAAAACTCCCTGCCATCACCACTGCCATTCCACATTGGTCATCAATTGGAAATGGGTTTCCTCTAATTCTTTGTGTTGGCTTATTCTACCCTCTCCGTTTGCAGCACCATTCCCTACTACATTCACCTGTTGAAATCCTAGAGCAAGTCAAGGACCAGCACAAATGTCACCTCCCCATCTGGTCTTCCCAGATTACTCCAGGTTGACACCAGTGTTCCTTGATCCGTGTTCCTTGTCATTCTCCATCATTATTTCTTTGTAATTCTCCTTTTGGTTATTGCATTCTGCCTAGTTTTAATTATTTCTTTATATGTCTAGCAGAGTTTCCTATTGAAGATACAACCTATGTTTTGCTTTTTCATTGCTTTAGCAAGAGGGGTGCTAGGACTTATTCCTCCCCTTTCTCCAGAGGGTGGCTCATTCTAAGATAGGGCATTTTCTCTAAGTAAAGGAAAGCAGTCATTTGAGGTCTAGAAACATCTTAGAGGCGAGGACTTTATTAAAGGGAGGTAGGGAGTGAACAGAGGGACTGTTAAGAACCCATTGTGTTTCTGGGGATAAAGGAAAAGTGACCATCTTCCGGAGTGGGTTCCCAGGATTGGAAAAAGGAAGTGTCTGTAAGCCCAGCAATGCACTGACTCCTAGACTTCCTGGCAGAGCTCCTCTGAGGTAGGAAGAAGACTGTGTGAATCAGGACTGGACACTAAGGCCTGTCATCTAGGAACCTAGTGAGAAAAAAAGGCCGTAAGACATAACTCTTAACATGAGGAATCAGCTAGGATTTACCCTCCAGAAAAAAAGCCACTCTGGCCTATGCCAGCATTCAACAGTGGCACCCTGTGGCAACAAGGAGCTACGACAGGGGCAGGGACAGTGGCAGGCAAGGGACAGACCCAGGATCCCCAGCTTTTTGCAACTGATGTCAGAAGAGCCTCTTTGGAAGAGCTTTAAAAGGTTTGGGGTGCAAGAGAAGGAGGCTGGAGAGGTTGATATTGGACTTCTGATCAAGTCAGAGGGGTTGTGGGAAAGGAGCAAGAGACAATATTAATTTAATTAGAGAAGTTAACACATTAAGGAAGTGTTAAATCACCTAAATTAAATCAACTAAATTAACTGCAAGCTCCTTGAGGACAGACACCATCTTCACCTCAGTGTCTTCAAAGCAACAAGGCACTGAGTTGGGTACATTCGATATAAATATTTTTACTTGGCATATATTTGAGGACTATATACACGAGACCATGAAGCCCAGAGAGATAAAACAACTGACTTTACCATTTTTAGTATGGCCTTTCCCCAAAGATTACTCACTTGTGTGAAAATAATTGTTTTGCCTCTTCTTGGATGGATGCCCAAAGAAGAAGTATTTAATCAAAATATTAGCCAGTTGGTCTACCCCGATATTTTCCATGATCCTCTAGGATTTAACCTTTCCTGAATTCTGTGATATGTACTCAGGACATAATTTTCTTCTTCTTAAGACCTTCCCTGCTAAGTCATCCCTGACCAAGTAAAGATACCGCAGCAGACCCCAGTTAAACTGCCTCGGGTCACGGCTAAGTCCCAGATTCTTGGCACCTGCCATCCCTCTCTTATCCTACATCAAGCTCAATAGCATTCTTTTCATTTTTAAAGCTACAGTGATCATTTCAGCTCATGAATATGGACTTCCACATCCTTTCAGAGTTACCCTTCACCTAGGATGGCATCATTGTGTGGGGTCATATTCCCCTACCTTGCTCTGCCTTGCGTACACTTACCCCTTCTCAACTAATGGCTTCAATCATGCAAAACTATTTTCAAGTAGATGAGAGAAGTGGGGCTTGAAATATAGAATATATCGTCATCTCCTCTTGCATGATAAATAGCTGTTATGGTCATTTATTGTTCCCATGTTCCAAAATCTAAAACTGCTTTACAGATGTTCTTTAGCCTAGCTTCCCAACATCTGTGCAGGGAAGGCAGGGTGCAGAGTTACCAGCTCCATTGTGCAGATGAGAATAGTTATGAGAGGCCCAAGGGGCAGCAACTTGACATTTTTAGGACATCGTGATTATACTTTATTAGCTTTAGCCATAACGTCCTGGAACAGCCGGCAAGCAGCATGTGTCAATGTCCGGCAAAAAGGTCATTCTATAAAGTCAGAAAAAGCTAGAAACAGAACCCAGGATGGGAGGACTTCCTATCTCAAGTTGCATTTGCTATTTTCCTAAGTTAAAGAGATAGGCGTAAAATCACAAATGCATACACCCAGCCTCAGAAAGATCACATAACCACTCACATGACACAATGCAACGGAGTAATTAGCTTTACCTTCAAAAAGCAAAGCAGCTTATTCTGCCTTTCTGGTCTCCTTTGTGACAAGTGACCTCAATCCAGAGGGCCACCCAAAAGACATGACCCCCTCCCCCCGCAAGTAGGGACTATTTGTCTTCTGGGCTCCTGAAGTCTCTACTGAAGATAAAGTAGGACTGTACTTTTGCTGCATGGCATTGGAGCCTATCCAAATAGGAATCAGGGAAAGAAAAAAAAAAAGGTATTATAACATTACACTGGGATTTCCATATCAACACTTCAGAGATAGTTAGATGTTCTCTTAATTTTTTTCCTAAATGAGGTCTATTACCTCGAAGTATTTCCCGAGGTGCCAATATCTATTGTCTTTGTGAGCACTGAGTACTTAAAAGGGCAGGGTTTGGCTTGCGCTGTGCTGCTGGTTTGAAAACTGCATTAACCTATGTCCCCAGGTGAAAACAGCAAAGCTCCCAGGAAGCACTTGGGGAAATGCCCCATTTCTAATTATTTCATCTTTCCTTCCTTGGTGAGAACACTCAGCGCTTATACTACACACCGACTTAAGAACCATTTCCAGTGAGGCATGGCTACCACTGTTCACCCACAGAATAAACCTACACAGGCTGTGACCTCGCAGAACAAGGCCAGACACATGTATCCACAGGTTAGAGACAGAGTCCCAACTGCAGCCTTGAGAAATGCCCAAGTTCTTTACTACTCTGATTCTAGATGTCGAATCATTGGTCTTCAGCAGGACCACACGTTCATGTTGTGGGTCTATGACATTGTCCTCCATCAGTTTGGGTTTGGAATTAAAGAAGTAATTTATTTTCTCCTTGATATATTGCCAACAATTAGGGTATGTACCACCAAGTGGGTTCAGATTGTGTTACCTCACAATCTGAACAGACATTCTTTAAGCATGTCTCACCTGCCCTGAAAATATTAACCCAAGAGTCCTGCTTTTCAATTATTTGTAAAGCTTCTTTGTGGTAGCCACACTAAGAAAGCGTGATCTTTTCAAAGGACTTAAATTCGGGGAGCTTGTGTGGCTCAGTCAGTGAAGTGTCTGCCTTTGGCTCAGATCATGATCTCAGAGTCCTGGGATCAAACCCTGTTTTGTCCTGTCCGGATCCTTGCTCAGTGGAGAGTCTACTTCTCCCTCTTTCTCTGCCCCTCCTTGCTCAGGCTCTCTCTGTCTCTCACTCTCTATTAAATTAATAAGTAAATAAGTAAAATCTTTTTAAAAAGAAAGGACTTAAATTCATAAATCAATAACTACCAAGGCATAGTTTTGCTCCTTTTTCACTATTCCTCAATCATTCTTGGAGATTTAATTTAAGCTTAACTTATCTTCAGTTTCCATTAAAAAGCTTTTTTCCTATGTACCATAACATGTTCTCTTCTACTGAAATCATTTCTAGGAAAGAAATGTATTGAGCCTATTTGGCATTAAAGCCCTATTTGGTGTATGACGTCAGCTCTCCAAACTGGTCTCTGCTTCACCCATGTTCACTCCTTACCCAGCTTGGCTGTGGGGGAAAAGTCTGGTTTGTTTGAGAGTCAGGATGGGCTTTGCCATCCTACCAGGGCACCTGTCACCACCTTCAAGGAAAAAAGTGTAAAGTCATTTCTTTGCCTATTGTTGACATTATAAAAGTCTTCCTTCTTTTTTTTATAATCAAAAGGAGCTATTTTTCTGCTGTCAGATATAACAGATTTTCTAAGAGAAGCCAACAGTAGTTTCATCACTGTACCCTGAAGCAAACATTTCAGAAAAGTTTCCTCTGGTTCTTTGTCAGTTGCAAAACAGACACCAGAGGTCAACTGCTTCTTTCTCTGGCAATTTTAGCATGCAGATGCTCTTGGCCAGCATTTACCCACAGTGCTTAGGACAAGGAGGAAACTTCTCCTTAAGTGGATCCTATAAGCGGCTGTCTTTGGGGGAGGTTTAAGAAGGTTTCTATGAAAAGAAAAATCTCAATTAAATAATCTAACTTCACAACTAAAGGAACTAGAAAAAGAAGAACAAAGCCCAACATTAGTAGAAGGAAGAGAATGATAAAGATAAAGCAGAAATAAATCAAATAGAGAGATTATAAAGACAATAGAAAGGATCAATGAAAGAAAGAACTGGTTTTTTTGAAAAGATAAACCAAATTGGCAAGCCTTTATCTACACTCACCAAGAAAAAAAGAAAGAAGGTTCAAATAAATAAAATTAGAAATGAAAGAGAAGTTACAACTGATAACACAAAAACACAAAGGGTGCTAAGAGACTACTGTGAACAAGTCCATGTCAAAAAATTGGACAACCTAGAAGAAATGGATAAGTTCCTAAAAACATACAATATTCCAAGACTGAATGAGGAAAAAGTAGAAAATCCAAATAGACCAATTACTAGTAAGAACATCAAATCAGCAATTTAAAATCTCCCAATAAACAAATGCCCAGGACCAGACAATTTCAGTGATGAATTCTTTCAAACATTCAAAGTAGATTTAATGCCTATTCTTTCAAACTCTTAGAAAAAACTGAAGAGGAGGGAATGCTCTCAAGCACATTTTATGAGGATAGCATTACTCCGACATCAAATTCATACAAGGACAACATAAAATCAGAAAATTACAAACCACTATCCTCGTTAACATAGATGTAAAAATCCTCAATGAATATTAGCAAACCAGATTAAATAATACATTAAAAGGATCATAGACTATGATCAAGTGGGATTTATACCAGGACACAAGGATGGATCAACATCTACAAACCAATCTATATGATGCACCACATTTACGAAATAAAAAATTAAAAACATACGATCACTCCAAAATACATGCAGGAAAAGCGCTCAATAGAATTCAACATCTCTTTATGATGAAAATTCTCAAAAAAGTGGGCATAGAGCAAACTTACCTCAACATAATAAAGGCCATATATGACAAACCCACAGCTAACACCAGGCTCAATAAGGAAAAGTTTTCAGCTTTCTCTTTAAGATCAGAAAAAAGAGAAAAATACCCACTTTTAGTCAGCATAGTATTGGAAGTCCTAGTCATACCAATTAGGCAAGAAAAAGAAATAAATGGTATATAAACCAAAAGGGAATAAATAAAACAATAGCTATTTGCAGATGACATGATACTATACATAGAAAACACTAAAAATTCCACACACACACACAAAAAAACCGTCAGAACTAATAAATAAACTCAGTAAAGTCACAGGACACAAAATCAATATATAGAAATCTGTATAATTTCTATACACCAATAACAAACTGTCAGAAAGAGAAATTGAGAAAACAATCTCAATTACAATTCCATCAAAAAGAATAAAATACCTAGGAATAAATTTAACCAAGGAGGTTGAAAGACCTATTCACTGAAAACTGTAAGGCACTAATGATAGAAGTTGAGAAAGACACTAATAAATGTGTTCATGGATTGGAAGTTTTAATATTTTTTAAATGTTCACACTACCCAAAGCATTCTATAGATGCAATGCAATACCTATCAAAAATCCAATGGCATACTTCACAGAAATAGAACAAATAATTCTAAAATTTGTATAAAACCACAAAAGATCCTAAATAGTCAAATAAATCTTGAAGAGGAACAAAGTTAAAAGCAACATGCTTTATGATTTCAAACTATACTACAGATCTGTAGTAATCAAAACAGTTTGGTACTGGCGCAAAAACAAACACACAGGTCAATGAAAGAAAATTGAGAGCCCAGAAATAAATCCACAAATATATGGACAGTTCTACGTACAACAGAGAAGCCAGGAATATACAGTGAGGAAATGACAGTCATTTCAATCAATGGTGTTGGAAAAACTGCTCAGCTATATGCAAAAGAATGAAACTAAACCACTATCCTAAACCATATACAAAATTTAACTCAATAAATGGGCACCTGCGTGGCTCAGTCAGTTAAGTGGCCAACTCCTGATTAAAGCTAAGGTCATGATCTCAGGGTCATGGGATTGAGCCCTACATTGGGCTCCATGTTCATTGGGAGTCTGTTTGAGATTTTCTCTCCCTCTCCCACCTCAAATAAATAAATAAGTAAATCATTTATAATTAATTGGTTAATTAATTAATTTTAAAAATTAACTCAATATGAATTGAAAATTAACGGTAAGATCTGAAACCATAAAATTCCTAGAAAACACAGATGGTAAGTTCCTTGGCATTGGTCTTAGCAGTGTTTTTGTGGATTCAACTCCAAAGGCAAGGAAAAGAAAACAAAAAATTTAAAAATGGGACTACATCAAACTAATAAGCATCCATACATCAAACTAATATGCTTCCATACTAATAAGCTTCCACACATCATCTAAATGTCCATCAATGGATAAATGTATAAATAAAATATGACATCTACATAGACACACACACACACAGTGGAATATTACTCAGCTATAAAAAAGAATGAAATCTTTGTGACAACATAGGTGGACCTTGAGGATATTATGTTAAATGAAATAAGTCAGAAGAAATCTAAAAAACTAAACAAGATGGATGGACAGATAAAACAAAAACAAACTCACAGATATGGAGAACAGATCAGTGTTACCAGGGGGATAAGGGAGTTGAGGGGTGGACAAAAGGGGTGAAGGGGGTCACTGTAGTGTGATGGATGGTAGCTATAGACTTGCATACTTTGTAGTACATACAGATGCTGAATTATAATGCTGTACACCTGAAACAGAATAATTCTTAAAAAGAGCTTCAGTGTGGGTGGGAGGAGAGAGAAAAAGGTTCTATGTTACTTTAAAAAATAAAAAGTAGCTTTATAAGCCTATCCTTCTGCCAGGGAGGAAAACCTTTTGCTCTGTACCTGCCAGACAGAAGCTCTATTTCCAGTATATAATGGGAACTTAGGAATACTATGCTGGGTCAGCCATGTGCTCCTCCGTTCCCACCACTCCCATAAATCTCACTCATTCACCTCTACCGCACTGTCCATGGACCCACAGAGGGACAGGAAAGAAATGCTCTTGGGCACAAAGAAAAATCTGGCCATGTGAGAACTCAGATTTTCCAATGGTATAAATAGCAGAGACATAAAATTGTTTTGCCAAAACTTCTTTAATGTGAAGGTATTTAACAGCTTGGCAAAACCGTGGTGAAGAAGGGTATCTAAGTGTCTTTGCCATGTTGTCTCATATTCTATTACAAACCAAAGGCTGATTAGAGTCCTTTGCGAAAGAGATTAAAATGGAATAAACCTGGGACTTCATAGGGTCCTGTGATTAAAAATGCTGTTGATTCCCTCTGAAAAACTGTTTAAAACTTCAGAGCAAAATTTGTTTCCCTTTGATTAGAGAATATAATGCACTCAGCTCTCTTTTCTGCCTCACCCTTCAGTTGCCAGGCTGGGTAGAAATCTGAGGACAATATGGAGGAGCATCAGAGCTGGACCTTGGCTTCAGGAGTCTGTTATAGATCTGATTTTGTCTGAAGGTGAAAAACTGTCCCATAGAACAAAGTCAAAGTCTCTCCATAGTGTGCAGGCGTTTACCCAGTGGGCTGATGGTGCTCTGCCCTTCAGGTGTGGCCTAGATCCCAGCTCTGGCCAGAAATGACATGAAGGGAGATGGAGGCATAGTGAGATGGGGAGCCCCTGGGTCTACTCTGAAGACTCAAAGATTTACAAAAGTAAATCCACTGTTCACCCTAGATCATGGAAGCACTCACACTCAAAAAATGTACACAATTTCTCTACTTCTGTCCAAAGAACATTAATTCAAGCATAGAAGTTTGCAGAGTAAGAGTGAACAGAGTCCTTGCATCTTCATTTGGATACTTCTCTTTATCTAAGAGAATGCAAAACATGCCCGACCACAGCTTTCTATGAACCTCTCCTGTTCCAATTCTTTTTCACCCTCCTTTTTGGTTTCTTCCATTCCCCACTAAGATTTGAGCCTCAGAGAGCAGGAGAGTACTCTTGATAAGGTTTGGAAAGAAAACCATTCCAATTTCTGGTCCTGGCCACAGAGCCTGAAGAATTTTTGAGGCATTAAGTAATTAACCTCTCACCACCTCTGAGTGTTAAGAGACATGTGCTACTGTTATCTCCCATTTTATAGCGGGCACTACAGAGGCAAACCAAAGTTTAAAGACTTGCCCAAAATACCAGAGTCAATAAACAAGCAAGAAACACACACTCCCTTCTGCACTCACTACTCACTTCCAATAGACTCATTTATTGTCAACTGCTTGCTTGCTTTGTTTAGTTTTAATCCCCACGCCATTAACATGGGAGCCTGGAACATGTTGACTTCTTAACAGCTCACAGAACCACAATCATTTAAGATTGAAAGTAAACAGCATCTTATCCTCACAAGGGAGGATGGGAGGTCAGCGGTGAAGGAAATCCCAGTCCCAAACCGGCCAGCGCAAGACAGGCCCGATGCAATGGCTCTCACTGATCAGCCCACAGGAATCAGTCAGGGCTGAGATGTTCCGACTGATCTTTACATGATCTCCATCATTTCAGTCATCTGTTACCAATGAGGGAGGAATTGCTTGGATCCCAGAGCTTGATGGGTCTCATTTTTGCCATTAAGCAAACTCCCCTATGTTTTTTTTCTAAATAATCTTAAATATGCCTGTCTTTTTTTAAAAATATTTTTTATTTATTTGACACAGAGATAGATCACAAGTAGGCAGAGAGGCAGGCAGAGAAAGAGGGAGAAGCAGGCTCCCCACCGAGCAGAGAGGCTGATGTGGGTCCCGATCCCAGGACCCTGAAACTACGACCTGAGCCAAAAGCAGAGGCTTAATCTACTAAGCCACCCAGGCACCCTTAAATATGCCTTTCTTATAGTCCACAGTCTAGCCAAAACTGGGGTTTAGTTAGGAAAAATAAATAATGCAACCAAGAAAAGATGGGATTTGGAGTCAGGAAGATATGTCTTGAAATTCTGACTCCACCGTGTGCTATAGCTACACAGCCAGAGGGTAAATCAGGGCGCCTCGAAGACTCCCTTCCCAGCCTGCAGTGTGAGGAGGAGAATGCCCAGCGCAGAGAACCACTCTCTAAAATTGGGTCTGGAACGTGTATGTATAGTGCCTCCCTCATGCCCGGCACAGTAGTGAGAACTCCAACTTCTTTTCTGTAGAAAAGAAGACAGACAGTTAAAAATAATCGAGTACAAACTTGATTAGCTTTATCCAATGTTCCTGCTACTTTACCTTGGAGCTGAAAAGCAGTCATCTACAAAAATAAAATTACAGAGAAGGAAAGTAAGAAGGTGGTAAGAAGTTAGGAAGGTAGGGAGGAACGGAGGGAGGGAAAGATCCAGGGGAAAACAGGGAAGAGGAAGGGGGTCAGGAGGAAAAGAAGGAAGGGAGGAAGAAAGGCAGACAGAGAGCTGCCAACCAGTGTAGCCTGAAGCAGCACAGCACACTAGAAATGGGAGTCAGAAATCAGCTGGAATCTTGCTTCCTAATAACTCACCCTGGGTGAGTTACTTAACCTCTCCTCAGCTTTCTTATCTCTTCACTAAATTTATAGTAATAATGTCTACCTCACAAGACTATTTTTATAGAATAATTGTAATAATGGATGTGAAGGCGCCTAGCCTGGTGCCAGGCACTTGAGGCACACACACAAGCGTGTGCACGCACACACATGCACACATGAGCACACACACGCATGCACACATACACACGGATTGGATTTAAATGTCAATTCTAAGATTACTCATGTAAGCCAGGAAGATAACTCAGTTTCCTCGTCCAAAATAATCAGAAGAGCAGAGTTAGCTCAGAGCTTGTAGCGCGGAATGTCCTAGAGGGACGCAAAAGCTTTACTGTATAGTTGCAATATTAAGTTGTTCTTATTAAAATAAGCTCGCCAGACTGCATGGGGACAGAATCAAATCCAATCCATCTAGAGCAGGCCAAGAAGCACACAGTCTTCTCTTCAGCAAGAAACAATAAATAATTCAGCAAGATAGAGATGCCAGTATTCTTACGATTTTTCTTCTGGTGATGAATCCTACTCATATTTCCCGAAACCATAAATGGAATATAATTTCACAAACTGAGGCAGAAATAAAGCATGCTAGAAGTGCAGGGACGTCACGACAATTCTTTCCCTGACAATACCAGTCCTCAGTGATCATCCCCTTGATTTTTAATTCCTTTAGCATGCAGTTCACAGTCCACAGGACACCATGACTGAACGGATTCCGGAATATCTTGGAATGGTTCTCTTTTTTCCTTGAAATCATTCTTCTAACAATAATAAGAGTTAACCTTTGTGAAGTACTTACTCTGCCGGGCATTGTTTTAACATTTGTCATCTAAAAGTCTGCTTTGGGGCGCCTCGGTGGCTCAGTTAAGCATCCAACTCTTGGATTCAGCTCAGATCTTGATTTCAGGGTCGTGAGATCGAGCCCCGTGTCGGGCTCTGCACTGGGCATGGAGCCTGCTTGAAATTTTCTCCCTCTGCCTCTCTTCCTCCCCTACCCAGCTCTGTGCACGTCCCGCCCAGTTGTTTCTAAAATAGATGAATAAATTAAATATTTTAAAAATAAATTAAAGTCTGCTTTCACAACCCATCTACCACCTGCTAAGCATCCTTTGCCCCAGTTTTATTGAGATATAACTGAAAATACTGTAGAAGTTTAAGGTACACAGCATGACGGTTTGCCTAAGTATGCTGTGAAATGATTGCCACAATGAGTTAACACCCATCATCTCATAAAAATACCAAAAAAAAAAAAAAAAAGAAAGAAAGAAAGAAAGAAAAAGAAAAATGTGTTTTTTCCTGGTGATGGGAAGTCTTAGGATCTACTGTCTTAACACCTTTCGGCAATGTTAGTTGTAGTCATCGTGTTGTACATGACATCCCTAGCACGGACCCATAACTGGAAGGACCTATTCACCACCTTCCCTCAATTCTCACTCCCCTGTCCCTCTTACCTCTGTTAACTACCATTCTGATCTCTTTTCCTATGGCTCAGTTTTTTGGAGGTTTTTTTTGTTTTTTGTTTGTTTGGGGTTTTTTTTGTTTGTTTGTTTGCTTCGTTTTGTTTTAAGATTTTTTTAAAAGATTTTTTCTTATTTATTTGAAAGAGAGAGCACAGAAGAATGAGAGGGAGAAGCAGACTCCTGATGAGCAGGGATCCCATGAACCCTGGGATCATGACCCGAGCAGATGTTTAACCAACTAAGCCACCCAGGGGCCTCTGGGTTTGTTTTTGTTTGTTTGTTTTGGGGGGGTTATATTCATCATTTAAGTGAGACCATACAGTATTCACCTTTATCTGTTTGACTTATTTCACTTAGCGTAATGCGCTCGAGGTCCATCCATGTTGTCACAAATGGCAGGAATCTCTTCCTTTTAATGGCTAAATACAAGGCTATAGCACAACTTCTCTATCCATTCATCCATCGATGGACACTTAGGTGGTTTTCATGTCTCGATTATTGTAAAAAAGGCTGCTATGAACAATGGGGTGCAGATGTCTTTTCCACCTGGTGCTATTTTTTCCTTCAGCTACGATTCCAGAAGTAGAATTGCTGGATCATAGGGTAGTTCTAGTTTTAATTTTGTGAGGGACCACCATATTTTTTTCTAGAGTGGCTGCACCAGTTTGCATTCCCACCAACAGTGCACAAGGGTTCCCTTTTCTCATACTGGCCAACACTTGTTACCTCTTGCCTTCTTGATAATAGCCATTCTAACAGGTATGAGGTGATAACTCAATGTGGTTTTATTTATTTATTTATTTGACAGAGAGAGATCATAACTAGGCAGAGAGGCAGGCAGAGAGAGAGGGAAGCAGGCTCCCTGCCAAGCAGAGAGCCCGATGCAGGACTCAATCCCAGGACTCTGAGATCATGACCTGAGCCGTAGGCAGCGACTTAACCCACTGAGCCACCCAGGTACCCTAGCTAATCACTTTTTTTAACAACAACAACAACAACAAAAAGAGCAGGGATCAACTTTAAAGCCTTCAGCATGCAAGTGAACCTAGCGAGAACTTAATAACATTGCTCATTTTCATTCTTTATTTACAAATGATATTGATTATTTATAGGACTGCTATAAAATTTTTAAGTAATGTACTTAGCTGGGGGGAAAAAATTAGTTGACCTAACTGCATACAATATGGATACGGCTACTGCAAAAATTGTGAATGTGGCAAACTAATGAAAAAAGATTGGGAAGACCAGCTACCAGCCTGTAAAGACAGACAGAAGTTAAGACAGGTTACCCAAGGAGCAAAAGAGAGTGGAGGAAGTGGTCGTCGGGTTTGTGCCCCAGCCTCCCCATAGTTGAAATCTAGGCTTCTGGATCTGAGTTCCTTGTCAAGTGACTACAGGAGGGACAACCACAGAAAGTGAGCGTTTCTGGCACCCCCCAACCCCCATATCCCCACACACACACCCTTGGGGACAAGCAGCTTCAGGTGGGAGGGGGGGATGATAGGAAGTGGGGGGAAGAGGGAATGTCTAGATAAGGATAAAAACCCTGAGGCTCAGTTTCAAACAAGCACTGTATGAAGGTCATAAACACGTAGAGGAAAAGCCCTGGGGCACCATGGAGAGATCACCGAACTGGGAGCCAAGAGACCTTATTTCACTTGCAGCTATGTTGTCTTGATGTGTGACCCAAGACAAACCCTCTCTCTGCACATCAGGGTCCTCACCTGGAGACTGCTCCTCTCAGTTACTCCACTTTTTGCCTCCACATCCTTTAATAAGTCTGTCACCAAAATTTCCAATTTGATATGAGGGGACACAACTTAAAAGAGACAATATATTTGCTTCAGAAATACTTTCTCTTCCTTAACCAACCTTTCCCTGATGCCTGTGGGCGCTTGTGCGTACACACACACACACACACACACACACACACAACTGCATTCAGGGTTGTGCTCATTTGACTGTGAATATAATCACCGACAAATGTGGGTCATAAATACTCCGTGCTAACGGGGTCAGGTTCCCTGGTGGACACTGAGGAATGTGCCTGGTGGGTGGTGGAGGGGAGCCACTTTTCCAGGAAAATACAGGAGAATGAACCACGGATCTCTGCCTCCGTGGCCTTTCCAACAGTCCTAGCACCCTCCTCCTGCCCAGCCTGAGCAGACGCACTTTCCTTCGAGCGGACTTTGTCCAGCCTTTTGGCAAAAGCACTTCGACTTTTAATATTGGGAACCACATGCGGCACATAAAATCACAACTATTCTCTCCTGGGAATTAAGGAAACAGGAAGACGGGTATGAATTTTGTCCTGGAAGTTGAGGTTCAGAAATCGCTGTCATAAGACTCACCCAGAAGAAGTCTCCCTCCGTTTGTTGCCCACTCGAGGGGCTACTGCACTGTCCCAAGCGTCAGAATGGCAAACAGAAAAGAAAGCAGCGCACGAGTCCAATCCGACTGCCCTTTGTACTTAATGAGCATCTACTCCCCCTTACGTGCAGAGGGACCGAATGTGGTGCCTGGATTCCACAGGCTTATTATCAGGCAAAAGGGTGAAAGGCTGATACAGACAATGAAAGAAAGCAAACCGTGTGTAACTCAACACAAAATTAGGTGACTTCCATTCGAGACAACCTCCACCTTCACTGCCTCAGCCCCCAGTCCATGGTCCAAACCCCAGGCGGGGACAGCTTGCAAAACACAAATTGAAGCCCGACCCTTCCTTTGCCTAAAGCATCTCCCTCCAGAGCAAGTCCACATTCCTCCCTTGGCTTTAAAGGCCGGTTCAGGATGAAGCCTCTGCTGGCCTCTGGGCCTTGTTTCTCACCACTCTCCTCCCTCCTTTCCCTCCACATGTGGCCCGGAAGTTAGCACCGTTCCCGAAGTCACTGGGCCCTCCCTGCGCTCCTTTCCCAGCATGCCGCGCTGCTCATGCTGTTCCCTCTGCCAGGAGCATTGACGCACACCCAGTTGCCTGGCTCCTTGCCCATCCTTCAAGTCTGGACTAAACATCATTACCCATCAGGGCCTCTTTCCTTGCTCCACAGCCTCCCACGTCACAAGGTTTAGCATACCATATTGTACCTAATTTTCTGAGTGGCTGTTGCCTCCGTTCTACTTCAAGATCCAGAGGGCGGGGAACCATGACTGTGTTCATCAACACGGTATTCCCTCCCTCCAGCGCCATGCACTTTTTAAATGCTTGCTCAATATGTTTGAGTGAATGCATGCCTGCTATAGATAGAGGAAAGGAGGATTAATCAGGACCAGAAGGTACAGAAGGGAGAATTGCATGGAGGAGGTGCTATTTGGCTTGGACCCTTACGGTGAGTAGCATTTCCACAAAGGGAGAGAGGAGATCAACCTGTGGTCAAGAGAATAGGCAAAATGCTTCGAAGTATAACCAACACATGGAGGGTAGATTAATGAATAAATAGATTAGTGGATAAAAAAATTAATGAATGAAAGGCTTCCCTGGTGAAGGGAACAGCAATGTAAATTAAAGGTATTATTCTAAAAACCTTTCTGGAACCTGGTATCAACACGCCACGCATATGGCGATAGAGTACTGAGTGGGAATGGAAGGGTTATTGGAAGGTCACAAATAACCAGCGTTCTCCATGTCTCGTGTCATTTCAGACACCCTCCAACTTTACCTTCACCTGGATGTTTTGTTATGATTTTTAGGAGTCTGGGAATCTAGAAAAAAGTCTTCTAGTTGCTTTTGGGCTTTAATGTGTTTTTCCCACCCTTCCCACCTGAAGACAAAAAGAAATGCAGTCTTTCTACTGAAAGTATATCCAGAACACAGTAGACCGACAGCTATTCCAAAGCCCATCTCAAACACATTTTTCAGATCTGATAGGTTTTGAGATTTACCCTCTTCTCAAATGCTGTGGATTATCCTGGAGTTTTTATTTGGTTTGCAATTCTCCTGACTAGCAGTCCTGATTAATAGGGGACACGGAGCCCTGTTTAGAAAAATTCAATACATTATGCTCTAGTCTAATATATCCTAAGAAACTCCTTTGCAAACCCACATTGTAGCGTTCACGTTTACTCTCTCCTCTGGGGGTTTGAGGGGCCAGGAAAGGGAGAAGTGAAGAGAAAGAAACCAGCTTCTTGGCAGCTTCTCAACAATAGCTCCAGCTCCCCAGACCCTCCAAGAAAAAAAAAAAAAAAAAAAAAAAAAATCTTTTACATAGTTGCTCTAACCAAGAAAATATGCATAGCTTCCTGACAGATTGGATAATGTGGAGATTTGAGAAAATTGTGGCATTCTTCTTATTTTCATTTCACCCCCAAATGCTTTGGGTGCAAATAGAACTTCCATCCACACATCATAGTAGTTTCATTTTCTTAAAACTGAGGAGTGGGAATGGGGCAGGGTGGGGGGGGGGGGGGGGGAAGGTAGGTAGGTGAGCAGAGGTACTTGTTTAGACAGGGGCCATCAAAATGGCGCCCAGTCCCATTTGGGGCTGCCCCTTTTGCTCAGTGCTGGGCTGGAGTCCAATCCCTTTCAACAGCAGGCCCAGCTGACCCTGCTTCGTTGAGATTAGATACTCATGGACAACACAAGGAAACCTTCCAACTCGTACGTTGGAGAATCTGAAGGAACCTGAATCCTAGCTTACCGTTGCCAAGAAACTCTATATGATGCAGGTGCAAATCATTTTTCCCCTCTTTTAAATTCAGACTCATTAAAATATGTATTTTGCAAGGGGATTAAATTCAAACATCTGGGAGAGGGGAAAAAATATCTACAACTCTGAAATGTTTTTTAACTCAGTTTCAGATTCTGATTGTTTCATTTCTCTTAGGTTGGGGGTAAGAGGCTGCTCGCTGCTGGAATGACAGAAAGGGGCAAGGAGAGAGTTGGAAAATTGCTTCGAAGGGCCCCAGACTTCATCAGCAGCCATAATTGTGGGAAAGTAACGTGAAGATGCCAAACAACAGGAAATTACCAGAAGAATCTGTCAGCACAATCAGCTGCTATTTTCATTGTTCTTTGGCAAATTTATACACAGTCGGGAACACCTGGGCTGGCCTGAAGCCCAGGTTTGACTAATTGCCAGGGGAGAGGAGTCGTCATTTGTCTTCGGAGGGATTTCCTCCATTCGCTCCTCAAAACATGTGGTTTCACTTTTCCCCTCTCTCTGCAGGAAATGGCAGGACAGTGAGACGCAAAATAAATGAGTTCACTTCCAAGAGGTTGCCTCCTAAGAGGCCACTCCAAAAATAACTGTCTTGTGAGAGGTTGTTAATAACCAAGATTCTATATACTGTCCTCAGAAAACAACATTTCAAAGGCACAATGATTTCCACCGCCAGCCCCTTTCCAATGTCACTCCTCTCACTCCTGTGCAAGGCCCCTCTCCTCGGAGTATAGCCTTACCCGAATCCTCTTCCCTGACAAGTGAAAGGTGAAGCGGGAACAGTAAGAGATGTCAGAGCCTGGTCTCCCTCGCTCTTCCTTGCTGGCCATCACTGACGTCCCCCCGAAAGCCACCAATTCAACTTCCCCATGGAGACCCAGGGCATTCCTCAAAGGCACAGATGGAGCCCGGCTCAACTTCATTGCCGGGCTCCTGGTGTGGAGCTGGTGCTGGATCAGTATTCATTGAATGAAGAACATTGAGGGGTTTGCACGAATCACCTGCTTTGCGGCATGCTGCCCAGGAGTGGGTGTAGATATGCTTAAATTTCTCAAACTTCAAGAGGTCACTTTTTTACGAGAACCACCTGCCAGAGTGACAGCCTTCTCCCCTAACCTCTCTCCATATTTTTATAGGTTAACATAGCACGACACACACACGCACACACAGGCACGCCCTTCTACCTCATACTCCTCATTATTTAAGCATAGCTCTGGCCCAGATATCCTCCTTGGGTAGCAAAGTCATGTTTTATGTTCCTTCTTGAAGCCAATAGAGCTTTCTAACTTAATTGCCTAGTATTTTAAATGTGCTGATTGGGAAATGTCACAGTGACGGTATGTTTCATATTGAAACGTACATCCGCCTTTGGTATATTTTCACCTGCGTTGTGTTCAAGCTCTCCAGTGATTTAGGGGTTCTGGCATCACATCAGCCAAGAATCAACTGCTTTTCCTTGCTTTCCTTCTTTCTTTTTTAAAGCATTTAGAGCATGCGGCAGATCATTACTACCCTAGGTGAAGCCAGCAACATTTGGGTTTGATTTGGTTTCAGTCACAGACCCCTTTCTCAAAGTTGAACTGCACTGTAATTCAAAACTGACCCACCTTCCCCCTAGCAAAGGTGAAAAAATGTTATGGAGCGTTTTACAACCCACAGCCCATCATTTATGCCGGAACACTGGGAGAGTTCAGACTTGGCTTATTTTCGCTAACTCAGAGATGTTTTGACATGTTTATTTGTTTAATTTGTTTATTTTGACTAGCTCTGATTATAATTGGCAGGAGTGTGTAGAATTAACATTAGACAGTGTCTTAGACTTGTCTGTTACAATAATGCAAAAAGAATGTGAAGAGAAATCTACCCACTGCATAACAATAGCAAACAGGCAGGAAAACTGCAAATTTTTTTCATGAAAAGAAATGCAACCTCACTTTTAAATTTTATTTAAAATTGTACACAACAAATGTACAAATTTATGTTCAAACACCAGTATTTCTTTTAGTCAGTAAATCTGCCTCTCTACTGATCGACTTGTAGAACAGTTACTAAAAGGTGAAATTTTTAAAAATTCAACCTTTAGAATTTAATTTTTTGAGATTTTTCTTTATTGTTCTACACATGAGCTCTTTAAAAATAAAGGCACGATAACAATGTTATGATGTTGCGGTAACATTGAAGTGATCACACAGTATCTAATGCAGTTGATGGTTCAAAATGTACTTTCTGAATTCTCTGTCTGAAAACCCCTGAACAATGAGATGGACATCTCAAACACAGAAGTTTATCTGAATCAGGCAGTCTCCCCTGGATGTTTTCCGTATTTGCTAAGACAATGGTCATAGCATGCTACCTTTCTTCTCGATGTTGCAAGGGACTACTTAAAGCCTATTTCACAGGGTTGAGCTACCCTCCACGTATTAAATAAAATAAAATACGTCTTTAGAGGGAAAAATTCGGTGTTCATTGTTCAGCCAGACCACACGTGGAATTCCTTGTGTCCAAGGATTTGTCCTAAGCCAGCTGATAGTGGCTGTTCCCCAGGCCTCAACCCCTGCCCTGGAGCTGAAGACTATATTGCTCCTAGGCATGTCTGAGAGGACATTTGGCCACAGCTCCCCAAAAGGGAAAATAAGAAATCAGTTCATCTACATAGCCTACTGCCAATTATGCACAGAGCACAAACACGCTTTGCTCGCATTTATTATCCCATAAATATTTTCCCCATGCACAGTATGGTATATTGCTGTGTGTGATCTTGACTTGGAACACCATATGCGCTCTGAGACGGGGGCCAAGTTCAGGTTGCCACATCTATGCCAAGCAGCCCAGAGGTCTCTGCTATGGAATATTTGCTCAAGGAGCCTGGAGTCCACAAACAACTGATCTCTCAACTTCCATTTCCCTTCAGTTTAAATCAGACTGTTTGGGGCAAGAAAAACCCACCCTAAGAGCGTAAGAGTGGCCAGTTACACTGAGCTTCCACTAAGGAATTATCTTGTGTTTAAGGAACCAGCTCACATTTTTTTAAAGATTTTATTTATTTATTTGACACAGAGAGAGAGAGCGCACACACAGCAAGCAGGGGGAGCAGGAGGCAGAGGGAGAGGGAGAAGCAGGCTTGCTGAGCAGAGAGCCAATGAGGGCCTTGATCCCAGGACTCTGGGATTGTAAACTGAGCTTAAGGCAGATGCTTAACAGCTGAGCCACCAAGCGTCCCATCCAGGTCACATTTTTTAAGGGAACTGGGGAGCTAGATTTCTCTTAGGGGTCATGGGAGTGTTCCTTATAGGAGACTGAAAATATATTGTCCCCCCACACACTCCAAATTCAATGAAAAATCCAGAAACTATGCAGCTCCAGGGAACAGGGTACAAGATCTGGCATCAAAGACAGTTTAAAGGGCGCCTGGGTGGCTCCGTGGGTTAAGCTGCTGCCTTCGGCTCAGGTCATGATCTCAGGGTCCTGGGATCGAGTCCCACATCGGGCTCTCTGCTCAGCAGGGAGCCTGCTTCCCTCTCTCTCTCTCTCTCTGCCTGCGTCTCTGCCTACTTATGATCTCTGTCTGTCAAATAAACAAATAAAATCTTGAAAAAAAAAAGACGGTTTAAAAAATACAATATGGATATAAACGTCAAACTCACTTAGACACTAGATCTTAATTATTCTTATCACAAAAAGAAATGATAATTATGCAATGCGATAGAAGTGTTAACTAATGCTACACTGGCGATTATATTGCAATATACAAATGTATCAAATCAACATGTTCTATGCCATAAACTTACACGACGTTATACGTCAAATATATCTCAAGAGAAGGACGAACTCTATGAAGAAAGAAAGAGCGATACAAAGTTTTTCCTTTCCCAAACTGCATGCTGAGTTTTCCCAAGAGAAGTGCAAAAGGGAAATACACAAAGGACAGAAATCCCCAAATTGGCAACCTGCGGTGCCCCCAGGCACCCACAGACAGTCCCCACATCCTGTGTGCCATTTCTGTGGCAAACCCATGTTGAATTCAGGAGTTATTCGCCCAAGCCTCCGGAAGAACTGGACCCAGGGACGAGAGAAGAGGGTCAAGGGGCCAATAACGGTCAAACACACCGTGGTTCTCCAGGATGCGTCCGGAGATCAGAACACGGCCGTTCCCACTTCTCACGTTTGATATCCTAGCAGGTCTGACAGCGAAGAGCCGCAGTGTGGACAGAGAACACCCAGGGCCTGAATCATCAAAGACAGAGACCGCCGGTGGCTCCAGACTTTAGAGGGACATATAACAAGCACTGAAATAAAAAGGGTTTACTATGCAACATTCACTTAACTACTTGACTCAAAGAACTAAAATGCTCACCTTGAAGTCCCGAGTTAATTAGGACTTTGCCATCCGGAACGTTCTGCACCATCTCTGCGAACCTGAGGAGGGCTAACCAGGACACAAAGATAAAGAACGCAGCCTCATACCCAGAAACAGAGGCATGATTTAGAGACTTTTCCCTTTCGTGGAGAAAACAAATTAGACTACACAGATTTGCAACGGGGAACAGCAAAAGGAATTTCTTCCAATTTCTTTAAAATTTTAAATTAACATTTTAAATTTCTTTAGAAGTTTACTGTCACCATACTTGTGACCAGTGTTAATGGAGGGGTGACAGGAGAGTCAGAAGTTTTGTTGAGTGATTCACACTCTGCCCCCATTTTGCTGGGTTACGTTAAACCAAGCACTTGCCTTTTCTGTTCTTTATTTTCTCCAGGAGTTCAGTTGTTCAAATCAATTTGAGCTTCATGGAAGACAAATGTGTCACACAGACAAAGCATCATGATTAATACCTCTCTCCAAAGGGAGAGCTTAAATTTGTTAATATGAAATGGGTTGACTTTCTTTTTGGTTAAACTAAGTAATGAAGCATGGGCCATAAGTGTTTTTAAGCTCCTTAGATATAGAGGTTATATAAATATGAAGCAATATTATTGAAATGAAACTTCTTCAGGGCGTTTGCCAAGGGACCCGGCGTTAGGAATATCTTACAGGAGAAGATTAAATGAGGGTTAGTCTAATGAAGTCTTGTTGCGAGAAGTTCCATTAGGGCCAGTTCTAAATCCCACTGGGTATCTGGGTGATTTAGAACAAGGAGAGCAACCAAAAAGTGGCTATCTCGAAGACACGTTTTGAAACCATCTTGCCTCCTGCCAATGTAGATCTATGGCTTCAGAGATTTCCCAAACTCATTACATTGAAAATTATCAAGACATACTCCAAGAATTCTTCAGGATAATAACACCTGATGTGGATTCACCTTTAAAAAGTATTCCCCCTTCTAATCATCGGGTAAAAAGTTCTGACTTGGAACAATCAGATTCCTTTGGCTTAAACAGAAATTCATTTCGTTTACTGTAGAGTCATTTAACGATGCACAAAAGTCGTGTCTAAGAGAAACCAGACAATGGTCACAGTGGCAGGGAAGTGGTCAGTATTGGCCAGGACCGCCTATATTAGGGGGCTTGCTCCAGAAGGAAGAAGAATCAGTCTACGGTTTTCACTGCTGACCTCATGACAATCTTTCCACTGTCACATTTTCCGCTGTTATGTTATAGTAAGTATAGAAAGTTAATAACTACAAAGCTAAAAAGCAAAATAAACAAGACGTACGCCATAGAGCATCTTATGAACATAAATATAACATCTTGTAAAATATATAAAAATGAAAATGTCATGCTAAAAGGCAAAACATGAGATTGGGACACAGGAGACCTGACTTCTGCCCTACTCTTTCTAGCATCTTCCTGGAGATCACGCATCAACTTCTCGATTGTTTCTGGGCCAAACACCTGTATCTAGTGAATTAGGACCACCAGTAGGGCCCTTCTGTATCTCACAGCTGCTGTATGGAGCAGAGCAGGGCGTACAGGGTACAACTAGGCTTCAAAACACATTAAGTCTTGAACAAATATATGGTATTTTTCCTGAGGATTGAGGCAAAGAAAAACAATTCAGTGATCAAGTCAGGAATATCCCATGGTCTGAGAAACACAGTTTCTGTCATCCCCTGACCTTGGTGCTGCTCGTCACGAAAGGAAGAAACTTTGGTCACCAAAGCATTCAGAAAATCTAAAATGCTTCAAACACAATAAATGGGTTTCGTTGGCCTTTAAATAGAAAAATGATTTCTTACTTAATTCCAAAGCAAGACCAAATTCTGTCATCTCTCAAGAGTTCCCTCTTTAGTCTTTCAATATGCTCTTAGCCAAGAACACACTTTCGTTTTGTTCTGTAAGGTTATATAAATACGAAGTAGTGTTACTTGATCCCGATAGGAGATTTTATTCAATTTGATTCAACCAAATGTCCCCGGAGAAGTCCCTGCCTTGAAGAATCTGGGCCTCTCCACGGAGGAGTTTCCTGAATATCTGCACCCCCACATTCTCCTTTCTCCCTCTCTCTTGTTCACGCATGCCTTCTAGGCCAGCTGTCCTCCTGCTGGCAGAGACCCTTCCCTCAGCACTCCAGGCTAAAAGGACCCTAGAGTAGCTGACACTCTACACAGTGGTTTCAGGATTCAAGGGAACTTGCACCATCCAGCTCAGTTCCCAGCTAAGCAGACGCTGCTTTGGGGTAATTTTGTCCTCCCGCTCGGAGCTCCAAGTGCACAGCCATCAGCCGTTTGGATTCCCCCAGCCAAACTGGCCACCTTGACCTCCCAGTGGTCAGAACCTGGCTCTTGGTGTGCCCCACAAACAACCTGGGCAGAGAGGCAGGGAGCGGAAGGTTCTGGGGGTTCCAGCCAAGTTTGTCTTCAAAGCATCAGCAGGCGCGCTACGTCAGGCGGACGTTGCATCATTCTCCCACTCAGACGTTCTCCTTCTTTCTTGTCTTCTTTCCCTTCTTTCTCTTTTCCCTTCTCTCCTTTCTAAATGATAGGCAAGCCAGAGGCAGCTCTACTTACCCATCACGCACAGAACCGAAGGGCTTCCTATTTCACATTTGCCATGTGGCCACAACACGAAGCCCCCTTTTTTCCTCTGTCCCCATTTTGTCGCCGTTCCCAATCAGCATTTTTTCTCATTTTAGAACAAAATCATGAATTAAATCCCAGGATAGCATCAACACCCACAGTCCTTGGTATATGCACTTTTTAACTCGAGCTTTCTCTTGCATGAGCAGGAAGACATTTGAGCCTCGCACTCTTCTCCCACACCTCCCACAACACCCCATGAGGGAACCACGTTCCCAAGGAGGGAGCCCCTGATCCTAGAGTCGGGCAGGGGTCAAATTGTTATCTGAGGGTGGGTGGCAAACAATTTCATACCCAGCAAGGCTGGCTACTTAGCTCTTCCCAATTGGAAACAAACCACCAAAAAAAAAAAAAAAAAAAAAAAAAAGGAATTTTCAAAGAACAACAAAAACTCTTGTGTAAAAGAGAAAGAGGAAGGGGCGCCTGGGTGGCTCAGTGGGTTAAGCCTCTGCCTTTGGCTCAGGTCATGATCCCAGGGGCCTGGAATCGAGTCCCGCATTGGGCTCTCTGCTCAGCAGGGAGCCTGCTTCTCCTCATCTCTCTCTCTCTGTCTGTCTCTCTGCCTATTTGTGATCTCTCTCTCTGTCAAATAAATAAATAAAATATAAAATCTTAAAAAAAAAAAAAAGAGAAAGAGGAAAATGTTGCTTGGCCATGTCTCCCAGAGGTGAAAACATGAGTGACCGTACGTACCCAGTATAGTAATGACCAGAACAAATGTGGCTAAAGGGGCAGAGGGTAGGAAGGGCCAAGAATCAGACATTTCTTAAGCAAAATTCTTGGTATTGTGCCATTCGATAAACGGAGGAGATTTTCAACTTCAGCAAGGTAAAAGGTGAAGCTATTCCAGAACACGGCTCTCTGTTGCCATCCAGTGGATGAGAACGGTGTGGTAGCGAGGTTCGTCACCGAAATGATTCAGTCCATAAATTCAGTCTACCTGAAATCACGTTGTCTCCTCCAAAGAATTACTAAAGCTTCCAGAACATCCTTTCTCCTTCACCCCGCCCCCAACCCCACCTCATTAGCTGCTTTTGTTTGTCTTTGACATAAAAGATCTTGCCTGGCCTCTCCCTGTTGACTGAAAAACTCAATACTCAAAAAGGAACAACTTCTGTGGCACTTGAACAAAATCTGCCCTTCCCTTAATTGGCTTAAAAGACAGGAGAGAAGGGTGTGGGGAGGGGGAATAAATGGGAACTAGGGAAAGAGTGAGAGACTCTGGCTTCATCTGAGTGCCAAATGGTAAATAAGCCCTTTTTATGGACTCATTTGGTCTCAGCGCTACAAAGGCTTCCCTAATTGAGGGAGGAAGCAGACAAAAAGGCAATCTTAAGTGACATTTGATTCTTCCTGAGGAATGCTAAGGTTTGTAGTTGATCTGGAGAGCAGATAGTAGGGATTCTTGAGTAGCTCTCAAGAATGGGTTTTTAACCCAGAATGGAGTGTTTTAGTTCACGTAGTCGTGGAATTTTTCCTTCCAGCACTGACTCTGTGTTTCCCCAGTGGGTCTCCCATTCTGAATCCAGCTGGTCAAAGCCCAGCAGCCCGGGTCTTGTCTATCGAAACCAAAACCGGACCCCGCTGCCCATGGTGTCTGTGCCAGGCAAGTCCCCAGGCCGGTTACCAGTGGCCCTAAGGTAGGGGGGGTGGGGAGGTGGGCGTGAAGTGCTTCAGGATATATGCAGAGAGTCTCAAACTGTGTACTCCTGAACTCTAAGTTGTACCGGAGTCCCACAGAAGTTTCATTCAGGATGTCTACTTATTTTTTTTTTAAGATTTTATTTATTCCTTTGAAAGAGAGAGCACAAGCAGGGCGCAGAGGGAGAGAAAGAGGGAGAAACAGACTCTTCACTAAGCAGGGAGCCCTGCGCAGGGCCGGATCCCAGGACCCCAGGATCCTGACTTGAGCCAGAGGCAGACGCTTAACCCACTGAACCACCCAGGTGCCCCAATTTAAGTATCTTTAACAAATTATTTTTATCTTTAAAAAAAGGAAAATGCAGTCTCAAATGTCTTCTATGTCAAATTTAACACATCAGGACAGCAATAAGTAAACTCATGTGTCTGGACATTTTAAAAACCTAGGCCTACACATGTCTCCTCGTGTAATATTGCACACGTATGTTCTTTTAGTGTGCATTGGCTGTGCTCAGGTTCCAACGGCGTGGGCTCACCTGAGTCCGCTCAGACAATGTGTTCTCCCAGGACATTGTGAGTTGTACAGTAACAAGTAAAGAGTTGACAAGCCTCGCGATAATGTAACATTAAAAATAATTTTAGCAATTTTTCTGCTTTCTGGATGCTTTTTATTTAAATTTTCCCTCTGTGATAAATGATATTAACAGATGTTAAATATTGGTAGTAATTCAATTTAATTTTTGTTTTAAATCCAACTATTCCTCTTTTGGGCTTTGCATCAATTTATTCGAAGAGTATCTAGAGATTGCAATATGAGCCAATTTAAAACCGTTACCATTTGCAAATATTTATCTGTATGAATTAGAATTTTCCCAATACTGTTTTAAGCGAACAAAACAAATACTGCACTAATAAAGCCAGAATAATGTTTATCCGCCAATCTCATTAACAAATAGGATAGACTTCTATTGTCTGAAAAAGTGTATACAAAACAGCATAAGCCTTGGAATCTGTTACGGGCTGAATTACATCCTGCTCCCTATGAATTATGATTCAGATGTTGAAGGTCTAACACCCCCTGATTTAGGGTATAACCATATTTGGAGATAAAGTTTTAAAGGAGGTCATTAAGTTAAAATGAGGCCAGAAGCGTGGGTCCTAATCCACTCTCACTTGGATCCTTGTAAGAAAAGGGGATTTGAACAAAGACACATCAGGGATGGGTATACACAGAAGAGGAGACACAGTGTGTCCCAGGGAGAAGCCAGCCGTCTGCAAGCTGAGGAGAGAGGCCACAGAAGAAACCAAACATGCCAACACCTGAAACTCAGACTGCTAACCTCCAGGACTGTGGGAAAAGAAATGTTTCTTGAAGCCAGCCAATCTGAGGCATTTTCTTATGACAGCCTCAGCTGACTAACACAGAGCTGAAAACAATTAGGTCTGAAATTCTCATTCCACCACATACTACCTGTGTGGTCTTTTTTTTTTTTTTTTAGTAGCTTACTGAAATGCAATTTACATATCATAGACTGTAGCTGGTATTAAGTGTACAGTCCAATGATTTTTAGTGTATTTACAGAGTTGGGCAACCATACCTTTGTAATCTTGAGAAAGATACTTAATCTCTCTGGGCCTTAGTTTCCTTATTTGTAAAATGGGACTAATACCTTCTACGTGGGTTTGTGTGAGAAATTAATGGTGTAACATAAAGCATCGGGCTCACGTGTCTGTTTCCTTCCTTCCTCTCTCATTCTTGGTGTCTTTCTATTCTAACCCAATCAAGTCTCAAATCCTTGATACTTGTGGCTCCAACTTTCCTATCAAAGCTCCAATCCTTTCAAAACTTGGCACTGTAACGCCTTTTACTCCCACTTACCACCTCCTACCCCAAGGGTGTAGTAGTTGGCTACGGGTCCCCAGAGACAGTCATCTGCTGTGAGGTAGACAGCTACCAAGATGGCCACCAGTGATCTCTGACTCCTGAGATGTTCCTGCATAATTCCCATCCCTTCAGTTTTAGATGGACCTAATGATTCACTCCTAATGAAAAAAAGACAGCAGAAATGATGGAATGTCACCCCTGAGATTAAGTGACAGAAAGCCTGTACTTTCCTCTTGGGTATCCTCTCTGGCTCTCTCACTTACCCACTTGCTCAGAGGGGACCCAGCTACCACGTTGAGAGCTGTGCTATGGAGAGCTCACAGAGCTCTAACCAGCTACCAAGAGGGACCTAAGCCCTGCCAAAAGTCAGGCTGATTAAACTTCAGTGATCCTCCTCTAGGCATGCCTTGATGTGATCAGAGCCGTGATCCGTGCCTCCCTTGTAGCCTTATGAGAGAACCTGAGCCAGAAGTCCCTTGCTAAGCTGCACCAGGATTCCTGACCCACAGAAACTGAGGGAATAAATGTTGGGTGTTTTAAGCTTTTTAAAGGGGTAATTTAAGGGGTAATTTGTAACACAACAATCAAGAACCAATATATCCACCTTTCAGTTCTGTAGAAGGAAAAGGGTCAAAAGCAGGCTGACCACTTTGGAGAAGTCCCTACTCAGTGCCCAGCACACTGTCAGTGGTCAAACAAGGAACAAGTAAGCTCACCCTACACTTGCTCTATAAGAATTTGCTAAAAAGCTTCAGTTGTTTATGGCTGCTACCTCTTCATGTGTCCCCATGTCTCCCAGGAGAGGCTTATTCCAACAGTGGAATTCAGTTTGGGATGCCTCTCTAACAGGCTCAAAAAGAGTTGTGATTTTATTGAACATCCAGCTTTCTCTCATTATTAGGATAGAAGCAATGTTCTCGGTGGCTATCTACATCTTAGGTATAAGTGAAACCGCAGACTGGGTTTGAATGTTGATCTCTCCCTTCTTTTCCTTCTGTCCCAGAAAGTCCACATGACCAAGAAGAGGAGGAGGCCTGGATTGACTCTGAGTCTAAGGTCCACAGCCAGCTGACCCTACATATTCCATTTACCTGTAGAAGCAGATGTGCCTACTGACCTAGAGGCCAGAAAAGAAGGTTGGTGCCCTAGCAATGGGACTTAAAGACCATCAAGGCTGACCTTCATCTACTCCTTGAAAGTCCCACCATTGAAGTCAGGAATGAGTTTGATGACTAGTCTGTCGAAGGCAGGCCAACACAGGAATAAAAAAAACACACACAATAAATCTGGATGAAGGAGCTTTGGGGTTTTTTGTCAGTTATCCACCAATTGGGCAATTTGGCTTGGGCAATTCACTTCAATTAACTGTGAATTATTTTCATCATCTATGAAAGAAGGGCCTAAATGATAGTCCTTATAACAATATAAAAATTAAATTCCAAATTTATCAAAAAGAGACTTCTTTTCTTCTCTGACTTGCATCTATATTACTCTGGGTTCCTTCAGATTCCACCATTTTGTTGAGCTCTAAGCAGATGAGACTGACCAGTTAAGTCTTTTTTTTTTTTTTAAGATTTTATTTATTTATTTGTGTGTGTGTGTGTGTGTGTGTGTGTCAGAGAGAGAGAGAGAGAATGCACACAAACAGGCAGAGCAGCTGGCAGAGGCAGAAAAAGAAGCAGGCACTCTGCCAAGCAAGGAGCCCGACACAGGACTTGATCCCAGGACTCTGGGATCATTACCCAAGCCAAAGGTAGCAGCTTAACACACTGAGCCACCCAGGTGTCCCCAACCAGTTAGGTCTTAGGGAAGGTTAAGAACTGCAGTAACTGTTTTTCTTAGATCTACACAGTTTATTTATTACATAGTTTCCCTGTTTCCCCACCCCTCAACACGATACACACAAGCTCAAGGAACGGACATATGACCTAGAATCAGTCAATCTTAGTACATTAACCCCTCAGCAAACAATGTTTGGTCTAAGAAATGCACATAGGAGAGCCTTCCCTTGGATTACCTTAAAGATTTTGGCTGTGTTTGCTAATCCAGGAGAATGTGCCTCTGGGGATGCTGGCTACCAAACAAAGAAAGGGAGAGAGGGAGGGAGGAAGGAAGGAGAAAGAGAGAGAGAGAGAAAGGGAGAAAGAAAGAGAGAGAAAGGTCTCTGGTTAGGGTTGTGTCCCAGTTCCAATTTCTAAAACTCTGATCTGCACAGCTCTTCTTTAAATTCTGTGAACAAACCTGATATCCTTCCCTGGTGTGTGAGTTGATAAATAAAGATGGTTTGACTTGAGTTTCAGTTACTTGCAACTCAAACAAGCCTGATAAATAGAGAGATTGAGAGGGTGTGGGGTTATTAAAGCTCAGGATGAAAGGCTTCTGATGGGATACATCAAGACAGAGGATCTAGGGGGCCCAGGCAAAACATCCAACTCGACTCCTTTCCAAATGTACATGGACACAAATTGCCAATGAGTTCTTGGAAGGCAGAGAAAGAATGTAGGCTTGTTTTAGGCAACATCTCAAACTCTCAGGTGGCGTGGTGACCGGGGTATGGTTTCTTTCAAGCTTCATTTGTCTATGAGAACCAGTTGGTACAGCAACCTGGAACCATCAAAGTGACTAGCAGCCTCGCAACCTGTGATTTCTAATTTGGGCAGCCTCTGCTTTTCAAGAGCAATGTGGCTCTGGAGACAATATCATTGATTAAATTGTCATGTTACAAAATCCCAACTGTAAGTGTATACAGAGCGGCGGCATTGTGTTAAGAGGGGAAAGCACTGGGGTTGGAAAAGTGGACTCAAACATCATACTCTCTCACCCAGTGCCCACTGTGTGCAAGGGTGAAGGGTGTCACCTCAGTTTCAGGGCCACAAGACACTAACGGCTCCTATGGGGATAGAACCAATAGCCTTGGCCTTGGTCTCATTAGTACCAGGCTCTAGCCAGCTGAATTAATCATACGAATGAACACTTGTCTATGTCAGACACACTGTCCCAGGGCACTTAAGCTCTGGGCTTAAAGGGAAGTTACATTAATAGTTGCAATCCATATCTTGCTGAGTTTTTCCACCTTGCTTGCTCCAACAGAATACCCAACTTCCTAACAAGCTCCCCCAAATTCTGTCTTGGGACCTCTGCCAGGATTTTACAATACAGAAAACTGAACCCTGATAGCTTCAATATGCATTCACCTCTGTATTCTTTTTTCCATCCTCTTTATCTGCCCCTTTAGAAGAACTGCCATTGTGTCCTTTTGGATGCCAACAATGTAGCAACACCATACTCCACAGATATAAAGAAAAACTCCACTCACTCTAATTCCCAATACCCACTTACAGGAACTATTAATGTACCCTGGGAGCGTGCATGTCCATGAGCGCACGCACACACACACATGACACCCCATAGTGACAAGGTCTGTCAAAATGATCCCACATTAGTGCTGTGTTATATGTCAAATCTTAGAAGGATCCTTTATGCAGAGCACTCTTTTCCATTCCCCTGTGTAGTCCTTTTATTTCCCACGGATCCAGATGTAAATCCATGGTGCGAACCCGAACCCGGGAGCAGGTTCCAGAACAACTCCAACGTTATCCTCTAGCCCTGTGCCTCCCACCGCCTGAGCGCTCACTTCACTTGCCAAACACTCCTCTCCCTCCTGTCATCCAAAACCTCCGAGGGGTTCTGGAATCTATCCACAGGTCACAAGCTTTGGGCTTCTCTTTGATGTTTTGGCTGCATATACATAATTTCTATTTTTGCATAGTGTGATAGATAATGCAGCAACCGCGATGGAGGCCAAGAAGGCTGGTAGAGGAAGACCATTGCTTCAGCTCACCTTAAAGAAAGGGTCACAGTCCAGCATGCCTCACAGTATAGTGGAGAAGATGAATATGACAGAAATCATCTTAAAATGACTGGCTAGAGGACTGCTTGGGTGGCTCTGTCAGCGAAGCATCTGTCTTCAGCTCATGTCATGATCCCAAGGTCCTGGGATGAAGACCCATACTGGGCTCCCTGCTTAGCAGGAAGATTGCTTCTCCCTCTGCCTTGTGCTCTTTCTCTCATAAATAAATAATATAAAATAAAATAAAATAAAAAAGATGGGCTGGAATTTTTTTTTTGGGGGGGGGTGTCTATTCCTTCCCTGATAGCTTATGGAGATATGTTTGAACCATTAAAATAGAAAGCAAAAGAAACAGAGTAATTCAACCCACGAACTAGGGAAGTCAGTCTTTAACAGAATACTGTAAATTCTTGGACTACGTGATAACTCTTTAGATTGAAATTCAAATCTTAAGTCCCAAGGTCCCCTTATCTTTCTAATCCTATGTTAGGAACTTTCTTATACATTATCCCATTTAATTTCTGGGATGAAATTTTGCCAGCAATATATTGCTTTATCTTTTATTCTCCAAGTAACACATGTTCACTCTAAAACAAACAAACAAAAAAAAAACTGATAAAAGGAGACATTTTTAAATTATCTATTATTCCTATGCCCAGAGAAAAGTATTTTAATAATTTAATATTTATGATATGTATTAATCTACTATCTTTTCCTATGCATATGTAACATATAACTTTCTACTACTGAAATTTTAAAGCTACCTGTTCTTTGAACAAGATAATACTGAATATTTCAGAGCAAGATAATAGTGACATGCAATATATTTTTTTCCTACAACATAATAAGGTTACATGAAGTTCCATTGTGCACCATACATTATGGTACATTTAACTGATTCTCTATTGTCAGGGACTTTAGCTGTGTCCAATTTTTAGTTATTATGAAGAGGCTTTGATCAACATTCTAAAAGCAAAATCTTTGCACATATCCATGATTTTTCCTTTCAGACTGATTCTCACTAGTAGAATTTCTGGGTCACAGCACAGTGAAATCGTAAGGCTTTTCTTCTGTATATTGCCAAATATCCCTTGAGAAAAGTTATAGCAATTTACATGGCCACAAGTGGTATAAAAACAAGCACTAATTTCCCTGTAACACTGCCAGCATTTTTATTTTTATCTTTGCCAATTTTTTGGAAGAAAAATTAACTTTCAGTTGTTTAAAATGTGCAATTCTTGACTTTTGCCAAGGAAGTTAAATATATTTTCCATGGGTTCACTGGCCATTTCTCACATTTCTTCTTATATAAAGTGATGTTCATTTCTTTTGTCTGCTTTGAATTAACTTGTTCCTCTTTTTCTTGTTGATTTCTAAATGTTTTATTATTATATCTTCCACTGATAAATATCTTGTGATTAACTCTTTCATAGGCACCAAAAATATTGTCTCCCCGTTTGCTTTTTAATATTATTTAGTATTTGGTATACATAAGTTTTCATGATAAATGTTTATGACGTCAAATTATCTTCTGTATTTTTCTTTATGATTTTTGTACTTTCTGGAACCCTTAGAAAGACCTTCCAAGATTATAAAATATTTATTTCATTATTTCTTAGAACTGTAAAGTTTTGTGGGGTTTTTTTTTTTTCACATTTAAATCTTTATTTTGGATGTGGCCTCGAGCAGAAATTTACCTTTATGTAATGGCTAGTCATTCTCAGGTAATCCATTCTCCTCCCACTGATGTGAAAGGCCAGCGTTATCACAAAAAATTCTGTTCTATTTGGAGTCTCTTTCTATTCCATTTCATTGACTTCACACAGAGTGTCTCTCATCATTCTTCTGTCCTGCCTTTTCCATTTACCCTGCTCCACCAAGGGGAAACGAATTCCTTTTCAGTACAAAATGAAGACAAGTCGCCAGTTTTTAGTGCTCCTTAAAAAAAGCAAAAGAGTGAAAATAATGATTAACCATGGATATTTTTAAATAGAGGAGTGTCATTTCAAAGGGAATCATTCCTAAAGAAATGGGCTTTCATCCCCTTGTTTTTGTTACTATCAGCCATTAGCAACTGAAAGGAGGGAGCCGGGAGTCCTGCTAAAACACTTGTCTCTCTTTGTTAACCCTTGAGTTATAAGGAGATGCATGCAGTTGAAGGGAGTTGGCCAGATTAGCAGGGCTCTACAAGCCACATCTATGAAGCAGAGCGCAGTGACCTATCCATCTGGCCATTTCCATCTGTGGCTGCTCCTTTAAGATGGCAGAGTTAAGAACCCACTTATGATATTGGGTAGTGTAAGTAGGTCTTTGACCTTGCACCAAAGACCTCTATCACTCACTGTTTCGAATCTGTTTCTGGTCAACTCCGGTTGGCCCAAACGCAGCTCTAATGAGACTGAGGTCATGGGTTCAATACCAGTGTGGTCTAATTACCAATAAGTCAACTGTTCCAGGGTCTCCGCTTGTATTTCTAAACCAAGCCAGTCATTTTGCATATGCCCAGCTTTGGTGACTCAGGGGACGAGGTGAGAGAGCACAGATAAATCAGAACAAAACTCCCACCATACTGGGACTTGCACTCAATGCCCTGCTGTTGGCAGGTCAGTAGCAGGGTTTGGGATCCAGGCAAGGAGAGCTCATTTTTATATTGGAACAACAGCCATCAGTAATTGGCATATACTCCGCCCCATTCTCCACCCCATTCTCCCATTATGGGAGAAAGATTGCCAAACTCCCATCTCAAGGGACTTAGTGTTCTAATTTAGAGGATAGAGATTGGAGGGGATGGGAGGTTGATGGGGGGGAATCCAGTGCTTTAACAGGAATGTTTCAGTAACCACCGATACGTACGGGGAGATCAAAAAATGAAATGGAGATGCAACCCTTCTCGTTAATTTCATTATGAAGTAAATAAAACATGTGAAAACTTGGAAAACAAAAGAAGAAAAAGGTCCATTCTCACCCACACAACGCATGCACAATTAGAAATTTTAGATATCGCTTTTTCATTTCATTTCAATGCATTGCACAAATAACATTTTACAGGAGGAAGAAACATTTTTCAAGAAAATGGAAATCACCCACCATCTCTAACAAAGCTATTATTTTACATTTTTCCCAGAGATTTCCAGTCCTCACCCACAGAAGCACTGGGTCTGGGGGTAATTCCTCATAAATGCAAAAGTCCTCCAAGGCGATAACCCTAAAAAAGGCCCATCATTAAAATCCCCCAGGAAATCGAAGATGCCCGGTATTCTCAAGACCCCTTACACTTCACCTACTGAAGAAGTTTCTCTAATCATGAGTATTCAGCGCGATGTCATTTGGAAAACATCAAGGCGGGGGAGGGGAAGTGCTCCTGCCTAACACGAAGGCAGCACAATTGGAACTCCCCTTTAGAACGTACTGTAATTTCTCATGGAAACACTTTGTGAAAAGCCAGTCATATATCGTAGCCCCTAAGTATGAAACCATGGGTCCCTCCAACCACACAAAACAGCTGTGCCCTTGGAGGAAAGGTCATCGGCTGCAGTCGTGTTTCTTTTTACTTTTAAAGAACTGTCAGACCATGTTTTATGCAGTCCTTATGACAGGGTGCTGTTTATTGTATGACCAAAGCTGCCATAACTTCAGGACGAGGAAACTGCCTTTATTTGGAGAGTATATATCTTTCTGACTTGCAGGAAAGATGAAAATTAAGAACGGCCCCTTTTCGAAGTGGGTCTAAGTATTCTTTGACAGTCTCCTACTATATTTCAAACATCTTCGTCAGACCCATAAAACCTGATGCTGGCCTCGCTTAGCCCAGCTGAAGCTGGGTTGGAGTACGGACATTTATCGCCAAGTGTGGTGTGAATGCTGCCACTTGGCAGATGTTTTTGGCCAAGGATTTTTAAACCGGCTTGCTTGGTGCCCCTGAGGACAATGCAGTGTAGATAAAGAAATCACAGGGCGTTAGGAGATCCTAGTGAGAGCCGACGTTTATGTCATGTGCCAGGTTCTGTGCTAAGCGTGCTACATGCATTATCTCAATTCGTAATCCTGTGACACAGATAAGAAAGCCGAGCTGGAAAGAAATCAACCAGCTTGTCCCCAGGTCACACTGCTGCAACGGCAGGGTGTTTGGATTCAAACCCAGGGCTCCACACTCTGAGCCACCCTTGTAATTAACATATGTTGGTCACGTGATGCTTCCCAGGTGCTGTGGCCCCACATGCTAATGACAGTCTCCGCCGCCCTCCCATGTTCCTCTTCCTATCAAAATTGCGTCGGAGAAAGTAAGTTGCCTCCGCAGGGTAACACAACCCCATGACAGTTTACAGTTGAAACCAGCTCTGTATGACCTCCAGCTCCTTCCTCCAACGCCCAAGTTCTTGACCCAGAGAGTCTTCTCAAGACGAGGAGTAAAGCAAATGTGAACCATTTTCAAAAACCTGCTCCAGGGCTTGATTGTCGGAAGGATCAGTTGGGGAGGGAATGGGACAAATTCGCTTGAGAGCTCTGCTCAAAATCCTGGCCAAATTCTGCGTCAGTGTGTTTTTATATTCTAGTGCAGGTGAAACTAGGAACACTGAGCTGCTTCAGAAATCAGTTTGGATCTGCACCAAACTTATGAGGGACCAGTGGTTACTAAATAAATACAACCTGGTCATGTAAGTTAGTCAAGCAATGCCTTGCCTGGGGTCATGCAGTCCACTGTGGCATAGTGAAGTCCAGGAGAGTCTCCTGCCAACTAGAAGTCTCTGTCGGGATGGAGAAACCGTGAAGGTCAGATCGAGTAGATGAAGCAACCATGGAACCTTTTTCTGCTTCGAATAAAGTCACAAGAGAGCCTGACAGCTGACAGACACATTTACCTTTTCTCCTTCCCCTCAGGTCGCCCCTCATCTCACCCATCCCCCCCCCTTGCCCGCGCCCTCTCTCTTCTCACCCCTCCCTTAGCCACCCTGTGATGGTGGGAAATCACTGGATAGGTGGGCTGGCTTCTAGCCCTTGCTCTCACACTCACTAGCTTTGTAACTCTAGACAAGTCACTTAACCTATGTCTTTCGACCTCACTGCTTCATTTTTTTCAGCAGATTTGTATTAAACGCCAAATGAAATGCTCGTATTTCATGGGTGATGTGAGGACTCAGGCCAACTGGACTCTGCAGTCCTTTCAAGGTTTAAAATGCTGTGACTCTCTCCCTCTGCTGTGATACTCCTTTCCTTCTCCTTCTCATCTTCTTCCTTCCTTCTCTGTATTTCCCCTGTAACCTCATTCCAGTCCGCTTCTGCGGCTCCCATGGCACAGACGGAGAGAGACAAAGATAGAGGAGAGAAATTCAAAGATGGTGGGATCTTCCTTCCTTCCTTTCTTCCTTCCTAATCCCAAGGTGCTTTTCTTGGGCTTTTCAGGGACTAAAGAAACCTCTCTTAATTCATTTGTTCCTTCAGGCAAACTTTCTGAGTGTCTGCAGGTGCCAACATTTTGTTAGGCATGGTAAATGACAATGACCACCAATGGGATCTGGGGAATATTTGCTCACACTGATATGCAAACCGTGGTTCCTTGGGGGAACCCAAGGAGCTGATGCTCATTATAATCACTTACCACTAAAGGAATGTCCAAACCAAGCACATGGACTACCTTAAAAGTGACAGTCTCAGGAGCCCACCGCAATAAAGCCTTCCCATAAATGCAATTCTGATGGCCTGTAAGGACTCTGGCAAGTGCCAGTTCTGTGTGTGTCTAATGTACCCGCCTTTCTGGCTTGAAAATTCCAAAGGGCTCAAAGAACAGCTACAGCAGTGCAGTCTAACAGGACTCTAGGATCACGGAAATGTTCTATATCAGAACTGTCTGATACTACACGAAGCTAGAGGCTACCAGTTGGGACAGCACAGATATAGAATATTAGAAGCTCATATGAAAGGACACAGGACTCCTAGACTGGATAGAGCAAATACGTAAAATGGACATCAGGTGATGTCCATTATCTGATAATGGAAATGTTAAGGACAGTCAAATGCTGAATTGTGGGATTTTTAAGAGGAAAAATGCCAAAACAAGAAGGGAGAGATTTTAGTCTTAGAGAGTTTCAGGGGGCCCTGGCACACAGCTCTCTGAAACTTCACTGGATGGATGAATGGTTGCTACTGGTTCTGGTTAGGCTGCTTTGGTTATGATAAAGAACCACCCACATACATCAGCTTGAGCAAATGATGGCAGTAGTTGTAGTAAAACTGTATTTCTTCTACATAGGGGGCAGGATCTTTTGGACCGCCCAAATCAGCTGACGGCAGCTGGGTCTCACAGTGATTGGGTGGAAGACATTTTCACAATTTTTTCAAAAACATGAAGTCAGACACCCTTAAAAACGGTATAAGCACTTTTCTGGGTTTTAGTGCTGATAAATGTCCATGGTAAATGATAAAAATGATAAAATGATAAAAACAGCTTTTAAAGGGTATGTCAGAGGCAAGAAGAATAAGGAGGTCTTCATGTTTGGGGCAGAAGTTCTTGTTAATTGATCACGATAGAAATAAAACTACTTGGCTTCTGTTCATATTTTTCTTCCTATTTCATCCCAGGGAGATCAATCTTCATGTGATAAAAGAGAATGCGAACATTGTAAGAGATAAACCGAAGTTGGTTATTATAACACACCTCATTGCCCTCCGTGAGTTTAAGTCTACACAAATTATGCCACCAGCATCGTGTAGAAGCAATTAAAGCTGAAACGCTACAGATATCTTCTGAACACCCATGGAGAATGAAAGGAGTGTCAGTTGACTGGAGAGGACTCAACATATCCCCAGTTTTCCAGAAAATGTAGGGAAAATGCTTCATAAGCTGAAGACCAAAAGGCTTGATGGCAGTCTCTAGAATAATTTCAAAGTGCGTTTTAAGGGAGGTGGTATGTGGACACACTTCGAAAGGAAAGCAGTGATCACCAAAAGTCAGAATGGGGTCACTGAGAATAAATCATGCCAGTTTACCTTCCATTCTGCTTTTGGCACAGAGAATTGCAAAAACACGTACTAAACTGTAAGGTATTTGACGGGGTCTCTCATTAGCTCCTTTGGACAAGATTTAGAAATGTGAGCTAAATTGCTGGTACCATTGGATAGATTAGTAAGCACTTGGATGGCTATTCTCAAAAATTTGTGATTAATAGATGGCTGTCAACCCAAAGGGAGGCTTCTAGATCATGCCACAGAACTATTTGTCCTTGGCGTGCATGCTCTGTTAAACATTTGCATGACTTAGATGAGGACAGTGGTGATATGCTTATTAAATCAGCAGATGACAGGAAACTAGGAGGGAGAGATAACAGATTTCAGGCCCCAAATTTTCTCAGTCTGAGAAAATAGGCCAACTTTAATAACTTTTCAGTGTGAAAATCTGCCCTAAACCATGTTGACAAACAGCCCCCTTCAGCTCCTTGAAAGACCAGGTAGGATAAAGACAGGGAAACTTGGCCTGTCTTTAACTGAGCGACTATTTTAATTATTGCTGTTACCATCCTTATTTCCAGCTTCCACCATTTTCCATAATCAGACCACCCAAACTAATTTGCTTTCCAGTCTCTTGACTGCTTTGTTTTGCTGTCAGAATAACATCACGACACTTTAAAGTCATCCCCTGGCTCTTGTTAAGAACTGACCTTCAGAATGCCTCCTCTGTCCCTTGTCTTCATGCCCTACTCACCAATAAAAAGTTTCCAAGAGTCAACATCTACTTAGAGCTCCTAGTACTTTACTCCCCTTCCTGGTAAGAAACTCACCAATCTTATAATTTGCCTTGGGATGAAATTGAAGAGGCTTCAGTCCTCAGTGACACACACAGAGCCTGGGCTCTCTGTGTGGAGTTACACTATCCTCTGTCCAGTTCTGTTTGCTCTCTGATGTCATCTAGAAGCCAGCCCTTCTTGGCTCTTTAACACTTTGGGACTATGACCCCTGTAACATACAATGGGCGATTAGAGCTGGTTGCATTCTAAAAATCAGTAAGACAAGCCCAGAGGCACCAGCAACTTGTATTCAACTGATTATGAACTCCAAAATTGATGTGATCCTAAGATGTGCTCTCAGAAGTTACCAATCTGTCATAAAGGAAGAGAACCTCTTGCTCTTCTCTGCTGAGTCAGACCACGCTGGGTACTAACTGGAGAAACACTATCCAATCAAAACCTCCTTGGAGAAGAATGGTATTTGACGGGGTTAAGAGGCTTGACACCAAGTGAATAAAACAAACATTGAAAACTTGGGGTGTTCAGCCCTGAAAAGACCATAAGAGCTGCCCACAGATTTTAGGTCTGGCATATAAAGGACTGGAGTTATCCTCCCAGACAAAGCAAGCATCAAGAGATGAAAAGTCCCGAAAATCAGATTTCTTACAACAATCTCTGACACTGTCCTAGGCCAGCCCAGGCTACCTAAAAATGTTCTGAATTCCCTGCTGCTAGAAATGCTCAAAAAGAGACAGTCTATCATCTTTACTGTTAAATTTGAAATGCAGGGGTTAGCATCTAGTTAATTAGAAAACCTTCAAAGCCCTTTACACCTGAGGTCTATGATTTTATAACTACATGTGTGATTTAACTTGGGCTATTTTGTCTTAATTCTCCTGGTCTACTATTCCAAGAATACATTCTAGAGAAGGTATACGGTCTCTCTCTTTAAGTGTGTAAGGCCAGGCAGAGGAACATTGGGGAAGACCAAGATTAATCCTTCTTTAAAGATACAGCTGGTAAATATCTGCTGGGTTGTACAAAATTCTGCTCATCATTCGTAACAATCTTTGCCCCCACCCGAGCTCCCTTGGGTCCTTTGAAATATGACTTTAATTCTGTTCTCTTATCAGAATCTGGACAACAGGTCAGTTTTCCTCCCAAGCCTTCTTCTTCACAGATAGGAAGTTCTCCAGGACACTGCGGCCAAGCTTGGCGTTGGGGGCCTTGCTTACTCAGCCACTGAAACCCACACAACCACCTGATTGGCTCCTTTTTATCCCAGCATGAGAAGGGGAACAGAGAAAGGAGGGGGTCATTACACAGAAGAAGCTGACTAGGCCCATTCATCTTCCTGCATCAGCCCATGGCCATTCTGCTCCTGGGCTTCTTTCCATCGCTGGGCCTGTCTCTCCACTAAAGAGCCTCAAAGTGACTCCCATCTTTCTCCCATGCCTCTGCGTCAGCCTTCTCAAATAAGCCTTCTGTCTACATCATAGAAATCTCTGTCCAAAACCACACATCTTTTGCATTTTACACAGCTTTCAGACTATTGTCTCTGGGCAAGGAAGGTATGATGATTTTCATTATTTCTGTTACCATCACCATTTCCTGAAAGCTTACAATGTCAACCTTTTACCTTACTTTCTTTAACATATGAGGAAACAAGCCATGATAAAGATTATTGAATAATAGACAAAGGTCAGAGCATGTCCTAGAGAGAACCTAAAATATGTGGATGGAAGGTGCAACCAGATTACATTAAAAGATCTTTTCAAATCTAAGGACACAGAAAAAGGAAGAAAGAGAGAAAGAAGAAGGAAAGACGGAGGGAGGATAGGAGAGAGGGAAAGAAGGAAAAAAAAAAACCCAGAAAGTAGAATGGCAGTTGCCAAGCTCTTGGGGGAAGGAGCCCGTGGGAGTCAACATTTAAGGGGACAGAGTTTGAGATTTAGAAAGTGAAAGGAGTTATACAGATAGATGGTGGCCACAATGGCACAACAATGTGAATGTGGTTCCTACCACTGAATTATACACTTACAAATGGTTAAGATAGTGAATTTTATGTTAGGTGTATTTTACCACAATTTTAAAAATGGGGGAAAAAAAGATTTTTTTTCAAACCTAGATTTTGACTCTATGATTTTCAGTTAGAACTTCTAAGAACAGCACATAGTTAACACACAGGCCACAGGAATCTGAGACATGATGTGAAAGTAAGTGAGGAAGGAAGGAAGACATGCACCCCAGCAGAAAAGTCATAATTCTTATGGGTAAGAGAATTCCTCTATCCAACACTCGACAGTCACCCATCCCAGTCTTGGTTTTCTGGATTCTCAGCCAACAATAAATTCAGAACAGCACATCTGAAGAGAGTAGGACAGAGCAGGGAAAAGACGTTAGGCTAAGATCAGAGTCTAGAAAAGATATTGGATAATGCTTAAAAGCATATACAAAACTAATAAAAATCAGCAGGCTGAGACCATTTAGTGCTGGAGCAAACAGCTCTTCACAACTCAACGGGCCCTGAGGGCTTGACACAATGACTGATGTACATAATCAAGTCATCAAAGCATCATTGAGAAGGTTAAATAACACTCAAAGTTCTTAGTTGATGAAAGAAAAAAGTATCAAATGCTTTTTAGAAATATTCTCATAAGATGCCTTGAATTTCTGTCTAGGTTGTCATTTAAAATGGAATATACAGTTGTCTGGAAGACTCACTGATGCAGAACCCTCATTTTCCCATGATGCCTGATAAATAAGCAGACCAGACAGTTCCAGAAAGCTTAGTAAGCTCCAAGAAGGTTTCTTCCTCTCCTTGTGTTGTCTCACTCTTTTATGTGTGCTTCCAGTTAAGGAAACACACATGGGCCACAAGGAACCAGATTATCAATACAAACAACAGGCCACCCATCCGCTCGGCTTGAGGAAGGCCAGCCACCTCTGAGGACTGGCGGGTAAACTCTGCTCAGTGAAAGTACTCTCAACTGAATGGTAACAACCTGATCCAAATACATACTCTCTTTTGGTAAGAACAAATGTTATGAAATAAAGAGAAGGTGAGCTAACTGAGTTTAGTTCCTCTTCCAAAGCTATTATAGATACCAGACATGTCAGTCAGAATGCTTAACAAGATCACTGGCCATTTATAAGGAGACTTAAGCACCCATAGTCCTCAAGTGATGGCATGCGTTTCTTGAGCAAGGGATAGCCTTAATTGTACCAGAAATGGGCACCTGATCCAAGGTCGGCCAATCTATAGATTGATCTCGACCAGTGAGGGCATAAAACAATCTACCCACAAGGTAATAAGCAACCTTTCATTCCCATCAGAATTTGAAATGAAAAATATAGAGAGACTCAGCCAGTGTGCTTGGGATATATACCGAGTAAGATACATTCTCTGTCCTCATGGAGCTCATTTGTGTACTGGTAAATGCTATTACCATAATTGCCACCAAGTTGTGAGCCAAATGTAAATTGGTGCAACCATTATAGAAAATAGTGTGGAGGTTTCTCAAAAAATTAAAAATAGAAATACCAAAATTCTACTTCTGCATATTCATCTAAAGAAAACAACAACACTGAGTCAGAAAGATCTGCACCGCCATGTTCATTGCAGCATTATTCACAATGGCCAAGACAGGAAAGTAACCTAAGTGTCCTCCATGGGATGTATAGATAAAGAAAATGTGGTATATAGGTAAAAATGGAATATCACTCAGCTACAAAAAAGAAGAAAGTCCTACCATTTCTAACAACATGGATGGAACTTGATGCTATTATGCTGAGTGAGATAAGTCAGACAGAAAAAGACAAAATACTGTATGATCTCACTCATATATAGAATCTAAACAAACAAATTGAATTCATAGATACAGAGAAGAGATTGGTGGCTTGCAGGCTCCCCAGGGCATGGGGAGGAGGAGAGGGCGAAATGGATGAAGGGTGTCAAAGGGTACAAACATCTAGTCATAAGATAGAGAAGTCATGAGATGCAAATGTACAGTATAATGACTGTGGTTAACAACACTCTGTTGCATATTTAAAAGTTACTAAGAAAGTATATCTTAAAAGTTCCCATCACAAGAAAAAGAAATTGTGATGCTGTGTGGTGATGGATGTGAACTAGACTTACTGTGGTGATGATCATTTCACAATATTTATAAATATTGCATTCTGTTGTGTACCTGAAACTAACATAATACTATTAAATGTCAACTACAATACAATAAAAAAATTATAACAAAACCTTTCTACGACCCCCTAAGGCAACTGGGAAAAACATCCACACGTCTTTCTCTGGTCTACACGTGATCGGATCCCACATTTTTTCCCCATACTTCCCCATGTCATACAGGCCTCAGCTCCAGGGCTGTCCAGAGCCATACAGAAGTCTGAGACCAGAGGGGAAATATGCTCCCCTCTCGATGTTTTCATGTATTTTTTGACTGATTAATATTTTTCCAGAGCATTAAAGTAGTTGAAAAAATATCAAAAACTTTAAAAGTTTATTCAAACTCACATTATTTTAAGTTTAAACATTTTATTTATACCCAAACCAGAATTTATTGGCATCAACAGAAGCAAACTCACCAAGAATATGTTCAAAATTTCTTCCTAGATGATCTCATTTTCAATTGAGAGAATTGCCATATTTGATAACATTTCCTGACCAAGTGATAATCTTAAACAATTTTTGATTAGCTTCACCTTACTGATCCTCTTTTATTTAAAGTTTTGATATCTTATTCCTTATGTTTTTTTATACATTAATTTTGCTTTTAAAAAAATATTTCCTTAAAATAGTATTTATTTTGATTATTGAGATTTTGGTGCCCCCCCTAAATTCTGTGCCCAAGTCTGTGCTTACCTGGCCCACGGGGTCACGGGCCTCTTCCACTCAAAGGCCCGCTCCTCAAAGAGGTCTTCTCTGACATTCTATTCAAAGTAGCCTTCCCACCCTACACTTTCCTAGTTACCTTGTCTACTGTTACCCTGATTTAGTTTTAAAAGTAATTCTAGGGCACCTAGATGGCTCAGTGGGTTAAGCCTCTGCCTTTGGCTCAGGTCATGATCCCAAGGTCCTGGGATCGAGTCCTGCATTGGGCTGTCTGCTCAGCAGGGAGCCTGCTTCCCTTCCTCTCCCTCTGCCTGTCTCCCTGCCTTTCAAATTAAAAAAAAAAAAAAAAAAAGTAATTCTATTATTCTAAATCATCCTACCATTTAATTTTTTTTTAAGATTTTATTCATTTATTTGAAAGAAAGAGACAGAGATAGTGAGAGAGCGTGAGCAGGGAGGAGAGGGAGAAGCAGACTCCTCGTAGAGCAGGAAGCCAGACATAGGACTCAATCCCAGGACCCCAAGATCACGACCTGAGCTAAAGGCAAATGCTTAACTAACTGAGCCACCCAAGCACTCTGCTTTTAAATTTTTTCTTAAGTTCTGTCTTCCACAGAAGACATTTAAGTTCTGTCTTCCACAGAAGGATTTTCCACCCCAGGTAGAAAATCCATGCAATGTGTCCATCTTCTTCACTGTTCTAGCAACAGCCCCTATAACAGCAGCTGGCACACATCTGATAAAATAATGCATTTGGGAATAATTGGATTAGAGATGGTCATTGAAGCCTGTGTGTTTCGAAGAATGTATGATATGAAAAGAAAAGCTAGTCTAGAACAAATCTCTGGGAGACAACAACTTTTAGGAGCAGGAAAGAAGAAGACTCTAAAAAGGTAACTGAAGTATCAAATGTTGGTGAGAATGTAATGGCAACAGAGCTCTCATTCACTGCTAGCAGAAGCGCAAAATGGAATAGCTACTTCGGAAGACAGTTTGGAGGTTCCTTATAAAACTAAACATACTCTTATCAGCATAGTCTTACTGTGAGCCAGCAGCAATTGTGCTCTTTGGTATATATCCAAAGCAGTTGAAAATTTATGTCCACAAAAGAACTTGTACGAAGATAAGTATAGCAGTTTTATTTGTGATTATCAACACTTGGAAGCAACCAAGATGTTCTTCAGTAGGTAGATGGACACGAAAACTGTGGTACATCCAGTCTATGAAATAGTATTCAATGCTAAAATACTACTACTCCTAATTATTATTATTATTATTAGAAGAAGAAGAAGAAAAGAGCTATCAAGCCATGGAAAAACATGGAAGAAACAATATTAAGAAGAGGCCAATTTGAAAAGGCTACATACACACTGTGTGATTCTAACTGCACAGCACAAAATAAAGAGCCAGAAAAAGATCCACAGTTGCCAGGAGTTGGGGGAGGAGGAAATGACTAGGCAGACCGCAGATGTTTAGGACAATGAAACTATTCTCTGTGATACTACAATGGTGGATACATGCTATTACACATTTGTCCAAACCCATAGAAGGCACAATATCAGGAGTGAACTCAAATATAAATTATCTGGACTTTGGATGATAATGTGTCAATGTAGGGTCATGGATTGTAACAAATATGCCATGCTGGTGAGGGACATGGATAATGGGGGAAGGGCTAGCCATGTGTGGGGGTAGGGGGTAAAGAGGAACTCTCTGTCCCTTCTGCTTAATTTTGTTGTGAATCTAAAACTGCTCTAAAAAAAAAGCCTATTAAAAAGGAGGGGGGAAAAAAACAACTGCGAAAGTACAGAGAAGCAGAGCGAATCTGAAGAGTAGCTCTTGAAAACAGCAAAGGATAAGATTATTTCAAGAGGGCGTGGCAGTCATTGCCTAATGCTGCCAAGGGCTCATCTAAGATAAGGACTAAAGGGGGGGTCTCTTGAATTTAGAAAGAGGTCATCCTCTACTTTCGCAGAAGCAGATTCGTTGAAGGATGGTGGGTGAAAGCCAGATGGAGGGATGAGGAATAAATGGGTAGTATGACGATAGTAGAGCTTACAATAATGACAACTCTAAATGTCTGGCAGTGAAGGAGCCACAGATAGAGGAAGGGGACAAAGGTCAAGAGACGACTGATGTTTCTAGATTGGGACAGACATGAACATGTTTAAATATTGATAGGGAAAAGCCAAGAAAAAGGAGAGGTAAAGAATGATAATGTAGGAAAGGGGATAACTTATATTGCATCTTCCTAAGTAGGTGGGAGTAGGTAGGAACCAGGACACTGGTGGAGGGATTTACCCTGAACGAGAGGGGAATATCCTATTCTGTTGTAAAAGGTAGAGAGGAGAGAGGACCATGAATAGTCCTGATCAAAGAATGGTGCTTCCTCGGAAGCTTTCTATTTTCTCCCATGAAATTGGAAGTGAGATCTACTGAGGAGAAACTATGAAGCGATTGGATAGGAGGTTTTACTTATTCACTTCACAAATATTTATGGGGTACCTACTATGCCCAGTCACTGTCTTGGGTACTTGGAATACATTAATGAAAAAAGGGAAGACTCCTGTCATTGTGGAGTTTAAATTCCGGCATATGAAAATAGGTAATAAACAATAAACATAATAAATGAATTATCTAGTGTGTTAAGTTATAAATACTGTGAGAGAGCTTTGCGCAGTGGCAGTATCGTAGCCAATGAGGTTTATCCGAGGCACGATTATTGCTAATAAATACTGTGAGAAAGTAGAGGGAAGAGGTGGAGAATGCCTAACAGGGAGGCAGAGAGCAGCTTGCAATGTCCAACAGACAGGTGAAGGTGGGCTTCACTAAGAATAGGAAGTATGAGGAAATATTTGAATATGATGAAGGAATTTGATGAAAATCTGGAGGAAGAGTCTTTGAAGAGGAACGAAGAGTGCAGAAGTTCTAAGGTTGGACACTGTGTTTCCCATTGCTGCTGTAACAAATTACCATGAACTTTATGGTTTAAAACAACACAAAATTGGGTCACCTAGGTGGCTCAGTCAGATAAGTGTCCTACTCTTGGTTTTGGTTCAGGTCATGATCTCATGGATTGTAAGACTGAGCCCCACATGGGGCTCCATGCTTAGTAGGGAGTCTGCTTGAGATTCCCTCTGTCTCTGTCACCTTCCCCCTCTGGCCCCGCTCATGCTCGCTCTCTAAAATAAATAAATAAATCTTTGAAAAAAAAAAACCTACAAAATTTATTCTTTTAAATTCTGGAAGCAGACATCTAAGATCAGTTTCATAGGGTTAAAAGTCAAGGTGTCAGCAGGGCTAGTTCTTTCTGGAGGCTTCAGGGGAAATCTGAACCTTCTAGTTTCTGCAGGCTGCCTAAGTTTCTTCTTTCTCTCATCGCTCCAACCTGTTGCTTCCGTCCTCACATCTCCTACTTTGTTTTCTGTAGTCAAATCTCCCTCCTCTTCTAAAAACAACTGTGATTACATTTAGTGCCCACCAAGACAATCCAGGATAATTTCCCTATCTCAAGATCCTCAGTCACAACTACAAAATCCCTTTGCCGCTGTAAGGTGATATTCACAGGTTGAGCAATTAGAACCTGCATATATTTGGAGGCCATTCTTCAACCTACCACAGTCCATACTCTGGCTCCCAGAGATCCACATTCAACCAATATGTAAAATACATGTAATCCAGGGTGCCTGGGTGGCTCAGTCAGTTAGGCATCTGGCTCTTGATTTCGGCATAGGTCATGATCTCAGGATCATGAGATGGAGCCCTGTCTAGCATGGAACATGCTTAAGATTCTCTCCCTCTGTCCCTCCCCCACTGCACACTGCACATGGGTGTGTGCATGCACTCTTAAAAAAAAAAATACATGTACCGCCATCGCAACATACCTAAAAGTCTCAATCCTATACAGCATCAATTCTAAGTCCACAATTTCATCTAGGTGTCATCAACTCAAAAATCTCAAATATTATCTAAGTCAAATACAGATGGAACTCTGAATAGGATCGATTCTGATGCAAATTTCCTCTCTACCTACGGATTTGTAAAACTAGAAAACAAGTTATCTGTTCCTAAAATTCAAGGGTGGGACCATCATAGGCTGCCAGGTAGAGACATTCCCATTCAAAAAGGAAGGAAAAGGATGGAAAAAAGCATCACTAGTCCTAGACCATCTTGTAATCCAGCAGGGCAAACACCATTAGTTTTCAAGACCTGTAAATAACATCCTGTGGCCTGAGACTCTACGCTTTGGACCCAAGGTTCTGCTTTCTGAGCCATCCTTCTTATTTCATAAAGGGTAGCATGTGTTTGCAGCTGAACAGTTTTACCTGCTTCCTGTCCATAGAATTTGGGGACTTCTACAGCCCTCTTTCATTTTGTCTTCTTAGGTCAAGCTGGTGGTGCTTCCGCTGGTGTGACATTCTCAGAAACCTTGCGGGCCTCCTGCGTCCTGTGTATGTCATGGGGATCCGTTTGACTCCATTAGACCCTTCCACAGGCTTCTCCCAGTTATCTTTTCTCTGTTCCTGGCTTCTGTGGAGAAGGTTGAGTCACACACCTAATCTCTTCAAAGAGTCATCTGTATGACTGAATACTTTAAACCGTGATCCTAGACACTAACTAAAGTTTGCCCAGTCACACTCTTTGCTTTCTCTCCAAAGCACAGCTTCCCTGATAGTAAATCTCCTAGTTTTAACATCTTTTGCTGTCTAGATAACCTGAGAATTTCCCAAATCAAGTCCTCTTCATTTTTCTTAAAAGTTCTTGCTTCACAGAAGGCTATGCCTTCAACATCTTGCTTGGGAATCGCAGGTAAATACCTGCATTCATTGTTTAACAGTTCTGCTTCCCACAAAACTGTAGGACACAACTCTGTTGTTTTGGCTGCTTTATGCCAAAGATTCTTTTTTCTCCTGTTTCCAAAAATGTGTTCCTCATTTACTTCGGAATCCATCCTGGTAGCACCTTTAATATCCAAATTTCTACCAACAATTTAGTTATGGTCATTTGTGTATTCTCCAAGACAATATGGACTTTTCCACAACAGGGAAGGAGTTCTCACTTCCTCCTGAGCCCTCACAGGCAGAGTTTTAACATCTATATTTCTACTGACAGTCTGCTGAAGACAGTCTATCTAGGCTTTTTCTAACGTGCCCTTCAAAATTTTTCTGGCATCTGCCCACTGCCCAATTCCAAAGCCACTTCCACATTTTTAGGTATTTGTTAGAGCAGCAACCACTTTCAGGGCATAAAATCCATGCCAGGATTCAAGCAGAGAAATAAAACAAGTAGAATCAGATATATAGTAAGAGATTTATTGCAAGGAATTGGCTTACATGATGTTGAAGCAAGATGTTGAAGTCACTACTTGGAAATGAGATTGTGAGCCTGTCAGGGGTGAAGGTCAATGGAAAGAAAAGTCCAGCAGACAGCCAGGAAATTGGCGAGGCAAGTGCTAAATCTGTAGGGCAGGCCATCAGGATGGTGAGCTAGAACTTATAGGAATGAGCTAAAGTTGCAAGAACTGAAGAACTGAAGAAAGCTTCAGTTCTGCTCTTAAGGCCTTTCACTCATTGAATCAGGTCCACCCACAGTACCTAAGATAATCTCCCTTATTTAAAGTAAGCTTATTATGAGCTTTAATCTACAATCTACAAAATGCCTTCACAGCAACACCTATATTGATGTTTCAGTAACTAGGAATGATAACTTAGTCAAGTTGACACATAAACCCACCATCAGAGTCATGTTCAAGATTTAGCAAGTGGCTAAATTTGATTGTGGCTGGACAGGTGTCGGCAAGAAAGCAGTAGGAGGTGAGAGCCTGAAATGCTGAGTACTGTAGGGCACTGAGTAGAATGAAAAAGTTTTGAAATAGTTAATTCAGAGAATCAGAAGGCTGAAAAACCCAAGTGAAGAATGTACCAGCCTCCATGATAATGCTATTTTCTTCAGCAGTGAAGCAGTCCCCAGTTTAGGCAAGTTGAAGTCAGACACTAGAATGATCCAAGGGTTTTTAGAGTGTACATAGTGGAAAAAGAAAAGGGGGCAAGGAATTTAATTGGCAAGGAAGATGTGGAACAGTAAAGCATGAGGCCCAAACTGGGTGGGATATAAAGTGAACGGTGGATAGGGGAAGACCTAGGCGTCAAGAGACTCAAGGAAGACAATAATAACAAGGCCATATGATCAAGGAAAATGTAAAATAGGAGTAATTATATGAGACAGGCATGAAATTAAGAGGTCCGGTCAACAGTGGAATGTCTACACTTATTGTTTCTGGGATGGGATAGGTATGGGTCACGATAGGATACGTGATATATTTTTGGAAAGTACAGCTGATGAGGAGTACAGTAAAGCTCTCAGAGATGAGCCAGACCTAGAGTGGAAGTTAGGAAGATGAGCCCCATCCACCAGTGTCTTCACTGAATGAGGGGTATATGTCCAGAAGACAGCTAGTGATACAACCAGAGGAGTAGCCCTATGGTGCAGGCTAGAAGAAAGCAGGGCTTTTCTTTCTGACGGGTGGAGTCAGAAAATGAGAATTATCCATTTGAGATAGCTACCAAGAGAAGCAGTATCCTTAGGAAAGAGGTTGGTTTCAGTTAAGGAATGGATATAGAGGTAATCTTCAGTGAAAAGGTTGAGGATGCAGAGAATTTGCTTCCTAAGGGACCAAGGAAGTCTTGGAAAGGAGAGCAGTGGGAAGGGGAGTGGGGAATCAAAGCAGAGAGCTATAAAGATGAGAAGAAGTTACCTGGATGGTACCAAGGATCACAGAGAGAGGAGGCATGATGGGTTTACTGGTGGGGAGAGGGACACTCAGGCCTTGAGTGGCCCAGGGCCTGAATGGAAGCCACTTGCAAGGGAGGCCTAGTCTGCTGGATGTTTAGATTCTGGCTTCTCCGGCAGACAGCAGTAGTCAAGACTGATGACAATGGGTTCTCTGTAGATGCCATTATACCATCCTGCAGTGGTATTTTTTTTTAAAGGTTTTATTTGTCAGAGAGAGAGAGTATGTACAAGCAGGGAGAGCAGCAGGCAGAGGGAGAAGCAGGCTCCTGCTGAGCAAGGAGTTCAATACAGGATTTGAATCCAGGACCCTGAGATCATGATCTGAGCTAAAGGCAGACACTTAACTGACTGAGCCACCCAGGTGTCCCCTGCAGTGGGATGTAAGGAGATTTAGAACCCTATCTATACAGGTGACTACTTAGAAATGATATTATGAGTCTCTCAAAGGTGAAGTCAATGGAAATAAAAGTCCAGCAAACAGTAAAAACATTGGACAAAGTCATAGTTCTAGATACACACATACAATTTTATATTTATTTCGAGTGCTATCAGTATTAGATACAAATGAAAGTTGAAGTCGTGGTTGTAGAGAAGGCTAAGTGTCATCTAAAGATACCATCAGAGGGACACCTGGGTTTAGTTGGTTAAGCATCTGACTCTTGATTTCAGCTCAGGTCATGGTCTCAGGATCATGAGATGGAATCCTGCCTGGGGCTCCAGACTGGGTGTGAAACCTGCGTGGGTTTCTCTCTCTCTCTCCTACTCCCTTTGCCCCTCCCTCCCACCTCCTCTCTCTCCCTCAAAAAAATAAATAAAGATATTATTAGTAGTAACAATAATAATAATGATAGCAAAACATATTGAGCACTTACTCCATAGAGTAGCTGGCAAGGCACTACTCTAGCACACAGCCTATACCCATTCAATATCCAAACAACCCTATGCATAGGTATTAATATTTTTCCTATTCTACAGATGACATCACAAAACTCATAATGATGGAACTAGTATTGAATCCAGAACCCATACTCTTAATCCCAATGCTAGTCTACCAAAAAGAGAGAAGTGAAGACATAAGCCTGCAGAACATCATTATTAGGAACATACTGTAGAGAAAATATAGAAACTGTATGTTGCTGAGATATGGGTAATGGATCCTAAGTATGGTCTTGAAAGTTGATTTTAAGATAAGGTACTGACAGGGGTGCCTGGGTGGCATAGTCAGTTGAGCATCTGACTCTTGATTCTGGCTCAGGGTCCTGAGCTCGAGCCCTGTGTTAGGCATCATGCTCAGCAGGGAGTCTGGTTGAGATTCTCTTTTTCCCTCTCCCTTTGCCCCTCCCCTGCTCTCTCTCTCCCCCTTAGATAAATAAATAAATCTTTTAATAAAAAAAGATAAGTTGCTGATGGTATCTGGCTTTCTTGCCTTTGACTTTTTTCTTCAAAGTAGAATATGGGATAAAAATGAGTTCAATTTAGTTGGGTTTCAATTAATGGAAGTTTTGTGGTATCTGCTTAGTGGTTTAATAAAAGCAACTTAAGCACTGGGAAAATTTCCTCTAGTCTTCCTGCATTCCCACAAGAAATTTTTATTTAAAAAATAATAATCACCATAATAATAATCATAATTTTTCTTATCTTCTAAAGTGGACTCCTTGGACTTCACTGGCTAAAGCAGTTACTGTGGAAGGATCAGGGGTTAATTTTAGTTCTCCTGGGTTGTGAACACTGACTTGGGACTAAAGGAAAACCTTCATCCAATTTTTTTCCAAATTAAATCAAGAGCATTGATAATTAGTTTCTATCAAAGACATCTAGTGGGAAATGAAAGAACTGAGAAAGCCATAAGCTGCCTTTACTTCTTCATTAATATTTGCTCCCAAATGCAGGTCAAATAAACTACACTCACAGTTTTAAATGAGTTGCTTTAAAGTTGATGAATTATTTTTCTCCTTGGATTTATACCACCCGTTGTGGCTAATTATTCCCACTACATTCTCCTCTCTTACTTGAGGTTTTAGTCAAACAAAGAAAACAAAGCTAAGCTCCATAGATACTCTGTTTTGCTTTAAAAATTTCTTTCACCACATATGCAATCTCACTTTGAATACTGAGAGGTTTGTTCTCACAATCAAAGCCCCTCCTGGCTCTGATAGTGGATGAGGTCAGCTGATTTTATGACTTTTTGAATCCCCAGCACAGAAACACAGTTTAGAAGACAAGCCTGTAGGAGCTACAAGTGCAACTCCATTCTGACCACATCCTAATTTCCCCTGGTTAAAGCTTTCTTTCACTCCACCAGGCCTCAGCTTGCTCATCTCCAAGATAAGGGGAAGAACACTGTGGTAGAGATGGTTAGTTGGTCACCCAAATTTGTGCCTCCCCTCCTAATGCAGAGTTGTTCCTGGGAAGTAATCATTCAGCCAGAAACTAGATTGCCCCACCCCTCTTCTAGCCAAGTGGAGCCACAGGACTAGTTTTCACCAGCAGAAATTCAATGGAGTTCTGTGGGCTTGGGTTTTCAGATGGTGGACGAGCACTCCTGTTTCTGGCTAAAATAGAACAGCAGGGACTAGATTTACCCTGATGTCCAAAACGATTAAAACATCAGATAGTAGATATGAAGCAATGGTTCTCAAGACCTAGGACATCAGAAAACAAAGAGCAGTAGTCCTGGAGTGAGGGGAAAGAAATGAGGTGAGCCCACTTGACTTCCCAAACTAAATGGTCTGGAGAAAGTTTCCAGTGTGCATCATAGGGAGGGGAAATCCAAGCTGAGTCCATCCATCTCCCTGAATTGAGGATACAGAGTAGGAGTCTGGGGAAGCAGAAGCAGCTAGAGGTCACTGGCCAGAGTACAGGGGATGCGAGAGGGTGCTGCATGGAGAGACAAGTCTGGGGCTCCATAGACAGTCCCCATTGAGTACTTAGTCGAGTATTACTTAGCACATGTGTATAATAAACTACCCAAGGCCAAGAAAAGAACCACTCTAAAAGATTAGAGAGAATAATGCTCACACCACACACAGGGCCAGGATCAGTACCTGTTCCAAATACCCAGAGTGGAAGCATCAGAGTACTAAAAAGAGCCTTGCCTCACAACTGAAGACAGATTAATCTTAAATAAACCCTGCTCTGATCTCACCTAAAAAGGCTTACCCAAAAGGATTAAACTGGGGCACCTGGGTGGCTCAATCAGTTAAGAGTCTGACTCTTGATATCAGTTTAGGTCTTGATCTCAAGGTTGTGAGTTCAAGCCCTGCATTTGGCTCCAAACCCAGCATAGAACCTACTTACCAACAACAACAAAAAGATCAAACTGTTTTTAAACAACAGCATCCCAGAACAAAGCTCAAGGCTATTTGTTAGAATGCAAAAACATCCATTACCAAATAATATCAAATAATACAAAATTCACAATGTCTAGCATCCAACAAAAGTTGCCAGGCATACAAAGGAGAAATACACAATCCATAATGAAAAGAAAAAAAATCAATTGAAACTGACCCAGAAATGATACAGATGGTAGTGTCAATAGAAAAGGACAATAAAAAAGACAATAGAAGGTTTATAACTGTATACCATATATTCAAGATGATAGAGGAAAGATAGAACAAGCTAAATAGAGACATAGAAGTTTTTTTTCCCCAAGATTTATTTTATTTATTTTAGAGAGAGAGCGAGAGTACAGTGTGGGAGAGGGAAAGAGAAACACAAGCAGACTCTGTGCTGAGTGCAGAGCCCAATGCAAGATTTAACCTCACAACCCTGAGATCAGACCTGAGTGGAAACCAAGAGTCAGAAACTCAACCAACTGTGCCACTCAGGTACCCTGAGATATAAAAGGTATTTTAAAAGAACCAAAGTCAGAAAGATTAGAACAAATACAAGAAAACTACTAGAACTAATAAGTGAATTTGGCAAGGTTTCAGGATGAAAAATTAATATATAAAAATCAATTATATATATAATGATATATATATGGTGTGTGTGTGTGTGTAGTAGTAGTAGTAGTAGTAGTAGCAAGGAACAATTGGAAAATGAAGTTTAGAGATTTTATTTATTTATTTGACAGACAGAGATCACAAGTAGGCAGAGGCAGGCAGAGAGAGAGGGAGAAGCAGGCTCCCTGCCGAGCAGACAGCCCAATGTGGGGCTCAATACCAGGACCCTGGGATCATGACCTGAGCTGAAGGCAGAGGCTTAATCCACTGAGCCACCCAGGCGCCCCTGGAAATGAAGTTTAAAACAATACCATTTATAATAACAAATAATATAAAATACACATAAATTTAACAAAAGATTTGCAGGACTCGCACATTCAAAGCAACCCTCAGAACATCCCTATGATGAACTCTGTCAACAGAAAGCACCTTGCCTGGGCAAACTCAATGGGTGCTTCCATTGTCCCCGAATCTAATTAGGTGTTTGATCCCCCCCACTCTCCTACCTCTTGTCCACCAGCATGAAACCTGTCCCAAGGTTCCACCTTCTTTTGTGTCCTCTCTATGACTGGAGCTAGAAGGGCCTCTAGTATCCCTCCTTTCCATGAAAAGTCATGTCTTCAATGTCCCATCTTTTTTGTACCCCAACATCACCTCCATTTTCCTTCTCCACCCCTGGATCTCTCCCCTTGCTGGGTGATTGACCATAGGGATTTTCACTCTTAGAGAAAACTCAGTCCCCTGACCTCAAGGTAGCTCACCCCAAATCTCCCATCTGGTGGAGCCCAGGATTCCACCACCATCCGCAAGCTACTTAGGGCTGGATTATTTTGTTTGGAATAACATTCTCATGGGCCCTTCACACGAGTCTTAAGTACTCAGTTTGTTCTCAACTCAGGGTCCCTCTATCAGCCTTGTCTGGGGTTTGCTCCTGATCTTCCGGCTGAGGAATGCCTTTATCAGGAGCCAACAGTCATTTTTAGTGAGAGGACTATCAAAATCTGTATGGGGGGAGAAATTTTTTCCTAAAAAAGAAAATAATCTGTGGAGATACAACTTACCCACAAAGACAATCGTCTACATTATTCTGCAGAACAGCTTATGCTTTTTAGAGACTCTAATTGATTTGAAAACTATCCTTTCCAAGAAGGAAAAGATCTTTGATTTTGCAACACCAAGGTCCCACTAAGCTGGTTTTAGTGTGACCAAGAAATATTTGTCCTAAAATTCTTCAAGATCCCGTCTTTTAAAAGTACATTTTCCCAAAGTTTCCAAGATCCCAGGACTAACTCTTTGGCAGGGCTCAAATTCGCAATATCTGTTTTTGTCTTTCCCCTACAGACACCTCAGCAGTTCAGGCAAAAAGGAAATATTTCTAAACCCCCAGTCTAAAATGGGAAGCTGGCCACCCACAGCAAACCCCAGGGGTTCCATCCTGTATCTTGTTACAGGAAACACAAACATATACACGCACATATAACCTATATATATTATAGCTTCTATCATATATATATATATATATATATATATATATCACAATATCCATATATTATAGATAATATACAACACACTACATATTAAGTTTGCTGACTTATAACAGCCCAAGCCTATGAAGGGCTGCCTTTGCCAGTGTCCCCTGTACCCTCAAGTCTTCCCTCCAGAGTCTCTGTTCCTAACTGTGGGACAATGGTCCCTCTACCCTACATTTTTATTAGCTGATAAAATAAGAATTTAATAGACATGGGGAAGAGTAAACCTATACCATTCGAACTAAAGCATCTATAACTCTATCTGCACATTAATACTAGAGGACTGTAGTAATTATCTGCATCCAACAATGCAAAATAGATTCTGGAGGAAAATTCATTTTGTGTTCTAAGCAAGTAATTTTGAACACAATTCTTGGTGCCTTTATACATGCTTATAATGTCCTATATCCTGCAACATTACCAAAAAACATGGTTTTCTCTCTACACTTTCTTGGGAGATAAATAGCAGACCAAATGCTAGGTCCATCCTATTAATGGAAAACGTGGAGGCTAGGGAGAGGATAAAACAAATTCACCTTAGGTCCTGAGTAGATTCTCCTTCCGCTAAGCAGGACCGCTTGCCTGCCTGCATCAGTATCCCCAGTACTTAGGTGAAGCGCTGGAAAAAAAAGAAGGAGAGGGACGCCTGGGTGGCTCAGTTGGTTAAGCAGCTGCCTTCGGCTCAGGTCATGATCCCAGGGTCCTGGGATCGAGTCCCACATTGGGCTCCTTGCTCGGCAGGGAGCCTGCTTCTCCCTCTGCCTCTGCCTGCCTCTTTGTCTGCCTGTGCTCACTCTCTCTCCCTGTATCTCTGGCAAATAAATAAATAAAGTCTTTAAAAAAAAAAAAAAAAAAGAGAAGGAGAGTGGACCTTGCCCAAAGACAGCACTTTATCACCATGGTCCCACCCAGCAGATCTAGGAGCTTCAGTTATTCAAAGTCTTCTGTGTTGGCCAATTGGAAACATTCAGCTATTGCACTATGATGGGGGGAAACAACACAAGACCCCAAGGGATATTTTGACTGTGCCAGGCTTCCATCAATCAACCCAGAACTTTCTGACTGGAAATGAAGTATCCCAAACTCTAAATTCTCCTTCCTGGTTCCCCAACCCTGCCAGTTCTAGGGAATGCCCCCATGTTCCCTGGACTCGTTCCCTCATGTGTTCTCTCACTGGGCAACATTTTGTTAATACTCCAAAAGAAACCGTTATTTCTACTGGTTCCATGCCATTCCTTCATCATAACCCACCACAGGCTAGCATTTCCGTGGCTGTGCGGGGTATTTCTAGGCTCGGCTATTACCAGCGAATGTGGTGACATTAATATGAGTAAATGCAGGAAAAGGGATGAAATAAAACATATCCTATTGAAGGAAATGAGAGCTCCTTAAGAAAGGAAAACACACATAGGAAAAGACGTGGGCATATCAGAATACAAATAGGGCACTTGGGAGTAGTGGATTCCACAGGCATGATGTTATTGAAGTATTTGATACTAGAGTAAGCACCTGCAGATATGAATTACATCCTCATGCAGACCACTAACATTAGAGTACTGACATCTCAGGAAGCGCTTATGTTATATTTCAAATCCCCCTGCCCACTGCGCAAATATCCAGTAAATCAATCAGTAATAAAGGACACCAACTAAAAGGCTTAAAATGCTGAACAAGCCACCTCTCCCTCCTCAGAAAGGCTGCCGTCCTTAATTTATTGGGGGTTCCCTAGTTGCTCACACCTCAGCCTGGAGACACAAGGAGGGTGAGATGGGCTATTAACACCTTCAGTGCTGGATCAGGGGGAAAAGCAACAGGCCGACCATCTGGGAACATTTCCAACATAGGCATCGGCTTGGAGAAAGGGGATGGAATTCCCTGGAGTCTCTCAGGAATCCCCAATACCTCCCCTGCCCCCAACCTCTGCCTCCTTAACTTGGATGTCACTTCTCTTTCCTTTGGGTGAGACACAGGGTTGTGGGTCATGCTCATTTAATTTAGTTATAATGACAGTGTCATATATTCAAGGCAGGTTTTCTAAAATAATTGTTTTAGAAGTGTAAAACCAGAGGCATGGAAATTTTAGATACTTTTCTAAGTAAATAAGAAGAGACACTATGAACCCTCCAGTCACATAGAACAAGTGATTAAAAAACTGATCCATGGCACATTAAACAAACCAAACAGAAAAGAGTGAAAAGAAACATATGAAACATGTCAAATCTCTAATAATGGTTATCTTTGGGTGGTGGAATCCAGGCAGTTCTTGTCCTTCTGCATTTCCCAGTAATCTATTATACTAGTATGATGGTAAATTTTATGTGTCAACTTGGCTTGTCCAGATATTTTGTCAAACATTATTTTGGGTGTGTCTGTGAGGATGGTTTAGGATGAGGCTAATATCTGAATTATTAGACTGAGTAAAGCAGATTGCTCTCCCCAGTGTGGGTGGGCCTCGCCCAATCAGTTGAAGACCTGCATAGAATAACAAGGAACCCTGTCTGTCTGACTGTCTTTCAGCTGGGACATTGGTCTTCTGCTTCCTGAAACAGGTTCAGAGTGAAACTACAGTACTGGCACTCCTGGGTCTCTGCCTTGCCAACTGCAGATCTTGGGACTCTGTTTCCATAATTGCAGGAGCCAATTTCTTATAATGAATCTCTTTATATATATCTATATATAAAATATATCCTATTAGTTCTGTTTCTCTGGAGAACTCTAAGTAATACAACTGGTTTTGCATTTATACTTTACTATCTTCTACAATATTATTTTATAATTAGAAAATAACTTTTAAAATTTATCTATGCAAATTTAAGAGCGATGTACTATGCAAAGGGAGCCTCACAAAATTAATCCCACTGAGAACACTAGTATTTCATTTCAGGTTTAATTTTGGTATTTATTCTTACCACATAAATCTTAAGGCACCTAGAGAATATTAACATCAATATTATTTACATAACATTACTCAAAGCCTTTACTGGTTTTGAAAGCATATTTTTTGTGTTTAAAATTTTGCATTGGAAATGAAATGCTTTAATCATATACCAACAATACTCTTCTTCAGTGATTTCAAAATCAATAATACCAAGTCTTACCTTTGTTCTTAAAACAGATGACATTCAACAAAAACTTACATAATTTGCCTAGTGGTAGGCTCTGTGGGCAATACAATGAATGATAATGAACCTCTTTTTTAAGTTTAGCAAGTGCTATATTAATTATTACCTTATTTAGTCCTCACAATAACCTTGTGTTTTTAAAGGGTGCATCAACCCCATTTTGTAGCAGAGGAAAGCACGGATGGTGGGGGTATGGAGACTCATCCAAGGTCACACAGGCTGGTAGGTCACAGAGCTGGGACTTGAACCCGAGGCCCCTCCTTCTAAACCTTATGTTCTTTCCTGTGGAGTGTGACACTGTCCCCCTGCTTGAAGAGCTGGCTGTCAAGACAAGATGGATACACAGGAAACGACATAAGAGTATACAATTAAGCATTAAATCTGAGTGGTATTTTCATCGACTTCCATCAATTATAGTAAGTCTCGCCTGGCTTGTTCCATTTTAAAAACTGAAGTTCAAAGTTGGAAAATAATTCACCCACATAGTTAGTGGCAGCTCCAGAAAGAGAATCCTGGAATGATGGCTTATGTTCCAAATGAGGCATAAACAGAGACATAGCTACAGCCCAAGAAGCTGTGTTTTGAGGCCCCAGAGAAGGCAGCCCTCCCCTCTGCCCAGATGTTCAGGAACAACACAATATAATGATTCAGAGGGGAAAAAGCTTTTGTTTGATTGTTGACTTTTCATTAAGCCTTTACAAAAATCAATGATTCTCTTTAGGGTCCTCAAAATCACTGATTTCTTCTACATAGAAAGCCAAGAACTGAATGTTCTCTAATAATTAACGTCTTCCTTCAGATCATCCAGAATGGGGCTGGGGTAGGGGAGAGGAATGGGGAGAGTGTGGGAAGGATAGGGGAGAGAACAGGAAAGGAGAAAGAAGCAGCCGAGGAAGGAAAAGAATACAGAAAAAATTGGGGTTGACCCCACTCAAGTTTATTGCTTTTCTAACTAGCCACCATTTTGAGAATCTTTAAGGGCTACCATCTATATATAAGGTGTTTTACTTACATTAAGTCTCACAAAATCACTTGAACGAAAAACACTGCCATTGTTTTAGACGATGAATCTGAAATTACCTTGCTCCGGGTTGCACAGCTAGGCAGTGGAGCTGAACCCCAACCCAGATGAGTCTGGCTGTGGAGCCCGAGTTGTCCACCTCCAGAGGGGACTGTTTCCCCGTTTCCAAGCTCTGCAAGCAGGGACCCCAAATATTCCCAGACACCGTCTCTTGTCTTGGCCAAACAATGGCTAACTTGTTCCCAAGCAACTTGGAATTTTCTATTAAAGTGGCTGGTCTGTGAATCAATATTCTTTTCCCACTGAATTTGAATTTTTTAACGCGACTGAAAGCCAGGGCTTGATGATTAAAGCACAGGATTTTACTTGAAATAAATTAGTCCTGGTACCAAAAGGGTGGCCCCAGAATTCCTCAGTGAAAATCTCTAAAGGATATGTCACCCCAATGGATTGTGCTTGTTATTATTCTCCGTGTTTAGGCATGAGAACATTGAGTCAGACCAATCAGCTCCAGTTAGCTGAGAAGGAGAGCAAATCGACAGCTCTTGCTTGCTGCTCGAGTCTGGCCTGAGCTAAAGGCACGCCACCAGACCACATCTCCAGTTTCTCAAGTCCTAACCACCAAAATGTTAACAATATCGTCAGCACTCCCTGAGAAAATAAACCTTCATTTCAAAAAATAAACCTGACTAGAGGTATCTGAAGATAAAGTGTTGGTTTCCAGCCAGCAACAAAACTACACAAGAGGATTACAATTACTTTGAAATAGAGTTCTGGAGAGCTCATCAGAATTAGGAAGAACTGTGAAAACAAAGCCCCAATAGCTCCAGCCACAGAAGCATGTGACAGGTTAGCCAAGATTAGCGCGTGGAGGATCTCAGGGCCCCGGTAGAGCTGCTCCTAGTTTTTCTTACTTTCTCCATTTTTATAATAGAATGTGGTCAGCAATCTAGACCAAAGAACACTGTTTTTGTTAGGAGTGTAGTTTTAATACCGTTATGCTGAAAATATATTAAAAAAAAATGAGTGTAGTTTTAGAAAGCACACAGGGCTTCAAGGACTCAGAAATGGGTTCAAATCCCTCATCTTCCACTAATTGAGTTCCTGCTGGAAATTTACTAACTCCTTACATCTCTTTAGTTACTATGTTCTGCAAAATGTTGTTAATAATATCTGCTTCTTGACGCTCTTGAGATAATCCGATGGAATATTTTCCAAAGCCTCCAGGACTATGGCTGGCACATAATACATGCTCATTAAAAGACGGTTGGCTCCTGATCTGAATCAGAGACAGAGAAACACTGCGGAACTGTGGAAGTACTCCCAGCGCTGTAATTAGAGCCCCTTAATAATAATCATCATGACATGCTATCCCATGTTTTCAGGATGTTTACACTGAAGAATTCAGGCGTACAGAGGCATCATATCTGCAATCCTATTAAGTGGTTCAGAAAAAAAATATATTTACAGATAGACAAATATGGATATAGAGATAGGCAGTTATTACGGTCCCCAACTTAGAACATTTCAACTCAATGACTTGACTTTACGATAATGCAAAAGTGATACGCATTCAATAGAAGCCAGACTCCAAATTTGGGATTTGGATCACTTCCTGAGCTATGACAAGGGACACGATCCTGTCTCATAACGTAGGGCAGTGACAGTAGCTCCCAGTCAGTCACGCCATCATGAGGGTGAACAACGCATCCGCTTAGCACCGTACTGTACCTACATGACTATTCTCTTGTCACGTCCAGTATGGTATTTAATAACTACATGAGAGGTCAACACATTATTATCAAACAAGCTTTGTCAGTGTTTTGATCACGTTTAAGGTCGGCTAGGCTGAGCTCTGATGATGGGTAGATTCGGCACCTTAAGTGCATTTCGACTTAGGAGATTTCCAATTTAGGATAAGTTTATTGGGAGGTAACCCTTATAAGTCAAAGATCGGGATCTATACAGACATAGATCTCTTTATCTATCTATACAAATATGCCTTTCTTGAGAAAAAGCAGATGCAGTAAAATACTAATCTTTGGGGAATCTTAGTGAAGGTGATTTGTAGTATTTCTGTTAACTTTTCTTTAAGCCTGAAATCTCTGTAAGTCTGAAATCACATTAGAAAAAGTGAAACTTAATGTTATCTTATTCAATCACATGCCAAGCACTGAACAGGGACCTTTACCCATAATCACTACATAATTCAACCCTCCCAGTTATTGCAAGAGAAAATATTATTTTTTACCCTCATTTTACAGATGTAGCCACTAAGAGGTCCCGAGAGCTAAGTAATTCAGCCAATAATACAGTAACCGGGGCACTGAGATTCAAACTCAGGTATCACTCCAAATCCCTTGCTCTTGACCCACAGACGTCACACTGGCAACTTACATCAAAGGTAAAGCTTACAAAACGATTAGAAAGCAGAGAGCATAAAAAGCTCGAGATCTGTGTGTCTCAGGGTCCAGCAGCTGCTACAAGCAGTGGGTCAACAGGAACACTGATCTTCAGGTGGCATAAGATTGTTGTCACCTGTCTTTTTAAAAAGTTCCCTGACTTGTTTAAAGTGGGCCATGCTTTGAGAAATACTGGGATGATTGCAGGAGGCTTAGCCAGCCTCCCCCTGCCCCCACTCAACATCTGTCCCAAGGGTGTAGAATGAATTTGGATTACATGCTTTTCCAACAGAAACAATAGTCTCAGCCCCTAAAGCAGGTGTATCATTACATAGCCTGGCCCCTCAGTCCCTCAACAAGCATCTATGACATCTGTTCTGTGACCAGCAGCGAGCCTGTTGCTGTGGTTGATACACAATACACAGAAAGCCCAGTTGGTGGTCCTTTCAAGAAGGCTAGGACATGGTTAGGTGACAGAATATCATATATCCCACAAAAGCAACATGCAGAGGGAAAAGACACACGCCCTGTAATCGGCAGACCTTATCTTGGCAAGGAGTGAGCAAGTGGCTCCAAGTCCATGGCCATCAGTTTCCATAAATACAAGGCGAGAAGTTGGGGGGGGGGGGGAGTCCCTATTTTGTTCTTCATCTCTATCATTCTGTAATTTTCTTTTTTTTTCTAAAAGATTTTTTATTTATTTATTTGACAGACAGAGATCACAACTAGGCAGAGAGGCAGGCAGAGAGAGAGAGAGGAGGAAGCAGGCTCCCCGCTGAGCAGAGAGCCCGTTGTGGGGCTCGATCCCAGGACCCTGGGATCATGACCTGAGCCGAAGGCAGAGGCTTTAACCCACTGAGCCACCCAGGCGCCCCCATTCTGTAATTTTCTAAAGTTGTTTTACACATTGCATATCTCAAGGCTTCCAAACTACAAGCACAAAAATACTAGATCTTGAAAGTTTCTAACTGACGTTTTATGGCATCAGTGTTTATGGCACATGGTAAGTACAGGTTAAATGGGATCATCATGCAGTAGGAAAGTCTTAAAAATGTCTGTTCCCAGTGCCCCTTGCAGTATCTATTGGGGAAAGCAGGGTAGCATGCCCCAAACGTGGATACTAGCTGCTTTAGAAGGGAGCTCCCATTCTCACACTGAAATATCTTGGTACCACTGCCTAAACTAGAGCAATGAGTTGAAGAGACCCCTTCACTTTAACCAGCCTCTCAGCTAAAAGCTAGCATGCCAACTAAACTTATGCTCTACTCACTGGCAATTAGTGATCATTTGCCAAACATTTCTTTTGGCATTTGCCTCCCCAAGCCCTCAACACAGGACTTATGGCAGTCCTACTTCCTGGGTCTCTGGACAAAAATGGTAACAGCTTCCCAAAACTCAGATATATTTCTACACAGGGCTGAGGTGCCCAGAAGGATGGAGAAGTACCTATTTAACTTGAACCATTCCCAGAACTGGATTTAGGGTGGACAAGACTTGCTCATGGAAACCCGTTCTTCTGTCAGACTAGGGAGTCTAGTCTTCCTGTCAGTTCTAGGGAGAACATCTAGCAAGCTTCCTCCATTTTGAATGTTTGTTTTTGGCCAAAATGCACATGTGACCACTTGCTGTGAAACCATAGTTGAGTATATTTTGAGTCGATGAAAATGTTTGATTTCCACAGATAGGAAAACCCTAGGGGAAGTTTTGAGTAAGATAATACAACATTTTAGCAAAAGTCAGGGTATTCAGAACAGGATTACACAACCAACAACCTTGCTCTTGTGCATGTCTGCCTTAACCCCCATTTGATACAGAGATATCAGAACTAGGGAGTGAGGAGTGCAGCAGGTGGTTCAGTGGCTGAAGTTCAGGTACCTGAAATCTTTTAGGCCTGGGACCGATTTCCTTTTGAAGACATGCAGGACGAGGCTAGTAGCTAAGAACATGAAAGCAAGACAAGCAGTGGGAAGATGCCCCCCCCCCCCCACTCTGCCAAATGGAGCAAAGGGGGCCTTTGTGTCTGTAATCCTGAGGCAGAGGGTAACAGCCTTCCATCAGGGGCATTTCTAATAACACGAGCAAGTCTAGCACAGAGAAAATTCTCACCTTCACGTCCTTGACTATTTACAGCATTTTCCTCAAAGGAGAATGGACTTGAGAGCACAACAAACTCCTAATTCCAGCTCTGTCACTTACTAGCTACATGATCTTGAGCAAGTCACATGACTTAAAGTCTCAGCTTCCTTATCTGGAATGTAGGCATAGTAATGAGACCATGTAAAATGAGGGTCCGTGGGGAAAACCCTATAGCGACCACAGTATGGACAGACACCCGAGAAAGGAAATGAGCTTCTGTCACAGAAAAGTGTTGAAGGATAATGAAAACCAGGGGCACCACATCTGTGTTAGTTGATTTTTATGGCAGCCACATAAAGGAGACAGGTACCACTAACTTGCCCATTTTACAGACAAGGTAACTAGTGGACACTTTTGTTGTTACTGTTCTAAGCACTTTTCTTTTTTTCTTTAAACTTCTCACCATTGACCCTTGAACAACGCAGGGGTCAGGGGCACCACCACTGCCCCCCTAGTTGAAAATCCACTAACTTTAACTGTTAACTACCTTTTGACTCTCAAGAAACTCAACTACTAATAGCCTTCTGTTGACCAGAAGCCTTACAGATACCATAAACCGTGGACTGACACGTTCTCTGTATGTTATATAGGTGATAGCTTGTATTCTCATAACACAGTAAGCTCTAGAGAAAAAGAAAACGAGAAAACCCTAATATATTTATTTATGGTATCGTATTTGCCAAAAATCCATGCCTAACTGGATTTACGCAGTTCAAGACCCTGTCGTTCAAGGGTTCACTGTAATTCTAGATTCATAGGAAGTTGCCTGTGTGCGGGTTACCTAGTCTCCCCCCTGGCTGCGTCTCACCTAAACGGGGGCTGTTCCTATTTCCTCAGGGGCACCTCCGAGAAGTGGAGCCCAGTCCTCTGAGGCGGACAGTCGGGAGCGTGGCTGGGGCCACTGGAGGGCTTTTATTGGGATTAAGGGATGAACGAATGGATGTCAGTGCTCTGGGGAGCTTGCACTAATCCCTGATTGGAGACTAATGTGACAAGGCAGTAACTGAGGTTCACCGACTGGGTACGGCTGCTTCTGCCTCGGAGCAGGAAACTGGCCCTACCAACCTGATCGTTAGCGATCCGGGCCCGTGGAGGCTGCCAGCTCGCTCCGGTGTCCTCTAATCTGCTAACCAGGCTCTGGATGCTGACTGGCTTCCAGTCACCAGCTGGGCACGGGGTGATGAAAGGCTTGCTATTTTATTGCCGGTCCCTCCGGCTCATCTGCTCTTCCATGCACTCGGCTCCCTGTTCCAACTTAGCCCCATCTGAAGCCAGCAAACGTATAGGGCCAACTGTACCCCGCCCCTTGTGCACGCCAACTTTCAAACTTGGAAGGGAAAAGAGCTCCCACATTTCTTCCTGCGCTGTTTACTGGATGGGAGCGACTTCATCAATCATGAACATCCTTCTCCGAGAACTGGTTCCCAGGAAAAGAGGAAACTTCCATCCTTTCCTTCAACACGGATACCGCTTGCCGGGTGGGCTATCCGCATGACCCAGGTGATGTCTCCCGAATGCTCCGCATGTGAGGCCATCTTTCCTGTGGGCCACGACGCTCGGGGGGGGCCAAAAATCCTTAAGGAAAATTATAATCCATCTAGCGGCTCCCTGCACCCCAGCTGCGACTCCAGGTCCTCCGCTGCCCACGGGGAGGCAGCGGCTGGTGAAACTGGTTCGTGAAACTGACATAGCCCGGGTGATGGCAAAAACAAAGAATACTTGTATTCCTTAAAAAAATAAAGGAGAAATGTTCTCTCTGACCCCCACTAAAACAAAAACCTTTGCAGAAAAAAAGCACCCTGCTCAGCCGCGATAAGGTGAAAGGTTAAATGTGGACAGAGTAGTAATATATAAGCAGTTTCTTAGTTTTCTGGTGGGAATACTTAACAACCTAAGTATGTTTCCCCAGGAGGTAATCTATTATATTTTGTCCAATTTTTTCCTCCAAGAACTGAATCAATTCATGATGTAATGCCCAGGGGGAGAAGAGTCTTCTGGAAACAGAGTATCTTTCTGGGGACAAGGTTGAGGAAAACATCTTAATATTGTTACAGCTTTGGCCTGGCGGTAACAGCTCCTAGCTTGTGGAGATGGCAGAGCCTCGGCCCTGGGAAGGCAGGGAAATGTCAAAAGGACACATGCCTCGGAAGTGTTCGGCATATGCCCAGAACTGTTCTCCCCTCCTGGAGAAATACAGGATATAAATCCCCTCAGACGTTTACACGACAGCAGCGGGGCACTGGGCACATTTCAGCAATCCGGTTGAGAGTGCTGCTTGTTGGAAGTGTTGGCATCTAAAAGCAGAGGCAGTCCTGGTTTCTGGTTTGAACACTATTTCTTCTGGCTTCTTTCCTGTTCCCAATCTCCTCTCCCACCCCACCCCACCCCCCTCCCCCTCACCAAATATATTATAGAACAAATGGCAAATCAGCACTCATCATTCACTTACTTTTAGGAAGAGAGATGCAAATTTTGATTATTTGTGAGATCCTGGATGAGATTCAAAACCCCATGGCAGCTATTGACTTCAAGGGCTCCTCCAACTAAATTTTTTACAAGAACAGCCACCAAGTACCCAAATGGCCTGACCTCCTTAAGCACACAGGTGGAAGATGAAGGAGGCAGCTGAAGCAAGGGAAAGCGATGGGCCCAGTTTCAGAAGGCCCCTGGTCTTTCCAGGCTTTATTCTTGCTTCTTCTCTCTGTAGGCAGAGAAAACCACTTCCCTCTTGTTCATCTTATTCATGAGATGGGAGCATCGTATGTCTTGTTATGTACTTTGAGATAGCAGAATACCTCAGAAGGGTGTTTGTATGTTTTACTATAGTGTGGGTTGGAAAAAAACCTCACAAAGTGCAAGAGTTAAAGCCTTGATTAAGGGTTATGAATAGAAGGCAGTTGGGCCCAGGGTACATACCTAAAGAAAAGGTTTCTGAGGGGAAAGGAAGCCACGGTACACATTAAGAGATTCTGATTTGACTGAGAAATGTACATTTTTTTTAAATCTAAAAATAACTTTGCTTATTTTTAGGGGAAAAAAAAAATCCCACAAACCCTTCAGCTCCCATGGGATTGAGAAAAACGATAGAACTGGTAATTCGGTATCTAATTATTCTTAGACAACCTAGTGAAATTACCCTATGCATCCACACTTAGGTCTGAATAGTTAAGTTGAAGAATTTAGAGCAACATTTAAAATAGAAAAGAGTTTTGGTTTTTTTTTACCCAAGAAGTTTGCATTCCACCTTCCTATCCTCCATCTTAAATCTTACATTCACATTTGCTTCTCGACAGCCCGAGCCATGGACCTCGTGGACCCACTTATCCAACACAGGAGTCTTTCCATTTCCTACCATTCAGACACACCACACAACACTAAAAACCCACTCCTTCAAATGATTTATGTCCAGAACATGCCAGTCGGGCTGCTTGATGGGAATACAGTTGGACTTCGCAGGGCTTGGTAATTAGCTATCTTCACAGCAATGTGCAACTTTGCTAACTGAAATGCAAGTTGCGGGCAGCGTTCTCTGTAGTGTTCATTGTATGAAAAGTTAACGACCAATGAAATTAACCGATGGCTTAAGTCCATTTGCACAGATGTCTGATATTGTTCAACCAAACATTTGATGAATGTTTGTGTTTTCTATTTCAAAGTAAAGACCTAAAAGGTGGATTGAATGAAGTCTTTGCTACCATTTTTCGAAGCAGACTGCCTGGCTCAAAAATTTATGTTTCCAGTATTTCTTGGTTAAGGCACAAACCATGGTCATGGGTGACCATAAATTTAGAGTTATTATTCTAATAAAAAATATATGTTGCCAGGGTCATGAAGCACAATGGTGCATTACAGAATGAATTATCTTGATTGTGCAGAGTACTTTCTCCCTACAGATCCAAAGGGTGGGAATACTTAACAACCTAAGTGGGGGTAGTTGGAGTCCGTAAACAATGTTGGAGGCATCATCATAAAGGAGTCATTGATACTCACTAGAGTGAATTCTGGGGGGGGGGGGGGGGGGGGCAGAGAAGGCTACCATCAAGGGAGTTTTACTGCGTATTTGCTGGGTCTGATATTCCTAGAATTCTCAGATTCTTAGTGGTCTTTCTAAATGTTTAAATACTTAAATTCAAACTTTTATCACTCTTCAGGGACCTCTGTAGAATTTATTTACATTTGGCGTTACTATTATCGGAGGGAAGTTCATTTAAAAAATAGCAAAAAAACAAAAGTAGTCTATTTAAAAGCATTACCACAAATGCAATTACTTAAGACAAACGCCACACATTTGTTAGAAAAAAAGTAAGAAAAAAAGAATGTAAGAAAAAAAAATGCCACCTGCAAGCTGTAAATATGTGTATTAATTTTTCCCCACAATATTTGCTTTGGCTGCAAACTATCCTAATATTCAGTTGAACAAGGGCTAAAAATTGTCAAACCAAATTCTTGTTTGAGAGCTGAGCTCTAACTACTGCCAGTTTGAGAGAAACACACATCCAGGTTTAGGGAATATGTTTTGTTTGTTTTGGCTATGACACAGGGCAGAACACTTTCCATCCCATTCGAATGCATTCAAGAGAGTTTGAAATATTGCACAATAAAAGTCATTCATTATATCTGTCTCCTTTCCCTTCCAAAAACAAAAATGGCTGCCCAGTTCCAAATCTACACAGGGGGCAGGAAGAAGGGAGTCACAAGGTCACTGGAAATCACCCAAGACTAACACCAGGTTTTTCAGGTTTGAGGGAATACTTCTGAAATCTTCATTCCCAAACCATACTTAAAACAAGAAAAGACTGGTTGGTTTTGGATTATTGTTCTGTTATGAACAATTAGAAAACAAACACATTGTATTCAAATGTTAGGCATAAAATCACACACTTTACATCCATGTGCCTGGAGTCTGAACTAAACTTATTTGAACCAAGCAAATCCTTTAGCTATGAAGTTTCAACTATTCGACACCAATTTTATACTAAACAAAAATTATGTCATTCTTTGGGCCATATATGTGTTAGAACTAATTTTTGCAAACACCTGATGCTATTTAGCAGTTATCTGACATGCCTAAATAGACCCCCCCCAAAAAAAAAAAATTTAAAAAGACATTCACTTTGTGCTTACCAGATATCACAAGCCTGGAAATGCAGTTTGTTTTTAAATAGGAAAAACAGAAATGTCACTAACAAATCACCACATTTAACATTAAAAACAAGTGGAAGAATTGTTTTCTTAAAGTAAATACTAAGTGGGTAAATAAAGCCATGAGAATAAAACAATTATTAGATATAGAAAACAGAAGAGCTATCTTCACATTTCAGAGCTTAACAATTCACGAATACACTTAAGAAGTTGGGACTTCAACAAATATATATAATTGGAATTTTCTTAAATTACATCTAAGACCAAAGTGCCAGCTGTTTGCAATCCCACGGGCCATTTTGAGCACAGAGAACATAAAGTAAACCATTTATCGAACACTGCGTATGCTGTGGACAGATGAGGAGGATGCCTGAAGAAAAGCTGCTCTACAACTCTGCTCTACAACTGGATATTTTGGAAACCCCAACCTATCCCGCAGAAAATGCAAACTTGTATTTTTCTTTAATGTATATGCTCATTTATTTTCCCTTTTCATTTAACTGATATAATGCTTAAAGTATGTACAAATAGCAGCTCCAGAGGATGCTTCTCAATATCCTAAAATTTTCCAGAGTCCTAATAAATCTTAAAATTAAGGTCACCCCCAGGCTAAGCAGGATTTTGGTAGAAGATGTGAGACAAAACTATGTATCAGGAGAATGGCAGTAATTACTCCTCTTCTCACTAAAGCTATTATGTTACTTGTAGTCTATATTGTGATTTAATAAAAAACAGAGAAGCATCAAAGAAGGTACAAAAATGAACACATCAGTAGACACACAACAGTAGACAAATTTGTAATTGTTAGGCCATAGTACATTAGTAATTAGTCAATTCTAGAGCCAAGTTAAGATTATGAAATAATCTAAAAAAAAAGAAAAAGAAAAAAAGAAAGGAAAAGTAAAAGGAAATAATCTCCAAATAAATAAATAAATTTAAAGTTAAAAAAAAACTTTTTAAATATATAATTATTTATTTATTGTGATTTAATTCCATCCCAATTCTGTTCACTTGATCATGGATTCCAAGCCCTGAGTCAACCCTCTGACACAGTACCAAGAAATCTGGTAATACAAAAGATAGGAATTCATTAGCATTCAAGAGGGAAGATTTCTTTAAAACTTGGTTATGTGCATTCACAATTGCTAGTCTAGTTTCGAATCCGTGCTTTATCCAGATTTATTCATAGGTCAGAATTTAGTGGGAAGTTAAGAAAAATACTGAAAACAAAAACAAGTATGAGATGAAGCCAACTTACATTGCCTCCTCACAGCAAATGACTGCAAAAGTTACAAAATAATTACAATTACGTTTGGAATAGAATGTGTCTTTTGAATCCCCAATCCCCTAAAACTCCTGTTAGTGTATTTTGTTCAAGCATCACTTTTTCCAGAAAGAAACCAACCAAACTCACCTGATCTCCAGGTGATGCCACTTCAGGGTTGAGAGGACCAGGATCACCCGGATTATAATTCTGCCCCTTACACAAAACTGAGTATCCTGAAGGCAGTGATTACATTGCAAATTAATCCCTGGCATGTATATTAATGAAGCTACAATCTGCCTACCTCAGGTGACCTGCTGTAGGAAACTTTTCCCATGTTTAAGAAATAATCCTTAAATGCTAAGGCTACTTTATGAGTAAGCGTAGTGGCAGTTTTTAATACAAAAACCAAACTATAGTAAAAATCTTATTTATGAGAAGAAATGAATCAGACTTATAATATTTTTGGCAAAGACTTTTGAACCTTATTTTAATTCAACTCACTTTATTTCCTTGCTGATTTAGTGGTAGTGTTCAAAAAAAGAATTCTTTCGCAATGACTAAATCCTATAGTGGCTCAGGGTGACAGTTTAGAATCATGAACTATAGCAAATCAGTTTACAAGAGCACTGGGCTGAATGTGTATGGACTCACGGAAGTTGGTTTCCTTCCTATATTTCTGATAGCTTATTATAGATTCTTAGCCCTAAATGGAAATGCAGGTCTGGATATAATTGTAGGCTACAGATAGAATTGGTTGGTCAATCTCATGCTTCTAATGGCCTCTCACACACAAAAAAACTTTTAAACATAAACTGTGATAAAGAACCATGATAATGGGGGAAAAAAATTAAAGAACTTTCCATGGTAATCAAGATGGTGTGATGTTGATTTGAGAACACACACACAGATTAATGGAATAAAGTCCAGAAATAGACCTGTACATATAAGGTCAATCAATTTCAACAAAAGTGCCACAGAAATTCAATGAGGAATGCATAATCTTTTCAACAAATGGTGAATAATTTCCATTAAAAAAACCCTGACTTTACACCATATACAAAAATTAATTCAAAGTGCATCTAATACCTGAGAGCTAACTCTAAAACTTCTACAAGAAAACAGAGGAGAAAATCCCTGTGCTTTTGAACTAGGCAAAGATTTCTTAGCTAAAACACAAAAGCACAAGACATTAAAGAAAAAAAATTGATAAGCTAACAGATTACACTAAAAAGACGCTAAGAAAATAAAGAGACAAGCCATAGACCGGGGAAAAATATTTGCAAGACTCATCCAATAAAGAATCCGTATTCAAATAAACACCGAACTCTTTCCCTCAACAGGAAAACATCAGTAAGTAAAGAAAATGTGGGCAAAAAATCTGAATAGACACTTCACTAAAGAGGATACCAGAATGGCAAATAAGCGCAGGAAAATATGTCTCCATCATTAGTCGTTAGGGAAAACTCCATCAAGACCGCAGTGAGATACGACAGCACAGCGACCAGAATCCTACAATGAAGGCGGCAGACGGCGCTGCGTGCTGGTGAACGTGCATGGCAAACTGCACGCGTTGCAGGTGAGCATGCTCAATGGTGCAGCCACGATGGAAAAGCCTGGAAGTTTCTCAGAAAGTTAAACATATCCCCACCCTACACCCCAGGAATCCCCACTCCTAGGTATTTACCCAAGAGAAACGAAAACATCTCTTAAAAAAAAATGTTAATGTTCATAGCAGCTTTATTTGTAATCGTCAAAAAACAAATAATACAGATAGCCATCTATTGGTGAATGAGTAAAGAAACCTGGTACATCCGTAAAACAATACTACTACTTAGTGATAAACAGGAATCAACTACTTCTGACATGACACGTGGATAAATTTCTAAAGCATTCTGCTAAATTTCAAAATAAGACAGAAGGCTATTAACTCTTACATCCATTTATAGGACATTGCAGAAAAGGCAAAACTAGAAAGACAGAAATCTGCTAAGCAGTTGTGAGGGACTGGGGTTGGGGGAGAGGAGACTGTCCACATAGAGGGCAGAGGTCTTCCAGGGTGATGGGAATGTTCTTCTGCGGTAGCCATACGACTGGATGAATTTGCCAAAATTTACACTGTACTCTTAAAAAGATCAACTTCACTCAGTTTACTGGAGTTATTTACACCTTAATAAACCCGAGACTTCTGTAAAAACTAAGTTCTTTCAATCTAAACCATGAATCGGGCATTAATAATCCTTTCCTCCTTGTTGCACCAAGTCTAAGCCCTGAGTTCGATTCCACAGCTCAAGGGCCAGTTGAGCTGGGGCAGCGAGAGAAAATGGAAGCCAAATGGCATTCAAACAGAGGGAGGACAACGTGGCAAGCAGAAGGAAAGGAGATGCATCCCAAAATCTTTATGAAAGACCTGGATCAGGTATGAACTGTGGAGGATAACTTGATATCTATTTAATTTTAATTTTAATTTCAGGGAATTTATCTTACAGACATTTTCACACAAGCCCAGCGCAACTTGGGTCTCCACAAGGAAGTGGAGACAACGAGCATTTTTGTTAGTAAGGAGATGCGCAGAGTGTACAACTCTATGCAGGGATTCAAAAGACTGAAGGAGCACGAGGCCTCCCCATAACAACACGGTAGTTTATTGAATAAAAAAACTGAGCTGCAGAACCGCACATTACAGTGATCCCGTTCGAAAGCATGTTGACACAGGCGAAGGTCTGGAAGACGCAGGCCAGTTGTTAGGTGCTTACACAGAAAGCTTTCAGGAAGAGGCAGGTGTGGCTACAGGATGCTTCACATGAGGTGAAGAAGACAGTTTTCAATTGTGTACCGTTTTCTACTTGTTCCGATAGACATACAGGGCCTTTGATGATATAAATGAGTGAAACTAAAAGTTAAAGAGAAGCACCCACAGCAACAGTGACTAGCTGCCCGGGGTTTAAGGTAATGTAGCCAGATGTCATGCTGCCATCTTCTGGAACAAACAAGAATCTACAGGATCAACAAAAGATAACACAGATTTCCTAAGGCAGAATGTCAAGGGTTACTGCAGTAAAAAAGATAAGGCAAGTACAAACTCTTCCAAAGCCCAGTTTCTGATTCAACCATTAATGAAAAAAACAGCTAAAAAACAAGCAAGCATGATCAAATACAGAAATAATTAACTTTTCACAAATCTTGGGATACAAACGAACAGTGGATAAAATTATGTCCAAATTTCTTTGATTTTTCAGACCTCTTCTTTTTTTGAAAAACTGCCCATTTGTTATTTACAAATATCAACAAAACATTTATACCCACACACCCTAAAACCAACAAAATGCATCAAGGGTTTACATTTTTAACTGGAGATGCCAGAAAACAATTTTACACTTGAAAACTCAAGCCAAAAAAAAAAATCCCACAGATCAAATGTTTCCCTCATCCTCATTAGCACATTTTAAGAAATAAAATAAGTATGTGAAATTCTTAAAATTCAAATACAACTGAGATCATACATCATACAGCAAAAAGGGGAGAAAAAAAAATGATCAGTAGTTTTGGCCTTCACATTAAACGAGGAGAACAAAAAGCTTTAAAAAAAAAACAAAAAAAACTCTTAAACATCACATGTTTCTGAAAGTTTTAAATCTTTTCTTTTTAAATTTACCAAAACCAAAATGCTTCGTTTTTTGCAGGGAGTGGGGGGGCAGGGGGAGTGTTGGAGGGGTTGACTGTTTTCAGTGTTAGAGATCTGCCAACCATACCAAACTATAAACGGGGAGGGAAAAAAAGCCCATAAATAATTTACGTGTAAAGATAAAAGAATTTTTTAAACAATCCACCTTTTAGCAGAAGAAATTGGGGATCACTTTGAGTGTTAATGTAAAATACATTTAGTCTTTAGCAGCAGGGCTTCCAGACCTATTGGTGCCAAGAAGGTAACAAATAGTCTCTCTCTGAGGCGGGGGGAAATGGGCGCCCAGCAGGAGCTTTCTTCCCTGTTGTGTTATTTATAGAGAGCTCTATTTGTTAACATGTTTCTGCTATCAGGGAGAGAGCGAGTTTAATGATTTAAAGGATTTCAAAGACAATTGTTTAATGATACAATGATTTATGTGCATTCACAAATTCCAGACATATAGCAATTTAGATTTTCAAACTGCTGTCATCAAAACAGTGATAGAAGAGCACACTGCTGAAATGTAACTGGAAAATCCGAAACAAGTGACAGTACTTGCTGTTGTGAAATAGAACGGCTGGAAAAGACCATGTTAAAAAAGAAATCAGCCATCTACCACCACCTTCATGGTAAGTAAACGAATTTTCCAGCACCCTTTCTTATGAGTTTCTGGATTTAAAAAAAAAATATATATATATATGTTTTAAAGGAGAACCATGAATTAAATCCCAAATTACTAATTTGGGATTTCTTGGAATAAATCCTAAATGTGACTAATTGGAATGATCTGGAAGATGATTCAACTAAACTGCTCTCTTTTCACCAAAACCAGTCCTGCACCTCCCACCCCACAAAGCACGTAAGAATCTTGTTTGAAGGACAAAATGTTTTCACCCTAGTTATTTATAAACTATATATTCATTTTATAATGCTAGATTTATAATATTCTGATTATTAAAAGAATTTTCCAAAATGCCATGTTTAGGTTTTGATTTTAACCTATTAATATACAATTTTCACTTGAGACAAAGTAAATCATTAAAGCTTCTCAACTTTCAACCAACAAGTCTTATGATTTCTATCTTTCCTGTTAACATTTTTTAACCCTTTTTTGGGGGCAGCATTTTAAAACACACCTTTTCTCGTTTTCTAACAGTGTTTAACCTTGTATTTATTACCTTCAATTTTTACAAAATTACATTAATTCCATCATTTTGTTTTTTAAACTCTTCTCATGCAGACAGAATGAGTCACTTCTAAAAGACAGTTGTTTTTTACAACGGAGACGAGACTCTAAAGCTTCAGTGAACATGTACTAATGTGAAAGCTTTAGTAAATATGTACTATTTGGGGAGGGAAGAACATTTTTAATAGAATGTTTCCCTTTGGAATGAAGAAATTCACTTATTTCTACTTAAAAATAGGTTCAACTCAAATGATTTTATTTGAAACTTTCAAAACACCGAAGTTGAACAAAGGACGAGAAGCAGAATGAAAGGATCTTTTAAGCAAGGATGGTTACCTTCTCTGCGGCCACAGGTTCTGTAGGAAATGCCAGTCATTGCTTTAGTTCCTGAACATGTCCCACTCTTTCGAAGTCTTTAAGAGAGGTCTCTCCCTTTTGGCTGAGAGAGGTTCTTCTTTTGAAGCACTTTGACTGAGTCGTATCTTTTGAATTTGCGAGTGTAGATGTACAGAGGCTCTTCCTCCTCTTTCCAGAGGAGCTGGAAGCCCTGGCAGCAAAGCCCTCCCTATTTTCTTTACCTGACACGGGGAGCGAAAGACTCTGGTTCTGTCCAGAAGATGCAGTTTCTTGAGAGAGGGACAAGCTTTCAAATCCTCTGCTGTCAACCGTACATATTGTTCTCCTTTTCATGTTTTGGGAAGTGCAGGACGTGGAAGGAAATGGAAGTGAAATCCACACAAGCCCTTCATCTTCCAGATCTTTCCGTAGCCTTGTGCTACGTCTTACCTTTGTTTCGCTATTTGTTCTCTGGAAGGTTTGCTCTATGGAGGCGGATAAATCTTTATACAGTTCAGAATTTTCTAAACCAATTTCTAGAGAGTTGCTCACCATGTAGGGAGGTTTGTGATTTCCAGTTTTTTCCAAATATAAACTCTGGCCGTCGGAATAACACATAGAGCGCCTTCTGTGCTTCTTTTCTCCACCACTCACACCTGTGCCACTTTGACCTTCTATAGAGCTTCTTCCCAAAGCTGCATTCAGACTTTTACTGTCTTTTACATGGTCACTTAAGATCTCCTCATTTTTTAAGTCAGATGTTAAGGGCATGGCCTGCCGTTTTCCTTCAGTAGCTATTAAAAAGTCATCCTGTTTTTCATACTTTATGTTTACATTTTCTGAAATTTTAAAGGTCTGAAAAAGGTTCTCCACATTCTGACCGGCAGCAGCCAATTCCCGGGGTGGCGGGACGTTACTGGATTCTGCATCGTCTGATGCCAGGGGCTCTGCGGTCACAGGAGCGCAAGAAACATGACCGCTTCCACTCTCGGAGCCGGCACTCAGTCCATTTTCGCCTTCTAACTTAATTTCTGCTTTTGGAATAGTTTTCTGTTCATTAGTGGCTATGGCACTTTTATTTAAATCTTGCTCTAAAGTAGCATTGATAAGCGACAAGGACCTTTTTGTGAAAGGGCTGCATGATGCAGAGAGATCATATTTATTAAAGCCTTGACTCATCTGCAAATCTTCCGGGTTCTGGGGCAAAAGATTCTTTCTTTTAGGAAGCTTTGTTTCTTCAAGTTCGCCATTGGAGTTGAAATCATCTAAGGACATGTAAATAAGTTTAAATCTCACTAAAAAGTACCAATGGAAAGAAAGGTCAACAGATCAAACAGGTGCCATATCATATTTTGTGTTTTAGGCTTTCAAAACTCACAAGACTTACAAATGCTATGCCGTACTTGCTCCCATCTGTCATCCTGCTCTTTCTTTTTTAGCTCTTCCTCAAGCCACAGGTTAAGAAAATATGAATTTAATACATGAGTGAATAAAGTACATAACCTCAGAACATGAAAATGAGAAGTGTATCTCAAATTGCTTCCTCTATTCTACTGTAGTTTCCACACCTCAAGGTCAATTAGTATGAGGCAGCCCCACTTCCTGAAAAATGAATTACTGAAAATGGGTGCCCCCTTGCTTCGGCAACTTTTCTAGCTATGTTTCCCCTGAAATAGAGAAAAGAAAACTTGGAATTTTGGGGGATCTGAGAATTTAGCTGAAAGGGTACTTCTCAAGACGCTTAGGTCTTATGTTAAAAATTTTAATGTGATTTAAACTGCACTGAATTCTCAAATAGAACTGTTTGTTTCAATATTCTAAAAATCTTCCCCTTCCACCTTAACTGGAAGATACTGCATGTGGAGGCTATCCTCCACACTCTGTGTGTGGAGGATACACTCTGTCACATCACACAGGTGAACAAAACATTATCAACGTTTTAAAGCTATGTAGCACAGCCTTAAATAAATACATCTTAAAATAATTTTTATTTTTAAAAAATGGGGTGCCTGGGTGGGCTCGGTTAAGTCTCCAGCTCTTGATTTCAGCCTAGGTCATGAGCTCAGGGTTGTAAGACAGAGCCCCAGGTTGGGCTCTGAGCTCAGCAGAGAGTCTGCTGGAGGTTCTCTTCCTCTCCCTCTGCCCGCCCCCACCAGCTCCCATGTGCATACGTGCACACATGCATGCTCTCTCTCAAATAAATACATCTTTTAAAAAAAATTAGGCTATGTAACACAACCTAAACAAATTCAGGCTTTCAGCGTTCTAAACCTCAGTTCTATTGGATGCCATCTCTCTTGCTATCTCAGAGAGTAAGGTTTTTAACTGGCACAGTTACATAAGAATAAAAAATGTTTTAAACAAAATCAGAACTGTAAGATATACAAAACATCAGCTGAGCCACAAATCTAAAAAGCAGTATTTCATGATTTGATTACTTCAAGTCAGGTCACGTAAGGCAGAGATTAACATAGGGCCCATCAGTGGCAACTAACTAATGTGTCAGTTGGGCTTTTTATACAACTTTAAAAACCGATATTTAATGTATTTTTCATGAAAGTGGCATGCTAAAGAAGAAAGGTAGGGGACAGGGATGGAGGGAGAAGAGAGGTAGAAAGGGACAGGGGAAAATGGAAAAGGAGGGAGGGAAGATTTTGCTTTAAACCCTTATAAGGGGGGCGCCTGGGTGGCTCAGTGGGTTAAAGCCGCTGCCTTTGGCTCGGGTCAGGATCCCAGGGTCCGGGGATCGAACCCCATATCGGGCTCTCTGCTCGGCAGGGAGCCTGCTTCTTCCTCTCTCTCTGCCTGCCTCTCTGCCTACTTGTGATCTCTGCCTGTCAAATAAATAAATAAAATCTTAAAAAAAAAAAAATAAACCCTTATAAGGGATGATACCCTTTTATATGCAGATATATAGATATACATACATTTATATATATATAAAAAAATACTTCAGGTATTTTTAAAAAGAAATTCTCTAAGTAAGATGCAAGATGGAAAACATATACTAACAGTTATTGTTTAAACATCTTTGGAAAAACTCCAGTCAGGAACTGGAGATATAATGAGATCACTTAGTTTTCAGTCTCAAGGGGACTGCAATTTGCAGGGAAGGGAGATAGAGGGAACATTACAAACTTGATGGTAAATAAAGGTATAATGCGAACAAAGACTTCTGGAAAGGCGGCCAGCAGAGCTAAAGCTTCAAGGATAAGCAGCATTAGGCCAAGATTATAAAGAGGTGGGCTGGTCAGCTCCCTGTCCCAAGACAGGCACATAAATGGGCTGGGGCAGGAGCAGCGTGTTTGTGATGGCGGGCTAGCTGTGTTTGTTTAAACTCTGTGCTTTCCGGAAGTTGAGAAGTAGGCAGAAGCCAACAGTCTAGGATGGCATATGCCTATTCATCCTTGGATCTATTATAAATTCTACAGATATTTTGCAAATGGAATGCAGGTTCTACTCACATGATGACAGACAAAGACGGCTGTTTTTAAAACTATTCTATACAAAATTAACACACCAAATGTATGAAAACATACTCTTATTAATTTCAGCATGATTTGGTTAATTTTAAAACTCAGGCATTATAAAATAGAAGCAACTCCAATTTTTATCTAACCAAGGATGTCAGCTGATTTAATCTTTGCTTCTCAAGAAAACTGTTTCAAGGTAATCAAGTTCAATTTATAAATGTTATTTCTAGTAGATGTTTTAGCAGTGCCAACTCTACTGAAACATCATAGGGCAAACTTTAAAAATACTTTTGTCCTTGATTATAAAAGATCTATTACTGAGCCATCACCATGTTTACTCTTCATGATGGATCAAAACACGATACAGAATTCATTATAACAGAATGCTATAAAAAACATAAAATGCTTTACGAAGAAAAAGGATGGAAAGAAGTTATTTCCCCTAAAATTATACAAACTACCTTATGTCTTAAGTTTCTCTGGGGAGAGGATCCAGAGCTCCCATCAAATTCTGAAGAGGGTTAAAGTTATGAACTACTGCTTCTTTAACTTAAAATTCCCCCGTTAATATGAGGGATGGTTGCTATTTTTACAGTTTTTACAGCTTACAATTGCTTTTTTTTTTTTTTAAAGATTTTATTTGTTTATTTGACAGAGAGAGATCACAAGTAGGCAGAGTGGCAGGCAGAGAGAGAGAAGGGGAAGCAGGCTCCCTGCTGAGCAGAGAACTCACAAATGTGGGGCCTGATCCCAGGACCCTGAGATCATGACCTGAGCCAAAGGCAGAGGCTTTAACCCACTGAGCCACCCAGGCGCCCCACCTATAATCACTCTTTAACAGTGACAAGGAAAAAGGGAAAAGAAGGTGCAACAGCAATAAAGTGGTGGAGGGGATAAAACATCAATAGGAAAAGAGCTGAATACCTGAACACAGTCTTCCGGGGCCTGGAGTGGGAGGCATGATCTCAGAAAGCTCAGGCAGTTCCGGAATAGGACTGAGCAGGGGCTTCTTTGAAGCAAGGTCTCTTTCCCCATATAAAGACTTCTGAACGCTCTTCTTTCCCTTTGCTTTCTTCTTCCTGAAACTTTTTAAACCCTGTAAAATGTATTAAAATGCCGTAATCGGGAAAGATGTTACACCATATATAATTTTGACCCTCTAATTAATTCTTAACAACAACAACAAAAAAATTCTTACTGAAAAGGACCAGTTATGCCATTTAAACTTTTAGAAATTCTGAGTTAGGCGTGGAGGGCTGGGTAGCTTACACAAGTCAAATACAATGTGAAGCAGAACTCAATTTACAAGTGATCTGATAAGCAATGGTCTACATTTCCACAAAATATTTGCCAAAGTAAATTCTGGGTAAATGAAAGATAGATGCTATAGATTTGACAGGCTTAAGACATGAGATATTTGAAAGTAGGATAGTTAGGATCACTCGTGATTAACCTTGAATGAGCTATCTACTGGAAGCCATGGGATATTGTCTTCTGCTCAGAGGTGTGGAAGAAGAAATGACAGTTGTGTACATAAATGTTAAAGATAACACAAAGCTAGGTGAGGTGCTTCCAACAACAGATGATTTCATCAAGACTAAAACAAGTAAGTCAAAATAAGATGGGTTAATGAGCACAAACAGAAGATGACAGACAATGGCCTGGTAATAACTGATGAAAAACATGTGGGCTTCTATAAAAATTAAAACTGTTCTAATAATATCTGGAATGCAGTATTAAATTCAGTTTTGACTGCCATGTTAGCAACTGAGAACTAATGTTCACTGTTAAAAAAAGAAGTTTCACCTAGAAAGAACTTCGGGGAAACTCAAACATTGTATTGTTATGAACAAAAAGAAATATACTCAACGTGTTAATACTGGAGAGAAATGGACTTTAGGTCAACATAAAGAATATGTTTTTAGCAGATAAAGCTGCCAAAAAATGGAATCCATTCAAACATTCATTGAGAGATCACTATGTATAGGTATTAAATGGTAAGGTGGAAAAAACCAAACCGAATATGATTTTTAGGGGGCTCCCAGTCTTAACAGAAACATATAAATATATAAATATTTATATATATAAACTATATACATATATAAATATATAAACCATGACAGACGATATGGACTGAGATGGCTACCTGGCCTACAGGGGGCTCCATAAAGCAAGCAAGGCCCTCGTATGCAAAGGTTATGAGCCTGAAAACAATGAAGGTTCACTGCACAGTGATTCAGGGAGTTACAACATTTGATTTCACATTTAAGAAAGATGATTTGGGTGAAAGCATAGAAACTAATGATGTGAAAGAGTGGCTGATGTATTCAAGAGTACAAAAATGGCACAGAACTGTATGTTCCTTGAGATATCTATAGATATCCTGTAAAAACAAAACAAAATAAAACATTCCATGGAAAAATAATTTTAGAACTGTACAAGATAAATGTTCCTCTTGGTGATTTATAATATACATTAACATTACATTCTCTGAGAAGTCCTCAGTATAAATAATCTCCATACACATTAGGAATATGCTGGGTTAACTATTTTTCCATGAAAAAAAAATATATATATATATTTTTTTAATGGAACATCTGTTGACATTCCATGGAACAGTTGGGGAAACAACAGCTTGGTCAATGGATGTGGAAACCAAGAGAAAAATCTTAACTTGGGCTCCACAGATGAGATTCCATCTCTGGTGCCAGATGCCCGCCTCTGCCACCTAAATGCCTTCCCATCTTAGGTAAGTCACCTCACCTCTCTGTACCTCCACCTCCTCCCTGCAAAATGGGAACCACACCAGCACACATCACAGATCCCTGCGTTGAGTATGAAGTTAGTTAACATAAGTGAAATGGTTAAAAATTAGGCTTGGGCCGTACACAAAAGATCTGTGTCAGCTCTTCTCGTTCTCTCACATTCCTTCCTAGCACTATGAGAACAGATACAGGGAAAATTTTTAAATATTTTTTAATACCAAATTGTGATCAGTCTTACTGCGTGACACAGGCACTGCACGTTAATATGTGACAGTCACTGTTATCAGGTTATAACTTCTAGAATAGCCTCTAATTCATAGGTACAGAAAATACCCTTTTAGTAGGGTTTTGGACATCTTTGTTTATATGAAACATCTCCAGAACCTACAACAGTGCCAGCACATAATGATTCTCAACAAACAAGAACAAATGAATAAATGTGAAAGGAGAGATCTAGCTAAACTTCATAAAATTTGTTACCCACGATGAAAAGCTAATAATGCTTTTTCATTGTTATGGACCAGCAGAAGTACACCACCAGAAGATAAGAGGAAAGAGTAAAGCACTCATACTCTCATGAACATACATCTAGTACTGCTTCTCCATTAGAAGGTTTCATCTGCAAACGCTGAAACTTTATCAAAACTTAAGTCTGCTCCAATACAAAAAAGCCTTGCTTATACTGTAACAAAGCCAGCTGCATATGACTGGGATCCTAGGGAAGCCACAGATCTACAAATGTAAGGTTGGTTTATGACTTAAAGCAGATGGACAACTGAAGGTATTATCCCCAAAGTGATTCCATTCATTCCAGAATCATCAGTATTTCTTCTCAGTGAAGGAGATCGTGAAACAGATATAAATCCTTATCTTTTATTTGCATAAATAATACTTAAGCTGCTTCCAGTGAGTTGCTTCAAAATTATTTAAAAATAATTCATGTACATGACAACAAATCAAATTGTACAGGAAAAGTTTTATGATGAAAAGCACGTACTTCCTTGTCCTGTTTACTTCTTGGTTCCATTTTTAGTTCTTATAGCTAGTTACAGCTCTCTAAAGAAGAGGCTCATAGTATTGTATTTTTAGTTTTCTTATGGAAAATTTAAGCACAGCAGGTAGAATAGTATATTGAACCCCAGGTACCCATCCTCTAGCTTCAACAATTACTAACATATAGAAATCTGGATTCATTTATAATCCCCTTCCCTCGGATTATTTTAAAGCAAATCCCAGGCATTAGCCCATTTTGTGTGAAAATCCCTGCAGCATCCCCAGGAGATAAAGCTCCTTTTTTTAATTCCATAATAAGATGAAACCTTTTATTACTTGGCATTGAACTTTATTATTGATGTTTACCTTTTGTAATGTCATTTCCCCCAGCTTTATTGAGATATAATTGACAGATAAAATTTAAGTTTAAGGTATACAATGTAATGACTTGAGAAAAGCCAGTTCCAAGAAGTTACATAGAGTGTGATTACATTTTTATAACATTTCAGAAATGACAAAATGAAAGAAATGGAGAACACATTAATTTAAGGTGGGGAGAGGCATGGGAAGTAGGCAGGGTTACGAAGGCAAGAGGATATCCGTTTATTTTGACTGCAGGTATTTTTCTATGTCATATTTTCTAAATTTTCACTGGGGGAAACTGGATAGAGGGTACTTGGGAAATCTCCATAATTCTTGTTACAACAGCCATGTATCTAAAATGATCTCAAAATAAACAGCCTAGACACAAAGAACAAAAACAGCAATTCTCCCTATATTTCCTCAGAGGTCTAGTTTCTCCAATTGGCCCATCAATGTTTTTCACAACTGTTCAAAATCAGGATCCCAATAAGGTCCTTACACATTCCATTCGGTTGGCAGATCTTGTAATCTATGGTTCTTTCTTCCCTCACCATTTGATGAGTAAACTGAGGAACTTGTCTCGGAGAATTAGCCAAGTTCTGGATTTGGTTGACTGCAATCAGGGGGTCTTTATTTTCCTCTCTCCCCCACACTTCCTAAAACTGGTCATTAGATGTAGGCTTGATTAGATTCAGCTTTGATTTTTTTTTTTTGAAAGATTATTTCATGGATGCTTGTAGACTTCTTCATTGCATTGGAAGGACCATGTTCTCTCCCCTGTGACACTGTGATTGACCGGGGGGCTCAGGTGTCCACTGCAATCCATCCATTCTGACTCCCCCATCAGCCTACTACCTCATGACCAACAACTTTCATGAAAGTTTTTTTTTTATTTATTAGTAGAAATTCTCCTATAAGTAACTCCCTCATCAACTATTTGCTTCCCAGAAATAAAACTCCTGTATTTTCCAGTTTTCACAAAAACAAGCTGGTGAGCTCCTAAGGTGACCTTTAAGATTTTTTAACTATGATGAACTGAAGTATTTTTTTCACATTTGAAGTCTGTTTTAATCCACTACAATTTTTTTTCCTTAAAGGTTTTATTTATTAGAAAGACAGTGAGAGCGAACACAAGCATGGGAAGGGGCAGAGTGAGATGGAGAAGTGGGCTCCCCACTGAGCAGGGAGGTCCATGCAGGGCATGACCCTGGGAACCTGAGGTCATTACCTGAGCCAAAGGCAGACACTTAACCGACCAAGCCACCCAGATGCTCAGCCACTGTTACTTCTGACAGTCACACTGTCCTACCTTTGGTGAGTGGAGCCCCTTTGAAATGGTTTGAGGAACTTCTCCGTGGCCCCAGTCGTTTCTTAAAGCTTCCCTCACTGCACACTGGTACAGACCCAGGCTCATTTCCTACATGCGCTGTTCATAAATCTGAAAACAGCCATTTCACTCCGGAACATTGATCACTTTTAGTCGAAAATGGTATTCAGAAATGGCAACCTAGGTACCAGGGTTGCTCACTGCTTCTAAACCTTGACAGAGCTAGGTCTTTTTTAAAGGAAAAAAAAAACATGAGTCCATACTGATGTTTCTAATTCAAATTTAGCCTAACAAGATTCTGAATTTGAATTTTTATTTTTTGTCTAATGATGAAGTCTGGATCCCTGACAGTAAAAAAAAAAAAAAAAAAAAAAAAAAAACAAAAAACCACAAAAACCTTTATTTTCTTTATTCTAGATTGCGTTCCTCTCTCAAAGGACTCTTTATACATACTGTCTTTGGCTTTTTCTCCCACTTTTATGAAAAGATTTATGTGTGTGTATGAATATATACACATATTCACACATGTTTAATGTTCCCTATTTTCTTAGGTAAAACGTAGTATATTCGTTTGTCATATTGGCTGTCATAACAAAACACCACAGACTAGGTGGCTTACACAGTCTTAATCTCTTGTCTCACAGTTTGGGGGCTGGAAGTTCAAGACCAAGGCACTGGCAGGGTTGGTCTCCTCTGAGGCCTCCCTCTTTGGTGTTTAGATGGCTGCCTTCCTGCTGCCTCTTTATGTGGTCTTCTCCCTGGGTGTGTGCTCACTTAGGGTGTCCTTTTGTGTCCAAACTTGCTCTTATAAGTACACAATTAAGACTGAATTAGAGATCATCCCAAAGGCCTCATGTTAAATCAGTCACCTCATCAAAGGCCCTATCTCTAAATCAAGTCACATTCTGAGGTACTGGAGGTTAGGGTTTCAACAGAGAAGTATTTTGGCGACAGGGTGGGGGCAGCATCACAATTCAGTACCAAGAAGCCTACTATATATGTTATTTACACCTACTTTTTTTTTCACTTAACTGTAAATACATCCTGGCATCACATTGGATATTCTCTTCACTCTACTTTACAGCTGTAAAATACTTTGTCAGTACACCCTAGTTTATCCAACCAGTCTCATACTGATGGACATTTTGGTTTTTTGGTTTTTCCATTACAAAGGGTACTGCAAAAAATAACTTTGTTCATATACCTTTTTGCACTTTCGTCATTGGATCAGAGACAGATTCCCAAACATGAGATTGCTGGGTCAAAAGGTAAATTTGTTTCATTAGCTTTCAAAATAGATCTTGAACCCCTAATCCGTAAGACAGTTGTAAGGACAGCTGTAATACTTGCTATCGCCAGGCATCATTCTAAGCATTTTACAAGCACTAACTCATTTAATGCACGCAACAAGCTTATAAATTAAGTACATTACCTTTATTTTAAAACCAATAGAGGGGCGCCTGGGTGGCTCAGTGGGTTAAAGCCTCTGCCTTCGGCTCGGGTCATGATCCCAGGATCCTGGGATCGAGCCCCAAATAGGGCTCTCTGCTCAGCAGGGAGCCTGCTTCCCCCCCCCCCCCCAGCCCCGTCTCTCTGCCTGCCTCTCTGCCTACTTCTGAGCTCTGTCTGTCAAATAAATAAATTAAAAATTAAAAATTAAAAAAAAAAAAAAACTAATAGAGAAATCAAGAATCTTGCCTGCCATTCCACTGGTAGGAGGCGGTCAAGCCAGAATTTAGAACTCAGGCAGTCTGACTTCGGAATTTGCACATTTCCTCTTAGACTGAATGCTAACACTCTCACTGACATCTTCTCTACCCACTTCTCACCTTCCGATTCAGCTAATTCAGATCATCTTGCACAACAATCGGGTTCTTAAAAAGCTTTGCCCTTAGTTGAAAACAGCATTTACATTAGGACTGCCAAGGACAAATCTTGGCTTCCTTTCCTCTGGCGCCCCCTGTAGATGACTCTCGGCACTAGAAAACATACTTTTCCTTACACTCCTTTATTGCTTGAAATCTCACTAACTATTGCTTCATGTTTACTCCAGAACTTTTATACACGGACTTTTATTTGAAATGGTATAGGCATATAATTACCTTTCTTTTTCTTCTTATATGACATGCCTTCCACTTTCTCAATCATAGGTCTTTTTGTTTTTCTATCCAGACCTTCTCCCTGGAGCACCCTTTCCTCCTGCTCAAATTGGAACTGCTGCTCTTCTGCGCTGGCTGAACAACCACGTTTGGAGATTTCCCTTGCATCGCTCTCCTGTATTATTAGGATCCACTGTGTGTCCTGAATCCTTAAGCTTACTTCCTCAGTTTTGCTAGAGTATCTCCTTTAGTAATGCCCAAAGAAAAACTTTCAGAGTCCTTGAAGTGTCTAAATGTCTTTATTTTTTTCTTTTACACCTAACTGGATTTGACTGGGTACAGATTATTGGGCTGACATCAAGTTTTGTTCAAAACTTTAAAGGTCCTGTTCAATTACCTTTTACCATTCAGACTGCTGCTAAACTTGATACTCTCAGATTCTTGTTTCCTGGGAGGAAAAGTCCACTTTTCTTGTTATCCTTATTGTTCAATTTCATAATGACAGGCTGAAGTCCTGGCCTTTTTTTTTTTTTTTTTTTTTTTTTTAATTGTACTAGGCATTCAGTAGACCCTTATACCCTGAAGACTCTTTTCTTCCACTATTGGAAACCCCTTCTTTGGACAGTTTCTCTCATTCTATCTTCTTGTTCTCAGATACCTACATAGTCTCCTAGATTCAGCTTTCATATCTTACTACTAGTCTGTTTCTCTTTTGCTCTACCTTCTGGGATACTCCTTTTTTTTCTAGTCCAATGACTAAATTTTATGTATTTATGAATATTTCTCCCTCTGCTCCTTTTTTATAGCATCATCTTCTTAGTTTTATGCAGATAATATTTTCTTAAATCCGAGTATGTCAGGTCTTTTTAAAATAAAGTTTCCTTCCATTCCCAGAATAATCTTTCTTTCTGGGGTCAGTTTTTCAACTTTTTTTTTTTTTAAGATTTTTTATTTATTTATTTGACACACAGAAAGAGATCACAAGTAGGCAGAGAAGCAGGCAGAGAGAGGAGGAAGCAGGCTCCCTGCTGAGCTTAGAGCCAGATGCGGGGCTTGATCCCAGGACCCCGGGAACATGACCTGAGCCCAAGGCAGAGGCTTTAACCCACTGAGCCACCCAGGCGCCCCAGTTTTACAACTTTGAAATATAGATCTCTCATCTCTGGTTTGTACTGAGTTGTCTGATTTTACATAAGAAAAGTCTGGATAAATTGGTCAGAGAGTTCCCTGTTTTCCAGCAACTCTGTTTCCTGCAGGGAAATCCTAATGGCAGCTCTGTGCAGGGTCGGGCAGGGCAGAATGGAGAGTCTCAACCATAGGCATTGCTTGAGGGCAAGAGCAAGCTGTCAAGACTATGGGCCTTTCCAAATGCCCAGAATGAGGGCTTTCACCTACATGACATCATCTGTTCTGAGATGGGAGAACCTGATGGGACAGGACGAGGGGTGCCAACTGGTGCGAACTGTCTCGCATACAAACCTTCGGTCTTTCTGTTTTCCATTACCACTTCCCACTCTCACCTTCTACCGGATCCGCCAATACCGCACACAGATTCCTGGGATTGTGCGATGTGCCGGCTGGTTCCCAATGCCTCTCTCACTCCCTCCAAGTACATTCTGGGCTGTGAATCTACACCTTTCATCTGTCAATGTGCCCTCGTCTGCTTTGTCTTCCAGAGATGCACTGAAGGCTGTCCTGTTGCTTAACATCCTTCGTCCCTTCCTTCCTCTTCTCATTGCTATTCTGAGGCTAGTCTTTTTATTAAATCAATTATTTTAACTCCAATGTGTCCTGGGAGGGGTTGGAACAAACCTTAATGCTCAATCCTCCTTGAACTTTCTGGCTATCGATTTTATGTCAAAAAGTACATGTACATTCTTTGTAGCAGTTTTTCTTTAGTCTGAAAAAACCAATTTCTAATTTAATAATAAAGATGTATGCATATTTTTGAATTTATGTGTATTTTTTTTTCAGCAAGGGGATATTTCAAAGGAGTGTGATCTAAAAGAGGGATTGAACCAGGAAAACTTTCAGTTTTTTCGGCTTTGCTGGCCTGCAGATGTTTGGGCCATGTTTAAGTCAGTTTTTGTTTCATGGAACACGATGGAAGTTTACTAACTGTTTTGGGGGGGTGTTGGGGTAAGATTGATGAGCTTAGTTTTGGAAAAGTTGGTATCTGAGGGGCTTGTAGGATGGTTTAAGAAGAGAAGTCTAGTAGGCCATTTATCATATTTATAGATCAGACAGATTTGGGACGCATCAACCATGCTGCCAATGACACCACCCAGAAAATATACAATTTAGAACGGCAAAGAGGAGCTCCAGGTAATACAAACTAAGGGTGGATGGAAGGAAATCAACCCGTAACAGAGACTATAAAGGGATGTTCTGTTATGTCAAATGCTGCTGAGGTGCCACTTAACAAAGCATGAGACCTCAAATCAAAGGCTGCTCTCGATTGTCACTAGTTTCTCAACACCTTAGGAAAATAATTCCAATCAAGAGGTGGAAAGTGAGAGCAGACTTCACAGAGTATCTGCAGCTATGACTGCCATAGGATCACTGATGTGTGTCTCTCCAGGACCAATGTTAGATGGCAGGAGGGTGGTGGGAGACCAATCCAGACTAGAAGTGGAAGGCAAGGGATGGAAAATGCACGTTACTGACAAGAGTTGGTGAAATAGCTCAGGCAGTATGAACAAGGAAACGTAGGAAATAACGGGATATCTGAATGCCAGAGGGTACACGGAGGAGCCAGAAGACTGTTCACATCAGAAGAGGTATGTAAGGGAGTGAGAACGTGGCAGGAGAGGCCGCTGGGGTCAGCAAATGGGACAAAGTAGTGTGTACTATTAAAAGCAGGAAGGTCTTAGGTACCAACAAGCTGTGGGGAAAGGCAGAGGAAGGCCTGGATCACTGAAGTGGCCGAGGTCCAGTGACTAAGTTAAGGTGCTAGATCAGCCATCCATAAAGAGATCGTAAAGTCCCCTGAGCCAGCACAGGCCTTGAAGTATTGAGGAAGATGAAGAGCCAGTTTCTAAATTCTCCCTTAAATACGGGAAGAGATCCAGCCCTGGCAGAAATGAAAGCACACAAGGGCAGATGGCACACTCATCTTTGTCTAAGAAATTAGTGTGATTTCATAGGGTGAGATTAGATGAGATTCAAAGGTAAGAATCAATTTAACACTTGAGTTCTGAGTTTTACTGTGTTGAAAATGTACATAATACAATGAAGAAAATACAAAATACAAAAATGGTCCTCGGGTAATTATAGTGGATTACATATATTATAAATTTTATATGTACATACACACACACACATATATAAACACACACACACACACACACACACACAAATTGCCTCTGGCCCTTTCTATTCTATGATGATTTTAATACTCTTGGTCTGATGTTAACTAGAAAAATTTTGTTTCCGTGCATTCCTAATCATATAACAAAGATATGTACCAATTAATTCTTCTCTTACTGTATCTTTAAACACACACTTACCTGATTCTTTTTAGAAAGTACTCTTCCTGTGGACTTCCTTTCCTGAGATTTCCTCCTATTAATTTTCTTTTCTTTACAAGGCTGAGCTTCTGTATTAAATAAGTTGCAAACATTCTCTTCTGCAAAAGTGATCAATTGCTATAAAGAAAATTTAAAGGAGGGATATCACAAAACACAAGCAAGTGCATTTTAAGATATGTTTCTCACATTTATTTTCCTTCCCACACTGTTTCTACATTTTCTATCCCACTTCCTTTTAATTCACAAGTTCCACTGCAAGTATTTTAACCATCTTAAACCCAAATGGGAGAAGAGTAATTACCAATTTCTGATCTTATCAAATGTATACCCAGAAGCATATGCACTTTGTCCATTTTTTAAAAAAAGAAAAAAAAAGTGTAAAATTAGTTATTTCTTCAAATATTTATAAGCATCTACAATTTAGCAGCTAAGTGCTGTGGAGTTATGGGGGATGGTGGGGTAGGAACATGTACTTAGCTTATCTAAATGTGAATTCTGGGTTTATCACCCAACAACTTCAGCTAAAAGGCCCATCATGGTATACTATATATTTATAAATTTAAACAAAAATCCAATTTTATCTAATTTAATGAAATAGGAAAAGACATGCATTCAGTGGGAGTTATGCTCCTATGGAATAGTTAAAACCCAGTGTTAAAAAACCTGGAAAAAAAATGAAATATTTTATGAAAAGTTGTAATTGTCATTTTCTGGGTCTGTTAATTACACACTACTCTTCTCCACTGTGAACCTCAATAAAATTCATAAAACCACATAGACCCCAAACAAATGTTCCAAACAGATTACCTTCTACATTAACACAAACTTTGAAAGCACTGTATTACTACATTGTAATATTACTGTATTTTTCTTCTAACAGAACTAAAATGAAATCAGAAAAAAGAACATTACCATGGGTTATATGTTATGTAGGTAAGGCATGAGCTCTCAATGATATTAATCAAATCAAGATTTTACCTATAATCACGTGATTATAAAAACAAAAAAAAATTTATAGCAAGATTTAAAAACAAATACATTGTGCCAAATACAAATACTTACACTACTTCTGTTAGAGGCCCGTGTTACTCTACCAACTTTATGGGAGGCTATTTTCTCATGGTTTTTTTCAGAGCTGAAAGTATCAGTGCCTGATGAAGAAGACAAGCAAAATAAGGGTAGCTAACAAAAAGTTGTAAGAGTCATCATTTTTCAGTTATACTGGACATTGTTTTGGATATGCACCTTTGCTTTTAGCATAATATAATATCTAAACATAAATAATTAATTACCAAAGATAAATTCTGAGATCCAAAACATGTTTTAAGATTTAGAGTTTAATGAATACCCAAAAACTTTTACCACTTTACATGGAGAATGCATGCCATTTAGCCCTAAGATAACACACGAATTCAGATTATAATAAAATGCCATATTTTCACTCATGTCCATTAATTCCAAGCTACATTTCAATGAATTACAATGAAATTGCATAAAGGGCATTAAGATGATTATGAAAATAATTTTTTTAACTTACAAAATTCAGGTAACTATTTCATTTGATCACTTTTAATGTTGTATATGAAAAGTAGTATAATATGTAAAAAAGCATGGGCTTTGGAACAGACTATGCTTCCAGGTTTAGCTCTAACTTCACACTCCAGGTCTTAGATTCTGTACCAGTGAATCTGGTTTGTGTCTTCCAGCCAATGAGAAGCCACTAAGGGATTTCTTTCCGGAAAAAGACCTGAATAACGGTTCCCATGACATTTGTCACCCAAGTCCTGTCTTGCCTTGTCACGATCATAAAGAAGCCAGGGACTTAAAAAGTGCAAGTGCCCAACAGGCCAACTTAATGTTGGTAAACAATTCTGGACCCTGGAAAATGATCCTTGTGATCCACATCATTCAGTTGTGTCAATTGTCACAAGGAGCTTACTACTGACATGTTGAGAGGAGTTGAGAGGAGAGGAGTTGAAAGGAGAACTCCATTGCCTGCAGGGACTTGAAAAACAGGGCCCACCATCTACGGAAGTTAACTGTGGGTGATTACAAGGTATGGGGCCTGGATGGGCAAGAGACTACTTTTTTTTTTTTTTAATATTTATTTATTAATTTTAGAGAGAAAGCACGCAAGCAGGGAAGGGATAGGAGAGGGAGAGATTTCAAGCAGGCTCCAACTCCCTGTTGATCTTGGGGCCCTGCACGGGGTTCAATCTCAACCACCTTGAGATCATGACCTGACCTGAAATAAAAGAGTTGGATATGTAACTGACTGAGCCACCCAGGTGCCCCAAGAGACTTCTTGTAAGCTTTCTATACTATATGGTTTTTTAAAGTAAGTATGCATTGTTACAATAAAATTTTTTAAAAAGGAAGTTAAGTTTTAGTTTCATAATGAAAATGACACTTGTCTGATTTTAAGATAAAAAAAGTTACTACCTGAAAGAGTCTCAGAGATTGAAGACTTATTAACAGGACTCAGAACTGCCAATGATACCTGAAGAGGTTCTATGTTTTCCTAAACAAAGAAAAACAAGAGTAGAAATTAGACATCCTTAAAGTCAGTGGACATGTAATGTGCCCAAAAAAAAAAAAAAAAAAAAATTTTTTTTTCTTTTGGGCATTTTTGTAGATGGAACTTGAGTAAGCATACAGATGGGAAATCAATAAAAGATTAAGAAAAAAAAATCAGAGCAAAATAAACATACTGAATATAAAAATATTTTACAATAATTTACCAATCTTTAATGAAACTGTTTACTAACTACAGTCCAACAAATAAAATATTAAATGATGCACTAATAAGCTACTCTGTGGTTTACTTAAAAATCACATGTACTAATTCTAAAGTAAATAGGATATTCCATTAATAAACACAACCTAACATTTCAGTATTACTCAGGGGGACTTCAGGGAAAATGGCAATACAAATGCAGATATCAAATCTTTTCTTTCCCACATAATTAACATTATCATGGTAGCTATTGATTTTTCATAAATAAAACTTGTCAGTTTGAAGAAATTTTCTATAATCACCAGTTTGCTCAGAGTACTTATCAGAAATGACATATGGTTTCCTTAGTTTGTTAATATGGTAAAATATAGACTGTTTTTCAGATAGTAAACCAACTTGCCATCTCTGGGTTAAATCTCAGTTGGTGTTGATATAGTACCTTTTTATATATTATGTTCATGAGGTGATAGTTTTCTTACAATGTCTGATTATGGTAGCAGGTTAATGCTGACATTGAACTGAACATTACTTCTACCTCCTTGGCTTGAAAGGGTGTACATAAAATTAAGAATTCCTTAAGTGTTTGGTAGAATTCATTAGCAAAATCATCTGGACATGCAGTTTTTTCTTTGTGGGAAGGTTTTAACTACAATGTCAATTTCTTCAGTTAATATAGGGCTAATGAGGTCATTTATTTCTTCTAGTGTGAGATTTGGTTGTTTTTCAAGGAATGGTTGTTATTCAAGGAATAGTTTGCTTATGTTGTTGAATTTATTGGCATTAAGTTTTTCATAATACTTCCATATTATCTTATCTGTATCACCCTTCTAAAACCTGTTAGAAAATGCGGTCAAGTCACATTTTATTCCTTATATTGTAATTTGAGTATTTCTCATTTTTTTCTCTGAATAGTCTGATTAGAAGTGTACTAATATCTTCCAAAGCATAATCTTTTTACTTCAATGATTTTTTCTCTATTTTTGTTTTTTACTTCATTGATTTCTGCATTTATCTTAATTCCTTCTGTTCACTTTGGCTTTAATTTGCTTTTATTAGCTTCTTAAAGTAGAAGTTGGAATCATTAATTTGAGATGTCTCTTATGCTGAAATACAGGCTTTAATTATTTCCCTCTAAGCTACTTTAGTGTTTACAGCATACATGTTTAACTCAAACCGCTTTATGTAAAGCATAAGAGCACCTCCCAGCCTTCGTGCCATATTATTTTTGTTGTATTTCTTACTGACATGTTATAAACCAAACAATATGCTATCATTATCCTTGCTTTAAAGAATCTTTTATAGAGTTTAATAATAAAAAAAAAAAGTCTGTTACATTTGCCCACATGGGTTAGCAGCTTCAGTGGTCTTCATTTCTTTGTTAGATTTCCATCAGGAGCCATTTTGCTTTCGACTAAAAAATTTCCTTTAACATTTCTTCTAATGCTAACCCACTATGGCAATGAATCCTCTCAGCTTCCAGATGTCTAAAAAAGCCTGTCCTTCACCTTTGTTTTGAAAGATGGTTTCACTGGATATAGAATTCTAGGTTGATATGTTTTGTTGTTACTGTTTTGGTATTTCCTCCAAGTAAATGCTGCTGCATTGTCCTTTGGCTTGCAGTTTTAATGAGAGTTCGGCTGCCTTTCATGTTTGTTGTTCTTTAGGGTCATGGGTCTTTTTGTTCTAGGTCGTACCAGGCCATATATCATGGTTTCTAAGTAATGATGTGTCTTTGCATATTATTTCATATTTCTTAGGCTGGGAATTTGAACTTGAGGATTTGTGAGCTTTAAATTTTATCAAATCGGAAAACTCAGCCATTATGTTTCAAATATTTTTTCTATTCTGATCTCTCCTCTCCTTTGGGGACTCTAAGTATATGCATATTATGTCACCTTAAGTTGTCCCAGGCTCATCAACTGCTTATTTTTGTTCAGTTGTTTTCACTCTTTCAAGAATAGTTTCTATTGCTACATCTTTAAGTTTGCAAATCTTTTCTTTTGCAGTCTCTAATGTGTTATTAATCTCATTCAACATATTTTTCTTCCCGAAGCTTCTAATTTTCAGTGACTATAACCTCCAGAGTTCAAGTTAGATCTTTTCTGTATCTTTCATGTTCTTAACAAGTTCAAACTTTGCTCCACTACCTTGAACATATGAAAGATAGTTAAAGTAACTTTTTAAATGCCTTATCTACAAATTCTACCATATGTGTAATTTCTGGGTCTATTTTTTTTTTTTTAAGATTTTATTTATTTATTTGAGAAAGAATGAGTGAGAGAGAGCATGAGAGGAGAAGGTCAGAGGGAGAAGCAGACTCCCCAAGGAGCTGGGAGCCGGATGCAGGACTCGATCCTGGAAGTCCGGGATCATGACCTGAGCTGAAGGCAGTTGCTCAACCAACTGAGCCACCCAGGCGCCCTCTGGGTCTACTTTTATTGACTGGTTTTTCTACCCACTGGGGGCATCTTTTCTTACACAGCTATTAGTTTTTAATTGAAATGTCAGACATTTTGAATTTAATGTTATTTGATACTGAATAGTTTTCTGTTGAGTTAGGTTATACAACACAGTAAAGTCGCTTGGAGGAAAGCTGTGTCCTTTCGAAGTTTGCTTTTGAGCTCTGCTAGGCTTTTAGTCTAATTATGTCCTGCTAGTGAGGCAATACTCTCCCGAGTATCTGATGCCCTCTGAATTACAAGGTTTCTTCAACCACTCATGTTGGTGGGAATAGTTCCTGCCCATCTGTAAGCTCTAGGGATTGTCTCCTCTGCCCCATGTGGATAGTCCTTTCCCTGAAATCAGGCAGTTTATTCACAATCACACATTGACCAGTACTCAGCTACAGGCTCAAGTGAACCCTTTGCAGATCTCCAGAGCTATCTCTGCAGCTCTCTCCTCTCTGATCCTTTGCCATGAGCTCTAGCCTTCTTTGCTTTCCCAGACCCCAGCTCCATTTTCTCAATTCATGGAGATTGCCAGGCTCTACCAAGGTAAAACCTTCCTGTGCTGTGGCCTGGGAAGTATAGTCCAGGCAGTAAGCTGGGGTTCCTATGCAGTTTGTCCCATTTGTTCCTCTTCTCTTGGTGATTACTATCCTGTGCTTCCTGATGTTCAATGTCTGAGAACCACTGTTTTGTATGTTTTCTGGGGATTTTTTTTTTTTTAGTTGTTTCTTACAAAAATGTCAGTTAGGTCCCTCCAACTCCATCTTGGCTGAACATGGAATATTTTTATTTCAAAATATAACAGGCAAGGGAGAGAATGAATGATGGCCCCAATATAAAAATGGGTAAAGATTAATAGACAATTCTCTAGAGAAGAAATCCAAAGGCTTATAAACCTAGGAGAAAGGTTCAAACCTCATTAGTAAACTAAAAGTTTTCAAGTCATCTTTTTCTCTTATTGAGATATTTTTAAAAAGTGCTGTCAATACCCAGGTTTACAAAGTGTGGTAAAATAAAACCTTTATACTACACTTTCTGAATGCTCAGCAATATATATCAAAAAGGTTAAAAAAAATCCATTTTTCATCCAGTAATTCTCCTACAGAAAATCATCTTAGAGGAAAAAAGTTTGTATTTACAGTGTATCAGTTCTAAGGTTGTTGCTCTCTCAAATCTTTCTACCTCTGAAATCTGAGTATATCCTACAATTCACGGTGTATGACAGATTCAGTTCTGGCCCTTATCTTAGTGATAGATAAAATAATGGTACATCCTACAGTCAACTGTATTTAGGGTCATGAAATATGCAGTGCACAAGGTGTCATGCAAGTATGAGAACACGGCTAATCCCCCATACACCTGTCATGATAGGCACAGGGTTGGGGGGGAGGGAACCTACCTAGAAAACTGCATTAATTTATACCATGACACATCATTTAGTCCATTTCGTGATTTCAAAGCATAATTATTATTCACACAAAACAGGTGAGGCCTGATGGAAATAAAAACAAGTTTGTTTCACATTTTTCACACTTACAAGATTCTCCCCCTTGTCATCAAAATTTGGTTGTGATAACTGTAACTGCACAGGAACTGGTGATTGCTCAAGTAGCAGAGGACTGACACCACTTAAATCCCTTTTGCGGACAGGCGTTCCTCCTTTACGCAATGGAGTATTTGCTGGCAAAGACTCATCAAACACCTCAGGGCTTAGATCCTCTCCAAAAGTAACTCTTTTCCTCTTCCTGATATTTAGAGAAGCTGGCACTTTGCAATTTTCTTGACCTTCTGTAGATAATAAATGGGTAGATTAAAAAATATTAGGCTATATTTCTTATCTAAAAATGCATATCCTAGAATCTTTTAACATGATTAGATTCAGCTCTTACCCATTTAATAGAAAATAGTTTGTAGAAAAAAGAAATTCAAAATGGAAAAGGTTACAAAGTAGTTCTAAAATATGAAAATAGATTTTAAAGTAAATGTTGCATGAGTATCTTAGAAGTTTAGAAAATTGAAATATCAATTTTCTTTACAAGTAGTACCATTAAGTACAAAGGGGCAGATGAAATGGACAGAGTAATTGTCTCTCCAAAGAGATTCCAGGCAACTGTCCTTCCTTCCCATATAATGTGAGAAGCATCAAGGCATTTAGCAGATCATTGAAACTACCACATAGTAGATCTAATATTTCACAAGAAAAGGATACCATGAAGCTTCAAAATAAATGTGAATTTCTTACCTGCTTTTTGTTCTTTGCAATAGTTTGCAAGACTTGAGATTAAGCCTGGATGAGTCCCGTCATCACAGAGATTGTCACAGTGTTCCTAAACAAAATAAACATAAATGAATAATTTTACATATATAAATGCATATGCACTTCGGTAAGAAGGGCCACTCTGAACTGTCTGCCCAAGAGAGATACTATGCAGTGTTGCAGATTACATTTACTTTCATAATTGTTCTGGCTTACTGATATGAGCAACAAAGAAAAATTAGATGCCCTAAACATTACTTTAGTAAACAGTATTTTAGGTCAAGATTAAAGAACAGAAATCCATAAAAAGGGCTGAATTAATTCCATCATTTTTAATCTGGCAAATGAAGATCAGGAAAATGTGAGTGGCTAGAGTTATACCACAGTTGGTGTCAGATAAAAGAACTATCTACAGGTATGAGAATTGCATGAAAATAAGAAAACAAAAAGGTAAATGGCATAATGGGGTGTTTTGTCTTTTAAATATGGGAACCACACCTTTTCTAAGTTCTTGAGTTTGGAACAAGGCAAAAAGGTAACATCTGTCCCTGTATACTTCCCCAAAAGCTTGAGAGAGTTGGCAAGCTGGGGAGGGAGGGTCAGTCCAAGTCCTGAAGCACCAGACACGGTCCCACTCAACATAGGGCCCCAAGTGACGCAGGTGGGAGCCAGGGCTGTGGGCTCCATGAGTCACCTCCAATTCATCACCTGCTTCCTACACCCTGGACAAACTCCTGTTCTCTAGGGCTGTTCATTGACTCCACTGCCCCCATTTCAGGAGCAGCACCTTCTCTCAGCATCTGTCCTGCCCCCAACAAGCCTCCTTGAGCAACTATCTCTCAAGTCCATTTCATCTTCCTGATCAGGGAAATGCCTTTATTTATGAAATAAGTGAATGCAGAAAACAAAATTCTTGAGAACTTTGAGGCTATCGTTAATTAAAACAACCACAAAAATTAGCTCACGACTCAAACTGTATACACCTACAAACTTTAGAGAGCTCAGTGAAAAGATCATTGATCATAAAAATCTTCATAAAGTTTTCGTGGTAGGATTTGTTGTTGGCTATGTAATGCTGTTAATCAGTAAGGGTTATATGGATCATGAAGATGTTAAGTCTGTTTGAGGAGAAGATAAAACGAATACAACATATGAATAAGCAGTTTTGCATAGAAACCCACATCAGCTCTTTGATCGGAAAAACTGTTAAAATGTTTAAGATAACCGGTGACCATAACTATTCATGTCAATAGAAGATGGCTACCTCCTTTTGGCTTTAGAAACAGATGTGTAGGCCTGGTTATATATTTAAATGCCTGTGGACTGAAAACAAAATAACTTCTCATTTGCCAGGCACTGGTGCTAATTTCATATTATTATTGAAGTTAATGCTCAAATCACCTTGTAAGGTAGTTACTAGTGTTGTCCGTTCACAAGACTAGTTGTGAACTAGAAGGAAGCCAAGGTATAAAAAGGTGACATAATTGGCCCAGCAGCTCTTGAACTTCAGAGTGAGGATCTGAAACCAGGCACTTGGGACTCCAGAGCCCATTCTCTCCACCTCTCAGAGTTTATAGCCTGCCATGGATTTCTATATCAGATTTATCTGGGTTCGTTTAATAACCTCAAGCCTAAATTTACTTCAAATGGGGCTAATATTCTCCTTAGAGTACTAGGACTGCATGTCCATGATCTATGCCAGAATTGTCCATAGACATACTCAATAAGGGGCGCCTGGGTGGCTGAGTCCGTTAGGCATCCGACTCAGGTTATGATCTCAGGGTCATGAAATGAAATCCTGCATCAGGCTCTGCTGAGCGTGGAGTCTGCTTAAGATTCTCTCCTCGTGTCTCCCTGTATCCCTCCCTGCCACAACTTGTGTGCATGCATGCTCTCAAAAAAAATAAATAAATACAATTTTAAAAGACTCAATAAATGCCAGCTAGTTCCCATCAACCTACTCTTCGTTCATCCAAGCTGAGTTTAGAGAAACATACAGGCCTGTGAATAAGCTATCTCTGAGACCAAATATTTTAGGTGGAAATAACTAACACACATTAATAATTATGAAACTCTCATACAATAAAGTCTACATATATCAAATTGTCAAGTTATATTCTATGCTGAGTTTAGAAAGAGGAAAGAAGAAAGGAATGAACTCTGCACAGTGCTCTAAGTAAGGAAAGGAGGGGAAAACATTTGAAACCAGTATGACATATACAACAATTCACAAAAATTGCTTCAAGCCCAAATGCATATTTATTCAATTTGCTTTAGGAAAAGGAGCTCTAAACTTACCTGCAGGCCCTCTGGAAACAGCTTAACAGAGGTTTTCTTTAGCACAGAACGAAGTACAAAGGTCTCAGAGGATGAAACGTCCCTCGTACACTGTGAAGTAACCAGGGACCTGACTTCAGGAGTGGTGTCTGTGCTCACTTCCATCAAATTGTCAAGTGGAACAGCATCCCTTGATCTTTTGCCCTCTATACACTCGGCAACCATGACTCCTTCAAAGGAACATGTAAACAAGAGAGGTGGAAGACATCTGAATCAAGTGTTCTACACCAAAAATACTGTGCATTTGCAAAGAGACTAACAAACACATTAGAAGAAGTCCAACCCCAAATATCCACCTTAGGGCAGAACATCTGGAATTTCACTTGAATATATAAAGAAGACACGTGGCGCTGGCCATAGTTTTCAATTCAAATCTAACTCCTGAGGGTAAAGGTAAGCAAGGAGTTTGGCTGCCATGAATCCTAGAAGAGTGCCCAGGCCTCCACTCATGACCGCTGCGCTTTGCACCAGAAAACTAACCTGAGCTGAACAATGAAGGAGGACCAATTTCATTGCTGGAGTCAGAGGCATTTGAGGATGCAAGGGTGGTGCGAGGGAGAAGATGGGCTGTGAGGAGAGAGATGATTAAAAAAAAATTTTTGCATGTTGTGTGTGCTCTCAAACAAGGCAAGGCTTCCTCCTGCATATTTTTTTCTCACAAGAGAGCCTTTCCTTATGATCGACGCTTAACAAATATATATTGGGCACTTATGATGTGACAGGTGCTCTTTTCTAGGTGCCAGAAAGACAATGATCAATAAAAACAGACAAATCTCCCATACTCTGGGGTACACACAGACAATATAAAACCCGGGAGTGGTAGAAGGAAAGAGGGAGCTACACCTATTAAAGGTGAACATAGCAAGAGGGACCCCTATGCTGGAGCTGTTCTCTAGCTTGTCTGCAACATGGTCATATAAGTCTACAGGGGATAAAAGTACACGGAACTAACTATATACACAAATGAGTGCATGTAAAACTGGGGAAATCTGAAAAAGAGTCAGTGGCTTGTATCAGTGTCAGTTTCCTGCTTGGGATATTGTATGACCACTACCCAAGATGCTACCACCTGGGGAATTTGGGGGGGGTCGGGGGGACAACACTAAATCCTTTTAGATATGATTTTGTACAATTGCTTGTGACTCTAAGTCACCTCAAAATAAAAAGTTACAAAATGTATAGGTAACAAGTAGTAATGTATTCCTTTAAAGGAAATAATATCAAAATTAAAGGGATATGGCAGGATAAGGTGGGAGGGGGGAGTTGCTGTTTGGAGGTGTTCAGGGATCAAGCAGGCATCTGAATGAAGTGAGGAAGTGAGCTATGCATGTATCTAAGGAAGAACCTTACATGCATGAAACCAAGTGCAGAGAACTGAGATGAGAATGTACTGGACACATAGAGGTAGAACAAGACCAGTGTGGCTGGAACAGCGTGAAAAGGAGAAGAGAGCTAAGAAGCTCCAAGAGAAGGCTAAGGACTAGGTCAGGTATGGACTGAGTCCCATTCTAAGTAGGGTGGGAGGTCAATGAAAGATTTTGAGAAGGGGAGTGACATAGCATAGCTAACATTTTAAAAGGACACCCTGGACGCCATGTAGAAGACTCCAAAGAGGGGGGGGCTGGCAAGAATGGAAGCAGAGCAATCACATAAGAGGACACACGAAACAATCCAGGCATGAGAAGGTGGGAGCCCGGACCACAATGATAACAGTTAGGGGGTGGGAATTGGTTAGACACCTGCTATATTGTCAAGATAGAACAACCAACAGCATTTGTTAATGGGACTGAAATTGAACTTTTCTTTTTTTTTTTTTTTTTTAAAGATTTATTTATTTGAGGGAGAGAGGTGGGAAGAGGGCTAGCAGGAGAGGGAATGAGAGAATCTCAAGCAGACTCCCTGCTGAGTATGGAGCCCAACATGGGCTCAATCCCAGGACCCTGAGATCATGACCTGAGCCAAAGTCAAGAGCCGGACACAACCAACTGAGCCACCTCGTTATGCCCGGAAGTTTAACTTTTAAAAGGGAGGTGGCCAGAGTTACTCCAATGCTTTTGACTCAAGCAGCTGGGTGAATGGTAGGATGGTTTATTGAGATGAAATAAAACAAAACAACAAAAAACAACCCAGAGATGAGCAGACTGGGGAAGGAAAAATAGTCAAGATCTTCTTGAGTATTAATTCCTAAGTCTGAGATGTTTATTAAACATCCCTGTGGAGACCAGAAAAGGCAGTTGAGCACTTCAGAGTTCAGGGAAGAGGCCAAGGACGGGTATTTAAATTCTGAAGTCAACAGCATACAGGTAGCATTTAGTGTTGTGGGAACGTCCACAATCACCTAGCGAGTGAATGCAGAGAGAAAAAGCCTGAGCACTAAAGCCAGGGCACTCAAATGCTTCAAGGTTAAAGGATGTAAGAGAAGAAAATAAACAGACAAATAAGGAATGGTCAGTAAAACAAGGAAGACCAGAGAAAACGGCGTCCCGATGCCCAGTGAAGAAATGGTTCCTCTAGGGAGGGCAATGGCAGCTCTGCCTGCCGTGCTGGGGCCCTGGGGAGAGGGTCTGGTGAGAATGCCTAAAGGGATAGCAATGAAGAGGTGACCAAGGCCTGTTAGGAGCTGGTGCAAGTGAGAATGGGAGGCGAGGAGACAGAGCTCCACCAGCTCTTAAAGGGAGCTTTGCCATAGAGGAAGCAAGGAAATGTGGTTTTGACTGAAGGAAATCCCGGGACAAGGGTCAGTTTAAGAAGGGAGATAATACAGCACACTGTATGTTAATGGGAGAAGTGAACAACTCAGAACAGAGGGAACACCTCAGGCAGGAGGTCCTCCAAGTGGCAAGGGATCACCCTCAAGGGACCGGCTTTGGGTCAGAGCACAGAGGATCTACTGGAACAGGAAGGGAGGGGGGAGGGAACAGACGCTTGTTCAGAGGGGCATGAGCATGTGATGGTGAGTGGCCCAGCCCATTTGCTTTGGACATATTTCATTCTCTCCATGACAGAAGCATCCAGGGACAACGAAGGGGCACCAGGGAACTTTATCTCAGTCATTCATAGTAGGGCTGTCAGATTTAGCAAATACAAATACATGAAGCCCAGTTCAATTTTAAATTATATCTAATTATTTAAGTGTATGTATGTTGATATAAAAGAAAAAATACTGCACGAAACATAATGTGTAAAGCAAAAACAGTGCAGGATTTAAAATGAATATAAAAGTAATATAGAGGTTATCAATAGTGTAAAGGACCATAAAAGACATGGGTGGGCAGACAGGAAATAGAAACTTTACAAACTGTCTGGATCTATTTCCCCTAACACCAACTCTTTTTTGGTTCCAGGACCCAATTCCAGCTTGGGGGAAGGGGATTCTCCCACACACAATGCCCCCAAGCAATTCTTAGACATCAGCAGGAGGTCCAAGAACTCAATCCAAGTCTGACCCTACCCAGAGATTGATCAGGTTCCATAGGTCAAGGGCTCAGTCCAACAAGAGCATCCCTCACTCATTTAAGATGCCAGTCTCGGGCACCTGGGTGGCTCAGTCAGCTGGGTCCTGGGATTGAGCCCCACATCAGGCTCCCTGCTCAGCAGGGAGTCTGCTTCTCTCTTTCTCTGCCTTTCACCCTGTTTGTGTGCTCTTTCTCACTCTCTCTCAAATAAACAGATAATTTAAAAAAAAAAAAAAGCCAGTCCCAAGTCCTGGGCTGTCACTGGTGCCTCTGACATGCTATAGACTGGAGGTTCCAACAACCTCCTCCTTAGATTTCAGACACCAGTCACAAGTCCAGATTGCTACCTAAACTTCTGACTGAGTGGCTATCAATCAAGAGGTTCTCTTAATGTTCTTTTAATTTGCCAGAGCAGCTCACAAAACTCAGGGAACCACTGTGTTTGCCAGTTCATTAGAAGAAATGAGAAAGGATATCAATCAACAGCCAGATGATGGAACAAAAGAGAGATCTGGGGAAGAGGTAGAGAGCTTTCATGACCTCTCTTAGAAGTAACACGCTACCCACATTACCATGTGTTTGTTCACCAACCAGGATGCTCTCTGAACCCTGTGTTTCTGAGTTTTTATGGAGGCTTCATTTCATGGCCATGAATGGTAACGCCATTGGCTGATTCAATCTCCAGCCCCAATCCCCTCATCAGAAGTCAGAAGTGGGGCTTAAAATTCCACCCTCCAATCACATAGTTGGTCCTCTTGGCAACCAGCTCCCCACCACTGGGTGGGGTCCCAAAGGCACTTTCATTAATAGTAGTAAGATATCATGTCACCTTTATAGGTGTATTTTCAGGAACTGTGGAGGAAGACCAAATCTATCTGAAAACCGTGTATTTGGTCATCTATTTATTTATTTATTTATTTATTTATTTATTTAAAAGATTATTTATTTATTTATTTGACAGAGAGAGAGAGAGAGAGATCACAAGTAGGCAGAGAGGCAGGCAGAGAAAGAGGAGAAAGCAGGCTCCCTGCTTGAGCAGAGAGCCCGATGCAGGACTCGATCCCAGGACTCTGAGATCATGACCTGAGCTGAAGGCAGAGGCTTTAACCCACTGAGCCACCCAGGCGCCCCTGGTCATCTATTTATTATTATTTATTCATTCAGTAAATATTCATTTAGATAATGAATATAAATATATACTTTATAAATTATTATACTACACTGTCTTTTACATGAAGTTGTACAACATTAACTCTAAGTAGACTGAAAGGTTAAGAATGTATTTTGCAATCCCTAAGGTAACCTTAAAATGATACAATGAGGTATAGTTTGAAAGGTAAATGGGTAGGGGGTTCTAGCTGGCTCAGTCAGTAGAACACACAACTCTTGATTTTGGGGACATGAGTTTGAGCCCCACTTGAGGATGAGAGCTTACTTTAAAAAAATTTTTTAAACAAATATTTAAAAAAAAAAAAAAAAGGTAATGGATAACTGGCTTTCCAAAAAGAATATTTCAAATAAACCTCTAAAAGAGAGAAGGGAAACAGAGGAACAAAAATCGGAACAGAAAATGCATGAAAAAAATGGTAGATTTATAAATCAAACCATATCAATAATGACTTGAAAGGCTAATGGACCAAGTGCCCCATGGAAAGGCACAGGCTCTTGGAATGGATAAAAATGCAAGACCTAACTCTATGTCTTTAAGTTTTACTTTAAAGATAAAGACACAGGTAGGCTGATAGTAAGCCTAATACCTTACTGGTGACTTTCACACAATACCAGCATACTGATTTGGGGAAAGTTTTGAACATTGGTCCCTTTCCACACTTAAAAACCAAAAAAAACCCTCAAAAAACAAAAAACACAAAACCAAACCAAAAACCAAACCAAACAAAACAACACACATGGAAGTGTTTTCTCTTACAAAATACATGTTATATGTTCAGACATCCTGTTTTGCTTTGTTTTTTTAAGATTTTATTTATTTGACAAACAGATACAAGTAGGCAGAGAGAGAGGGAAGCAGGCTCCCTACTGAGCAGAGAGCCCAATGTGGGGGCTCAATCCCAGGAGCCTGGGATCATGACCTGAACTGAAGGTAGAAGCTTTAACCCACTGAGCCACCCAGGTCCCCCAAGACATGCTGTTTTGTTTTTTTTTTTAAATAACAGATTCTGTCAACTTGGAAATATCTCACTCTTACCAGCAGCAGTTTAAGGAAAAAAAAAAGTCCTCTCTCATACAAGAATTCTGAAACATTTCTACTAGACCGAGAGCTCCTAAAATGTAGGGTGCTGCCTCAGTTTCCCCAAAGATTAGTAAACCAACCACAAATGTCTACTGAACACATATTTCAATAGGTGAAATGGCACAGGTACTACGAAAGATTAAATACTTACCACTTGAAGCCTCTGTGAGCTTGGAAAGTGAAACAGACTCTCCAACTAAATATCCAGACCGTGTTAAACCAGATTCAAAAGATTTCTTGGCAGGGGGATAAAATTAAAGAAATATTAAGTCTTATTACTTACTTGAGTATTGAGATCTTTATAAAGATTAAAGTATTACAGATTACCTAGAAATCTGATCTTAAACCAGTCACTACCTAGCTGTTAGGAAAGCATACAGGGATGGAGCTAAAAACACTGTAACTGCAGCCTAAACATCCTACTGAACAAATTTCAGCTCCCTAGGAAGTCTGGAGGGCACGTTTCGTTGCCTTACTATTAGAAGTCTAGAAAACTATAATGATTAATTTTAAAGAGGAAATTCTCAAAAGTAATGAAGAATGGGGGTGTCTGGGTGGCACAGTCGGGTAAGCATCCAACTCTTGGCTTTGGCTCAGGTGATGATCTCAGGGTCATGAGATGGAGCCTCACACTGGGCTCCAATGCTAAGCGTGGAGTCTGCTTGAGATTTCTTTCCCCATCTCTACCCCTCCCACCCCCTCTCTCTTAAATAAAGAAATCTTAAAAAAATAATAATAATAAAAAATGTTACATAATTATTTTAAAAGGTATCAATAGCTAGGAAAAACATTAACGGCTAGGATAGAAAATACATTCCTATTAATGTGGACACCATTTCTAAATCATGATGTATGCCCAAAGTGCTGATGAAAAACTATTGGTTTTCCCGGCTGATAATTTCCTATCAACTAGAAAAAAAGAGAGGGAGCAGAAATTGTAAGTGACTGTAAGCTACAAATGAAACCTACTGGGCCCTGAAGAATCTTACTATCAAACATTTATTATGCCAGTCCAAATCAGATCAACAGAATATGCTCTGAGTCTTTGCGACAGAGAAGTTACAGATAAAAAGTTTCAGATCTAATGGTGTCAGGTGTCTGCTCTAACTAAAGATATGGGAACCAGCTATGTCACACCAGAAGTAAAGCACAGAAAGCCAATAATGAGAGAACCAGCTTCCTGTTTACATGTGAGTGAAGGTCAAGATTCCTCAATAGTAGTATTTAATTCATGGAGCTTAAGATCTTTTGATAATCTTGACAGGCTTTAGGTAGTCATAAACAACAAAAATCCCTACACCTATTTGAAAGAAGTGAGCAGAGCGAAGGAGAAATTGCTAAACAGCACCCTGTTTCCTAACCAGTAATAAAGCAGGTAGAGGCAGAAAAGCCAAGTGCAAGACTTCTCAGACCTGAGCAGCACAGCCCAGAGAGAATCTTCAGCTCATTTGCCAGTTGTGTAAATAATGTGCTCCTGTTTCTGCTTCCTCCAGCAGACTAAAAGCTGCTCGAGGGGAGGACCATGATTTTCTCACAGCTGTACCATCAGTATCTAGAACAATAGCTGGCAAGCAGAAGACCACAGGGCTTAATATTTTCATTAAATGTTTTTTTGTAACCAAAAGCAACATATTCATCAAAACTTGTCTAACCAATAAGCTAACAATGAAAAAATTTAACAAGTAGGAGATTCATACACACACAACATAATTGAAAACTCAGCTACAATATAAAAAAACAAGGTACCCTAGCTGGAAAAGGGTTCTAACAATGTTAAAAGTGTCCAGCCAGAAAAACCAAAGCTTCATTTTCCTAGGACTCTGGTCAGTGAATTACCTCGGAAAAATCTGCAGATGCAGCTTCAACAGCACACATTTTGCCTGTATCAGGAGAAGGGGCACTATGGAATATCTGGAGATGAACCGCATCCGTGAGATTTTCATCAAAGCCACTCTGAGAGGATATCCTTCGACGCTTGGATGATAAGTTTGCGGGGAACTCAGACTCTTGACATCCACCAAGATGTTCCTTTTTGGCTATATACAGGCAAAAATATTTTCTTTTACTATACCACTCTTAAATTTTGCACATAATAATTTCAGTAAAATGTAGTGCTTGAATCTAAATATTTTATCAATTAAAAGTACATTTTTCTATTCAGAAGAAATCTAGCTGAAAGATAAGAGAATATCACTATTAAAAGGATAATAACTATTATTAAAATTTTTTTCTAGACTTTAAAAATGTACAAAGATACACTAATATGTATTTCTATTTCTGATATAGTATCTCACTATTTTAAAATATACAAGGAAACCTTCTTTTTTAACTTTTTTTTTTTAAGATTTAAGATTTAAGAACACATGTGAGCAGGTGGAGGGGCAAGAGAGGGAGAAGCAGGATCCCTACTCAGCAGGGAGCCCGAAACAGGACTCCATCTCAGGAGCCCAAGATCATGACCTGAGCCTAAGACAGATGCTTAACTAAGTCAGCCAGGGGCCCCTCTTCTGAACACTTTAAAGGATGTGGTTATGTTCTAATACTGGTTCTGCTTTGACTGTGTATGGTTTTATGAAACATATAGCCAAAATGTGCCTCAGTTCTTCCCAGCCACAAAAAGTGAATTTGGTCATCTGCAGAACTAGAGCAATCATGCCAGTAAAATATTTTAAAATACAGGTCAGGAGTGAAAAATAGGTAAGTTACAAACTACAAATACAAACGAGTACATCAGAGTGGGTCACACACTGGGGAGGTAGATGAATGGGACTTGAGTAACAGTGCTCTGTGCGTGAGGAGGTGTTGAAATGCACCTGAAGTTGGTTCAAGAAACCAAAACAAAATCACGTGGAACCTCAGCGTGCAAAGCACCGAGGAATGGTTATGATGATTATGGTAATGTCAAAACTTTGTTCAATTCTGGCATTTCAAATGCCTTGTGATTGCAAACCTAGAAGTGATAGGAAAAAGTGAGTTATGGTAAAGAAGAGAACAGGCTATTAAGATGCCAGATTAAATATATCTGTTTATAACATCAGGGCTGAGTGTTTGGTATTCATAGAAATGCTTGCCAAGCTTAATAATCAACTTCCAAAAATCAAGGTTTAAATGTTCAAATTTCCCTCATTCTAAAGATAAAACAAGCCAACCAGCTCTGCCATGTTAACACACAAAACTCCACTGTGGCCATGTGGAATTATAGGCTCGGGAATGAGCGAAAAATCAGGTTTTTTTCGAGACAAACCAGAAATCCAAATTTTTGTGTGAAATTTCCCAAATTTTAAATGTTAGGCTCCATTTAAAAATACAGCTCTGCTCAGAAAAGACTGCCTTCACACTGTGGAACTAAATCTTTTTTATACCTCACAGGCATCTCTGAATAAACACAGAAGTCCAAACTCACTGAATTCTTTTTACTTACATGAGCCTGTTGTCTTGAATTCTCCTTCAGCCTCTGAGAATTCAGGATGGTCGATCATGTTTTCATTCTCCTTTATGCAGTGAAAAGCTGACTGGAAGGCAGACATTCGCTCCCTTAAAGAATTAACATTTCGATACGGTACAGGACTGCCCTGTTAAAATACAGACATGGAGGGTATTATAAAGAAATCAAACGGAGCATCTCTATTCTAGGCCTATAACCATTGTATCCAAGACTAAATACATAAAGGCTTTTTGAAGATCAGAGGTAATGAGTGTGGCAGAGCCTCTTCTCCCTTGAATCACGTATTTTCACTTTGAATATTTCAAACTGCTGCCATCACCCTGGTTTCTCCTCTGCTCCTCCCTCGGTTTTCAACCCGAGCCCAGAGAACAGCTGTGTGGTTATGTCTAGGCGTACAACCTGGCTCAATACTGTTATTAGTCAGGCCACACACATGACAGAAATCTGGAGTAGGTGGGGAACAGCTTTAAAAAAAGCACCTGTGCAAAATACATCCCCAGTTATCTGGGGACTAAAAACTCTAAAAGGATTCTTCCTGCAGAGCTTAAGGTCTCTCTTTTAGAGTTCCTAACTTTGAGTTCGTAACCTGAGACAATCTCGACGAATCAGATTAGGAAAGGGAAAGAAGTTGAGCACAAAAATGTTTGAGAGGTCTAAGTAAGCAATTACATGGAGAACTCAAGAAAGCACTGAATCCAGAGACGGGTAAGAAAGAAGAACCTGCCACTTTAGAAATTTCACCATATGTGTGTGTGTGTGTGTGTATATATATATATATTTTTTTTTCACATACATACATACATAAAATAATCAACTGAAAACCATCTGCATGACACACGAGGGTCTCAAAATACCCAGGTCAATCCAAGCTAATCTGACTGCCTATTTCCATCCATACACACCCCTTCCCCAGGAGGCCAGGACAAGACGCAGATGTTCCCGGAGCAGTTCAGAGACCCACCTTCACACTTACCCTCTCCCCAGTTAAATTTTCCTTATTTCATAGGACCTTACTTCCTCAGCACTAAAAGCTGTCGTATGCTAAAACTACAAAGCCAAATAGATGGTTTAAGCACAAGAGCACTCTGGAAACTCTGCTAACAGGGTTAGCCAAGGAGTCATCAATTTCATGGACACTGGCAGGGAGATAAGTGCCAGATACATGCGAGTAACATACAATTAAAGAGTTCTGTTACCCAAAAATTATTAAGTTCTTTATCCAGTTCCCCCCCCGTTACTATTTAGTCTAATATTTCCAGTAATTTGGAGCTAATAACAATTTAAAAATTATACCAACAGATAAAAGTAAAAAATTACCTCCCTTTATGATATCATCTGGAGGAAAATCAGTTAAAAGTTTGAAGCCATGTTTGATGGTGGATCTGTTCACACACTTGATTCTATTCCCAGTTAAATACATTCACAAAGTGAACTGTTACATAATAACAATATTTTAAATCCAAATATGGTTGATGATGTAAACCTTTATGACATAACACACAACATTCATAAAAAGCTGGTGGCCAACTCTTCTCTATGAGATACGGAGAAAAGAAACAGGTTATCCCAAAGTCATACAATTTACCTCCAATGGGCTTCTTTTGGGTCCTCCCATTTGAACACGGTAGGGATCGATTAAAGCTCTGAAATGCTGCCTACCACAAATGCAAGTTCCCTAGTTAGAATTGTTTTTCTCTATTTCCTGATGGAGAATGGGAATATATAAGGGAAACAAAACATTCAAAATGCATTGCTTTATTCTTTTGTCTTATGACCTTTGTTAGTCAACAACATTCCTTCCACGTACCAGATATTGTTCTAAGGGCTCAGGACATAGAGTGGGGGGGGGGATCACACTTTGGACAGAAATTCTGAAAACATATTAATGTAGTTTCAGGTACAGGAAGTGCTAGTGAGAAGATGAAAAAGGAACGTGATGAAGTAAAAGTGCTGCTCTGGCTTGAGTCAGAAGAGCATCCTATCAAAAGCAATAGCCAAGCTGGAACCAAAACAGTGAGGAAACCACGAATTATGGATCACTGCAAAAAAGTGCAAAAAAATTAAATTAAATATTAAAGTGCAAAAAAAATAAATTAAATATTAAATGAAATTTTAAAAAATTTTTTAAAAAGTAACAGTGAGAAAGTGGCAGTGGAGGAGAAAGGCATTCTGTAGTAACAAAAGCTTGGATGAAAAAAACAGGATGCAGCAGGGAAAAAAAAAACCCATTATGCCCAGGAAACAGAAGGAGATGGGGATATGAGGCTAATGGTGGGCAAGGCTCAGATCAAGAAGGGCGCTGCAAGCTTCAAAGAAGGGGTCTGGGTTTAATTCAAGGCATAACAGAAAGCCAGTGGAAGGTTTTAAGCAGCAGAAGGAATGATCTGATTTCATCTCTCTCTGACTGCTCTAGGGGATGCTGGGTGGATTAGGGAAGGAGGGAATTGAGGAGAACAGTTAGGAAGTGCATTTGGTAACCTAGGCAGGAAACATATGAGGGTTGTTGTAGCAGTGGAGCTGTGGGGACATGCAGACTTAAAAGAGTTCTGATAGGTAGTGATGTGCTGGATGTGGAAGAAAGAAACCAAGGAACATTAATAGGTAGTTGGCCTGAACAGCTGGATGATGGTGCCATGTCCTACAACTGGGAAATGGGCTGGAGAAGCTGGTAGGGAGAAGAAATGTACAGTTTGGCTATGGCCAAATGCTTATAAAAACACCCAAGTGAAGATGTTGAATAGGCAACTGGATATCTAACACAGTCTAGTGTTCTATGAAGCTCTGGGCTAAAGTCAGACATTTTGCAGTCAGTCTACAGCTGCTGATAGAAGCCATGGGAAGGGGTTAGGTAGCCTAAGGAAAGCAACCGAAAGGGGACAGAGGGGAGCCCTAGGGCACTCAAGCATTTCTAAGGAAAAACTGGAAGCAGGGGTGGAATTAGCACATGAAACAGAGGGAATGACCTATGACATAGAAGGAAAATTAGGTCAGTATGGAATCCTATAAACCAAGTGCAGAAGGTGTGTAAAGGGGGGAGTGGTTGAAGACTTCAAAAGCTGAGGAAAGGCTAAGATGCATGCTTAGATTTAATCTTTGTCTTGGCCAGGGATCAATGGTGACAAGAGTCTTGCTGACAGAGTGGTAGAAACAAAAGCCCAGTTGGCGTGGCTAGCAGCCACAGAGAGGATGAGAGAAGGGAAGTGGGGCAAGACAGACTCACCAAGTTTTGCGGTGATGAAGAGGCACAGAAATGGGATGCCTAGAGGTCTACGAGGAGTTAAAGAGATACTAAGATTTGTTTGTACTAATGGAAAATGAACCAAATGAAAAGGAGGATAACATAATTGCAGAAGAAAAACAAGCTCAGTATGACCTGTGTGGTCATAGTAATATAAAACCTGAATACTTATATAACCCAACTATTAGGAAATTGTGGAGAATGGGAAGTACACATGTGTATGTAGGATAGAAAGCATAAGGAAGAGAGAAGGGCTAATTCTCTACCATCCACAGAGGGAAGTTAATAGTTAGTCTTTATACTGAAAGATTAAATAGTAGCAACTAGACAAAAAGTAAAAGGCATCCAAATTGGAAAGAAACAGGTAAAACTGTCACAATTTGCAGATGGCATAATAAATATAGAAAACTAAAGACTCCACTAAAAAACCATTAGAATAGAGGTGCCTGGGTGGCTCAATGGGTTAAGCCTCTGCCTTCAGCTCAGGTCATGATCTCGGGGTCCTGGGATCAAGCCCCACATCGGGCTCTCTGCTCAGCGGGGAGCCTGTTTCCCTCCCTCTCTCTGCTGCTCTGCCTACTTGTGATCTCTCTCTATCAAATAAATAAATAAAATCTTAAAAAAAGCCATTAGAATAAATGATTTCAGTAAAGTTGCAGGATACAAAACCATCATACAAAAGTCTGTTGTGTTTCTATACACTACTAATGAACTAGTGGAAACCAAAATTTAAAAAAAAAAACAATTACATCAAAAAGAATTAAACAGCTAGAAATAAATTTAATCAAGGAAGTAAAAGACCAATGCAAGGAAAACCATAAGAAACTGATCAAAGAAACTGAAGATGTAAATATATGGACAGATACTCTGTGCCCACGGATTGGAAGAGTATCATTAAAATGTCATACTGTTCAAAGCAATCTACAGATTCAATGCAATTACCAACAAAATTCCAGTGGCATTTACCAAGAGCCAAGAACATCCAATGGGGAAAGGACAGTCTCTTCAAAAATGTCATGCAGAAAACTGGACAGCCACATTCAAAGCCATGAAACTAAACCACAGTTTTACACCTACACAACAACTAACTCAAACTGTTGAAAGACATGAATTCATAAAAATAGGTGGTGAGCAACTTGACACCAGTCTTGGCAAGGGTTTTTGTTTGTTTGTCTGTTTGTCTGTTTGTCTTAAAGATTTTATGTATTTATTTAACAGAGAGAGATCACAAGTAGACAGAGAGGCAGGCAGAGAGAGAGGAGGAAGTAGGCTCTCTGCTGAGCAGAGAGCCCGATGCGGGACTCGATCCCAGGACCCTGAGATCATGACCTGAGCCGAAGGCAGCGGCTTAACCCACTGAGCCACCCAGGCGCCAGGGTTTTTGGTTTTAACACCAAAACCAAAGGCAACAAAAGCGAAAATAAATGTTATTTACTATATCAAACTAAAAAGCTTCTGCACACAAAGGAAACCATCAACAAAACAAAAAGGCAACCTACTGGATGGAAGAAAATATGTGCAAATAACATATCTGACAAAAGGGTTGATATAATATACAAAGAACTCCTGTAATTTGGGGCACTTGGGTGACTCAGTTGACTGGGCATCTGCCTTCAGGCTCAGGTCATGACCCCAGGTGCTGGGATCCAGCCCCCCGTTGGGTTCCTCGCTCAGCAGGGAGACCGCTTTTCCCTTTCCCTCTGCCTGCTGCTCCCCCTGCTTGCGCTGTCAAGTGAATAAACAAAATCTTAACACACACACAAAAAACAAAAACCCAAAACTCATGTAACTCAATAGCAAAAAAAGCAAGCAATCCAATTTAAAAATTGGCAGATCAGAACAGACATTTTTCCAAAGACACAGATGGTTAACAGACATGTGAAAAGATGCTCAACATCACGCATCATCAGGGAAACGCAAACCAAAACCCAATGAGATATCACCTCCCATCTATCAGAATGGCTATTAAAAAAATAAGCCATAAGTGTTGGCAAGGATATGAAGGAAATCCCTGTACACTGTTGCTGGGAATGTGAATTGGTGCAGCCACTATGGAAAACAGTATGGAGGTCTCTCAAAAAAAAAAAAAAAAAAAAAAAAAAACAAAAGTAGGGGCACCTGTGTGGCTCAGTAGGTTAAAGCCTCTGCCTTCAGCTCAGGTCATGATCCCAGGGTCCTGGGATGGAGCTCAGTAGGGAGCCTGCTTCCTCCTCTCTTTCTCTCTGCCTGCCTCTCTGCCTATTTGTGATCTCTGTCAAATAAATAAATAAAAATCTTTAAAATAAATAAATAGAAGTAAAATGACCATAAGATTCAGTAATTCTACTTGAGTATTTACCCAATGAAAATGAAAACACTAACTTGAAAGGAAGTATCTACCCCCATGTTCACTCTATCATTATTTGCAATAGCCAAGATACAAAAACAACCTAAGTGCCCATCAGTGAATGGATGGGCAAAGAAGATATGGTATATATACACAATAGCATATTTTTCAGTCAGAAAAAAAGAAGGAAATCTTGCCATTTGTGACAACATGGATGGACAAACCCTGAGAGCATTACGCTAACAGAAATAAGTCAAAGAAAGACAAATACTGCCATGTCACACTTACATGTGGAAGCTCAAAGTTTAAAAAGAAAGAAAAAAAGGAGTTCATAGTTACAGAGGAGAGTGGTGTTACCAAAGGCAGGAGTCGACAAAATGGGTAAAAGGAGTCAAAAGGTACAAACTTCCAGTTATAAAATGAGTCATAGGGAAGTAAGGTGGAACATGGTGACTCTAATTAATACTATATTCTAAATTTGAAAGCTGATAAGAATAGATCTTAGAAGTTCTTATCACACAAATAAAAATTGGTAACTGTACGATGGATACGATCAGACTTATTGCAGTGATCAATTCGGAACACAGTTGAACCCTGAACAACAAGGGTTTGAACTTCAAGTATCCACTTAAATATGGATGCTTTTTTTCCAATGAATACCATTCTGTTAGTGTATGTTCTCATTTTCTTAATAACATTTTCTTTTCTCTAGCTTATTGTATATTTTATGGTACACAGTGCATATAATATACAAAATATGTGTTAATCGACTGTTATCAGTAAGGCTTCTGGTCAATAGTAGGCTACTAGTAGTTAAGATTTTCGACAGCGTGGGGGTTAGTGCCCCTAATCCCCATGCTGTTCAAGGCTCAACTGTGTATAAAATTTTGAATCAGTACATTGTACACCTGAAACTAATGTTGTATTTCAATTAGAATTCAATTTTTTTAAAAAAGGAATTGCAAGGAAAATTAAGATCTATGAAAACCACTACCAAAGCAACAGCTACAGAAGTTGAAAATGAGAGCCCCGGGAAAGCAAACATGGAAAAAAGGCAGCTGCACACCGTAGTTCTTATAAATAAATCCTAAAGTACTGTTTCCTTAAACAATGTGCATACATAATATTTTTATTTGTATAAGTTTTAAAAACTTTAAAAAATGTGTTTGCAAGAAAACTTCAGAGGGTTAGAACATAGATCTAGACTGTGTAAGGGTGAGAGAAGACATAACGTGAGCAGTAGATAGTACAGGTGTGGTGAGATCAATAGTCTGGAGGCTTCGACAGGATGAGAGAACTGTGAAGTAAACTGGAAAGATGAAATCTGGGTAAGACTGAGGTGGGCTGAAAGAAGATCTCAAAGGTGCAACAGTAGCTGAGTGAGCACATAAGCAGATGCCTGAGGTAAAAAAGATCATTGGAGCTAGGATGGTGGATGATAAACCATGTGCTTATTGAAATATTCAAGAATGAAAGCAAGGGTAGTGGAGGAAAGATGGAGAGCCACTGCCCTTTAACTTTTCCTCTAAAGTATTTTCTTTCTAAAACAGAAGAAGGTCAGGGTGCCTGGGTGGCTTAGTCAGTTAAGCATCTGCTTTTGGCTCACACCATGATCCCAGGGTCCTGGAATCGAAACCCAAGGAGTCTACTTCTCCCTCCCCCTGCTCTTGTGCTCTGACTCTCTTTCTCTCTCAAATAAATAAAATCTTCAAAAAATAAAGCAAGAGAGAAGGTGGAGAAAAAAGATGAAATATGTAAGTATAGAGGCCCTTATAATTTACAGAAAGAAAAAAACAAGTCCTACCAGTATATTTGTGGAAACTTCAGTAAATTAGAATATGTGAACTAATATTATTTATGCAGTGAATTAATTTGTTGAGCAAGGGAAGAAGAGATAGGTTGAGAACAGGAAGCGACATCAAGGGTATTTACTATAGAGGCAAATCTCGAAAGGTCAAAGGACAGCACTGATTGTCCATAAAAACTGCTCACATGGAAAGCCCTTACTCTTAACAATGCTAGATACTAGAGCTATTTATTCAAGGAATTCCTTTAATACATATAATCACATGTCATGGGTATGGGGTGTTTTCATATATACATTTATACACACACATATATATATTTATATGGATACAAAAAAACCCATAATTATCAACAGCACATATGGAATGTCAACAAAAAAGGAACTTAGGCCAGAGAAAGCTGAAACTGACAGGGACTTTTTACGCATTCTGAAAACAGGAAATGAGCAGACCTGCAGTAGACCCCAGGAAGGCTCAGCTATCTAATGTATCAGGTATTTCTGAAAACTAGGGTCAAGGGCAGAACTCACAACAGGAACACTGAAACTCTACCAGTAGCACTTGAACCCACGGATCTCTTCATAAAGAAGAAAAGACCTTTACAGTCTGGAGGGAACACAGAGATTCAGAGATTCAGGATTCCATGATTTAAGACTCCACAAACAGCTAAGGAGAGGACGATCTGCACTGAAAACAGAGGCCATCCAGGACTTCTTGGTGAACTTCTGACTTGCAGGCATTTTCGACACTTAATTTCCAGAGTCGGGGGGTTCAGGTTTATACCCCAGGAATTCCTTCCAGAGGAAAAAAGATCTGCCAAAAGAAAAGTACCACAGGATTCTGATACTTGGGAGTTCCTCCAGTGAAAAAGTGGCCATGTCTACACAGAAGTCCACTGGCTAACAAAACTGGACCATGCTCCCTGACCTCTCAGTCAAGTTTTTAAAGAGTCTCACTTTTAAAAATGAACAGAGTGTCAAGGATCACTAGATATCTGAAGAAAGATCTGAGCATGAGTCAGAGTCTGAACTAATCAGGTAGCAATGGAACCTGAAGGCAAAGAGATCGTGCAAGGGGAGGACGAAAACATCCAGGAAAATATAATGTCCCTAACAGGCCACAATGTTCTTTATTTAATACAAGAACAGAGCTTAAAATGAAAAAAATAGGCCATACAAAAGATAGGGAATCAAAATGGGTGTTGAATGAATGAATGAATGAATGAATGAATGAATAGGATTCTTCATTTCTGTAAACTAAAATACCATGGAGCAATGCCTTCAAATTTTGATGGGAAATATGTGCAACCTAGATTCTATAGTAAGACAAACTATAATCCAAATGTGCTAGTAGAGTAAACGTCATCAGATATGCAGAAGCTCCAGAAAAATGAGCTAGTAAAACAAGAAGAAAGATATGTGGACAAGGAAACAGAAAATCCAAACAGAGGAAGAAAAGAAAATCACCAGGGATGGTGAAAGCAAGTCACAAAGTGACAGCTGACCAACAGACCCAGATGGCAACCAAGCCAACAGAAGACAGAGAACACCAAGGAAAAAGAAAAGAACCTGCAGATCCTTAAGGTTAACAGATAACTGTCAAAGTTTGGGGAAGAAATTATGTGATAAAAGACTAAACCAAAAGGTAATAAAAAGTACTTACTAACTAGAGGAAAAATAAAACTTGTGTAAGAAAAGAAATGGAACATAGCATACCAAACAGCAGTTTGTGAAAAATATCTGCATGGTTAAATAATGCACACGAAGTCTTAATTCAAACAAAAATTATAATTGTATTGGAAGGATGGGGAAGGGGATAGTGTTAGGATAGCTATGGCTAGGAGGTATAAGAGCAAAATCCTCATTTTTTCACAGAAATAACTACAATGATAGTAAATCCAAAGCACACCGTGTTCCAGGCACAGATCTAAGTACTTCACCTCTACTAATTTAATCATCCTCATTGAAAACCTTGCTATTATTTTCACCCCCATTTTATATGTGAGAAAACAGAGACAAAGAGGTAACTTGAAGTGCTGGCTGGCTCAGCCTGTAAAGCAACCAACTCTTGATCTCGAGGTTGTAAATTTGAGCCCTATAACAGGTGTAAAGATAAAGAAAGGAAGGAAGGAAGGAAGGAAGATAAAGGGAGGAAGAAAGGGAGGGAAAGGAAAGAAAGAAAAGAAAAATTAAGTGACTTGCCAAAAGCACAATTAATTAACAATAAAGCCAAGAATCAAACCTCAGCAAATAGCTCCACAGTCCATGTTCATACCTACCCTAACAGCAGTTCTCAGAAAGTGTTTACACTCTTAAAAATTATTGAGAACACCAAAGGCTCTTAGTTCATGTGCACTATAGCTATCAAGAGTGTTTTAACAGGCTTTCCAGAATTGTGGCTACTCTTCCTTTCATGGAACATAAAACCCAAAGATTTCCTAAAAGTCAGTTGCAATGTCAAATATGAAATTCTATCAATGAACCTTCATATTCTGTGGGCTTGCAATTTGAGGGTATATTTTGCATGCACTGGTCATTAGGGAAATACTGATTCACTTACTTTTGCAGATCTTCCAAATGTTGACACCTTTTATTGTGTAGTATTAAAGAAAATCACATTCATTAATATCTCCACTGATCTTATCAGGAAAGTTTAGCTAGTGGGAAGTTCTCAAACTCATGGTGCTAAGCAGAATTTTTCCAAATTCTAATTTTCTCCTGAAAACTCGAGTTTTTTAAGCAACATGTTTTAAGAAACATTTCCATTTTTCCTTGAAGTGGCAGGTTCACTGTTCATTTCTGAAAAAACGTTATTCACATTTCCAAGTCTGACTAAGCATGATGACTGTCAGTCTTTCAAGTAAAAATGATGCTCCATGAAAAAAGGGGCCAGAGTTCAGATTATGGCTCAAAACAATTACACACATGATTTTTTTTTTTTTTTTTTTTTCAGAACATCCATCATACTTCTGTATGTAATTTGGAAGTGCCTGAAGCATACTTCCCATTTTAATCACACATAACACAAGGGTAGAGAATAAAATTTACAATGTTCACTGCATCATTATCAGGGATATTAAGTGAACCTGGCATTATCATTCCCTGTGAAGGCTTAGGAGTGTGGAATAAAATGATAGCTTGGTGCCTTCAATCTTACCTACCATTGCTTCTGTGCTGTGAATGCAAACATAGTGGGAAAAGGAAAACACCTCTGTGCTATTACAAAAACCTGTTTTAACCTCACAGACCTCTTGAATGGGACACAGAGCTCCCCGGGATGGTCAGATAATCTCTGAGAACGACTGCACTATGTAGCCTTGTGCACAGTGTCTAAAACTGAAAAATAAAGAAGTGACAATAAAGTACATTTTAAAATAGGAAGGCCTGGGTCGCCTGGGTGGCTCAGTGGGTTAAGCCGCTGCCTTTGGCTCAGGTCATGATCTCAGGATCCTGGGATTGAGTCCCGCATCAGGCTCTCTGCTCAGCAGGGACCCTGCTTCCCCCTCTCTCTCTCTGCCTGCCTCTCCGTCTACTTGTGATTTCTCTCTGTCAAATAAATAAATAAAATCTTTTAAATAAATAAATAAAATAGGAAGGCCAGTACCAAAAGAGACAATATAAATAGCTGTCCTTCAAGAAGGGGAAGCATTAACTGTGTCTTTCATAGACACAGTTGTACACTATTGACTTTTTAGGAACATGGATTATTCTTATAAAAATCCGCAAAAATAGCTATATCCTTCCTCATCAGAAGACAAGTAATTTTTTCCTTTTCGTCAGGTTATCCCAAATATATTTTGTCCTGGGGGAACTCTTACTCCTACATTCCAACATGCAGGAGTCAAAAAAAATGAAGATGCTTCAAGAATAAATATTAAAAGAAAAAGGTTGGAAAACACTACCTCGGGGCACCTGGGTGGCTCAGTGAGTTAAGCCTCTGCTTTCGGCTCAGGTCATGATCCCAGGGTCGTGGGATGGAGCCTGCGTCGGGCTCTCTGCTCAGCGGGGAGCCTGCTTCCTCCTCTCTCTCTGCCTGCCTCTCTGCCTACTTGTGATCTCTGTCTGTCAAATAAATAAATAGAATCTTAAAAAACAAAACACCACCTCACTTCATTGTAGAGAAAAACATCAACTGGCAAAAACAAAACAAAACAAAAAACCCTGCAAAATAAAATAGCTCCTCTAGAAAACCATTTCTATCCAGGATTTCCTGATTTTTAACATAGCCATGCTCAACATCACTATCAATGAAAACTGAACACTCGCCGTAAAGACGAGTATAAAACATTACCTCCCCAGATCCAAAAACAGATGAGATGCACAAGAAGGTAGAAACACCATATGAAAGCTTCGTAAGAGAATTCATGACAGAAGTTAGAAGAATACCATACCAGAAAAGGGGAATTCGGTGTCAAAGGAGACTTCTCTGCCTTCTTTAAACTCCGCTGCTGAGCAATGAAACGAATAAGATGGTTTGTTTCAGGAGAGCCCCGAGCACCGATTGTAGAACGTCGTCTGGATTTTTTAAGGTAGGATGAGGACTTTCCTATAACGAAAACTGTCTTTTACATTGGAACAAAACAAGGCTATCATGAGTAATCATGTACTGAATTCCCTGTAATATACCAACCTAAAAGAGAACATGAGAAGCACCTATTACGGAAATCTAAATAGAGAATTATAGAGGAAGTTATTCACACATCATCAGATGGATAGGGATCTTTGTTTATTGATTTATTCCATGCTTCTGGAAGTGCCTGGCACATAGAAAACGCTGATCAGAGAGTTGTGGAATGAGCACATGAACACATATTTTGATAGTTCTCATTTTTGTTTTATATTTCCTGCACACAGGAATGGGTAATGTCTAGCTTTGGACTAATAACTTCTCTTTTTTCGGAATTAGTCTGTCTTATCCCCAAGAACTGAAAAGAAAGCTCTCTCCACTTTGGCACGTGCACTCCCATGTTCTCAATTTTCAAAATCATTTTTCTCTGAGAAACCAATCCACCTTCCACACACTATGCTGCATTCGGGCCACATGCTAAAGAGCACAAAATGAATCCAGTTTTTCCTTTAAAGGCTTATAGATAATGTTCTTGAGAATGGAAACAGAATGGCACATCACTGTGTCTTGTCTACATCATGCATTATTCAGTCTAGTGCCCTCTGACTTTTCAGCCTTCCTTCACCTTCTACTTCTAAATACTCTTCTCCAATCTAATCCCAGTTTCACGTTTATTTCCTCTCTTAGCTAAATCAGACTTCACAGATGAATTTCATTTCTACTCCTTGCAGATTCGTCTGAGTCAACTTTGCTTGTGATTTTGAAAGAGGCATATCCAATCTTTCTTAATAGCTCTTCAACTTTCTTCTATTTTTGCCATATGTAAGCATAAAATTTATTACTACTTAGAGGAGTCAGGTCAAAAAATGATTCACATGTGTATTCTTTCCCAGTCTGAGCACAGGGCACATTGTTGAACATTATGCTGCTTGCCCTGGGAACCGAATATTCTGCTATGCTAGTTGCACCGTGCATATTCACAGAAATCTCCCTAACAAAACATTTGTAGAGTCAAAGTAATGGGAGAGGGTAGATTAGATGCACAAAACTGCGTTAGTTATTTTTAAACTTCAAAAGCACTGCAATAAACTTCTTTTACCTGAAGAGTTCTTTACAAAGCTTTCAGGTGTAATTCCCAATTGCTCTACTGTTACTGTGGAAAAGTCCAAAGGTGACTTGAAAGTATCCAGTGTGCAACCATTAGGAGTCACTTCAGGTTCATGCTTCTGAGGAGTTACAAGATTCCCATTTCCCAAAATGAAAGAGGAATTTTCTGAAACAGACAACATGTTGTGAGGGCCAAACATCATTATGAAATCAAACACCTAAACCTCACATTTTACAAGGAGGCAACAGATCACTACATACCATCATCACGAAGAGCAGGCTCCTTGGTTTCAAGACGCTCGCTGTCTTTGGGGTTGCTATCCATCTTTAAAAAAAAAAAGCCATTTCCGAGATTAAAGATTTAATCAAGATTCTCATTCAAGACTGAATTCTAATCTATACACAATCTATACAGGCATGAAAATAGAGGCCAAGCGGGTATTTTGAGGGCTTTTCAAAAAGACAAATGCAGGAAACTGCTGTTGGGGAATGCAACAAAGCAGACCTCCCACTAGAAGCCAAGGCTTTTCAACCTTGGCGAACATCTGAATCATCTGGGTACCCTGTTACAGACACAGCTTTGCGGATTCCCAGAAATTCTATTAAGTAGGTCTGGCGGGGCTCCAGGAAACCTGCATTTTAGAAAGCACGCGGGGGGTCCGGCTCGGGTCTCAGGAGGACCACCATCTCCGTGGAGCAGGATAAGTGAGAACACGCTTTTGAGAAGCACGGCCCAGAAGCAGCTCTGCAGGACCAGGGCCCCTGCCCTACCTCTCACTCCCGCAGCTGGGCTCTCCTCCCACTGGGTGTATTTGCAACGTTCCACCGCCCGAGTGTCGTGCAGGGGCTGACGGTTCGCCCGAGAAGGCAACTGTCAGCAGCCAAGCCGGCCGCCGGGAGCTGCCTCGTCCGGCCCGAGGAACTCCGACCCAGCCGTCCGCGATCCCTACCTTCTCCTCCGCCGGCCGCTGCCCGCCACCCGCCGCCAGATTCAAATCGCCGGCCCCGCCTCCCTGGCGTCGGCGTTACTCCAGGAATCTCTACGCCGCGGCTGTCCACACGTGTCCACGCGCACCCCGAACTCTCCCGGGCCTGTATCTAGTCCTCCCAGGACCAGGAGTGGCTTGGTGAGCTCGAGAGAAGCCACCACTAGCTGCGGGTGACGCGCCAACCAGAGAGAGGGGCTGCTAATCTGTATCCAGGGGGGACTACTTTCCGTGAGAATCTCGCGGAAGAACCCTTCGGTTAGCGCCTTAGCTCCGCCCTCGCTTTGCAATTGGATGCTGCAAACTTCGAAAAGAATCACTGGGCCAATCCTGGTGGAACGACGGGCGGGCTCTTGCCCAATCATCCAGTCCGGACAGCGGCCATTTAGTCCGTGGTTTGAGAGAGTGGGCGGAGGCGCTGACTTGTATGGGTCCCCGTTAGCGCTCCACCTCTTTCCTTCCAACCCCGCCTCCCCATGCAGATGAGCTCTACCTGGTATGGGGTTTGCGCCTGCTCAGTAACGCCTAGAGCCGCCGTTCGGCTCCAGGTTGTGCTGATTGGCTGATAACCCTTCCCGTCTGCAAGACTGCAACCTCTCTTCCCTCCCTCCACCTGGGCTGGGTTAGTATGAGCCCACCCAGTGCAGGGCGATAATTGGCTGAGTTCTGGCCGGCGCTGCCGGTTGATTGGTGGAGCTTAGAGTCAGTCTGGGAGAGGTGGGGGAAGGGTCCCAGGCTGGCTGAGGAGCCCAGGGGCGGGGTGGGAAGGGAGGACCGGCCAACCCTGGGGTGTGGGACCGAGAGTGCGTGCGAGTGTGTCTCTGTAAGAAAAGGAAGGTGGCGAAGGGAGGAGAGTCCGAGTGGGTGGAGGGAGGGGTAGGGCGGGAGAAGAAAAAGGTGGGAGGAGAGCCAGGTGGGAGGGTGGCGACTCACTCAGGACCCAGTGGGGGCAGCGCGATGAGGCGGGTGACCCTGTTCCTTAACGGCAGCCCCAAGAATGGAAAGGTAAGGAGGTCGGTAGGAGGCTGGCCGCCTGTGGGGGGAGAGGGCAGCGGAGCGCGGAACGGGCTGGCAGGGCAGAGGGCTGAAGTTGGGGAGAGCGGCTGGGAGGTGGGCGTGCGCCGGGGTGGAGGGCGTCCGGGAGGTGAACGTCGGGTTCCCGCGGCCTCCTCCCAACCCGCGGGATTCCTGGCCGGAGCCTGCCCTTCGGCTCCCCCGCCGCCCTGGGGGCCAGCGCAGGTCAGCTTGTGCTTTATCGTTCCCTCGTCCAGGTGTGGGTCCTGGAAAGCGGAGGACTCGGACGGCGAGGGGAGGGCCGCTATCACCTGAGCGCTTGGTGCTGGTGTTCCTCTTTCCACTTCCTCCCCGAAGACCCTGCTGCCCCCCACCCTGGCTGTAGAAGGGCGCGCGTTGCCACCTTGGTGCTGACTAATGGTCTGCTCCAGAAAGTGGTGGTTAACAACTAAGGCAGACTCGGAAGGTTGATCAGGTAGAAAGAATAAAATTGTCTGTCGGTGGCTAAGTCAAGTATCCTTCTGTCCTAGGGCGAATAGAAGATTGAAAATTAAGGACATTTGCGTGATGGTTCCTACCTCTCTATCTTGTAGGCGCCCCAAGCCCCGCCGCCGCCAAACTTACGTACTCACTTTTTTATTTTGCCTTGTTTTATTTTACTTAGTTCCTTAGAAGACTGTCACAATGGACCAAAATGGGTTGATTTGATTACTAGTTGCTGTGTTAGGCCTTTGTTGAGGGTGTGGTACCAAATGTTTTTTTCCAAGGCTGGAGCAAGCCAAAATGAATCCTGTTCCTTCTCAAGCCTCTTGCCCCACCCATGGAACTTGTTCGGCTTCTTTGGAAAATTTGACTGTTCAAGGCAGACATTTATGATGTGGCTAAATGACATCTAGAAGTAACTATGCCTTAGAGTCTAAGGTAAAGGTAAATTGACCTCCCTATATTATTTGCCAGAATACAATACTTCGTTTCTTGCATGTTTTGGAAACAGTACGTTTTTAAATAGTGTAATTGTGCCCCGGTATAAAAAATGGTTTTCGAACTACTCTGAAATTTTAAATAAATCTGCTCCAAAAATTTGAACCACGTATAGTTTGTTGACTATAATTTTGTGTAATTCTGATTTTAGAGATTTAATATATAAAAACAACTGGCATATATTCAAGTTCTTGAGTTTTCATAAATATTACTTCAAAATATACTTCACAGGGCTCATACTATTTCTGACCATTAACTTTCTAAACCTGTTTGTCTGTTAGCTACTAATAATCTAAAACTTACATTGTTACTGGAAGAAAAAATTAGTATAGCCAAACAACTGTAATATGTTCTCAAAAACAGACCTTTGGTTGACCTTTTTATCTAGCATCTTTTTGTTTCTCTCTGAAAGACAAGATGTTTAGACTCAGTCATAAATATTTAACTGTGCTCTAATTCTCCTCTGAAACCATTGGATTTTGTTCTTTCAAAGATCGGTATGTTAATCTTACCATATATATTTTAAAGCTATCTCGTTTTGACCAGATTAGGTTTTGGGGTTTAAATTTTTAAATTTTTAAAAAATATTTTGAAGGAAGTCTCAAAACATTGAAAAAAAAACCACATCTCAAGTAAATAAAGATAAATATATTTATGTTGTGAAGATCATAAAGACCCAGACTGGAGAAAGAAACTAGTATGATTCAATATTAAAAACAGATCATACTATAATCCTTACTACTCAATTAGAAAACATATTCTTTGCCAAAGTTCTAAGTGTTTCCTCTCTATCCAGCTGATTAAAAAAAAAAAAAACCACTGTAATTACTCTTATTTGACAAAAGAGCACAGAATACGTTAACAGCTTGCATGTTTATGTAAATAAGGTGACTAGAGTTAGCCAGGATTGGCATGATCATGGCACGATGTTCATGAAAGACATGCTGAAACAGAGCACTACTATTAGAGTTTGAGTTCCCATCCAGCAGCTGGAGTATCTGTCGCTTTCAGTCTCTCCTTATTAACCTACCTTCTATTTTTGCTTCCTGTTCTAAACTAAAAGATCAGTGTCTGTTTTTTCAAATAAGTTTCCCTCCTATAAAGCTGCTTCTGTGGTTGCCAGACGGGGCCCTAAAACCTGGGCTTGGAGAGGCAGAGAGTTACTGCAGGGAACTACATCATATGTTTACCGTGACTCTTCTATATACTGAATGAACATTAAGTGTCACTAGTACATGCTTTGATGTTGTGGTTGTAGAGAGGGCTGTGCGTGCTCTAACACAGTGCTTGCCAGAGTGAGGTGGTACACCACAGAGGGTGTGCAAGAGGAGCCAGGGGAGTTTAAGAAGAAATATTACACTTTTTATTTATATTTTTACCTGGAAATATATAACTATATGAAAACTTGATTTTTTAATCCGTAAAGACACATGTTTTCCATTACTGAATGTGTCAGGTGGTCTCAAGTCTACTGAGAGAAGGAAGTGCGTTCATATGTGAAAACTTCTTCCCCAGTTGGTTCATATTGGTGTATTGTGATAAACTGAAGCATACAGTGCAGGTTAAGATTGCATTATCCAGGTTTTTTGTTTGTTTTTTAAGATTTTATTTATCTATTTGACAGAGATCACAAGCAGGCAGAGAGGCAGGCAGAGAGAGGAAGGAAAGCAGGCTCCCCACCAAGCAGAGAGCCTGATGTGGGGCTCAATCCCAGGACCCTGGGATCATGACCTGAGCTGAATGCAGGGGCTTTAACCCACTGAGCCACCCAGGCGCCCTGCATTATCCAGTTTTAACTAAATTAACCTTCACCAAAATGCCAAGTGACTTTAAAAGATTCCTTCAAAGCTGCAGACTGAAGACTTACCTGAACACAAGTAAGCAATGAGAAGATGGCAGAGCTACCACTTCTCCAAATATAAACCATGAGATTTGGAAAAGAAAAAAAAAAAAAAAAATCTCTGAACCTAAGAAGTCCAAAGTTGTCAGGGTTGGTTTTTGTTTGGTTTTGTTTTGTTTTGTTTTTTAAAGATTTACCTATTTATGTGAGGGCGCTCATGCACGTGTGCGAGTGGGGGGAGAGGCAGAGGGAGAGAATCTTTCAAGCAGACCCCCCACGGAGTGCCAGAGCACGAATTAGGGCTAAGTCCCATGATCCTGAGATCATGACCTAATCCAAAACCAAGAGTTGAATGCTCAACTGACTAGACCACCCAGGCACCCCCAAAAGGGCTGAATTTTAAGAAGACTATTTAAAGTCCTAATTAGTAGCTGTTTTTAACTGTAAGCCACTCCCTAAGTGTATATTGTTCTTTGAAACTTAAGCTGATGATGAGATGAGGTCACCCTAATTAGCAAGATGTTTAAAAATATTTTCCAGTATATGAAGACAATAAGATGTTTTTCTTTTCCTTTCTTGTTTGTTTTCAGTGTTAAAAATCAATTTTACATTTTGGCATGATTTCCCTAAATTTAATGATATTTAGGGGATACTTACCAGCCAGCAGCATATTGAAAGTCAATAAAGATCCTCATTTGGGAAATCATGTGTTTTTTCTGACCGTGGCATAAACTTTATATATAAGTAAATCAATATACAATACAAATGTTTGAGCACATGCCCAAAAATGTTTTACTGATGGGGTACATAATCAAAAATGTTTGAAGGCCATACTTCTAAAAAATTGGGATCTTCAAATTTGTTTTTTTTTTAGTTGCTCCAAAAGGATCAGTGTATCCTCTCATCCTTTCTCCATATGCCTCAGAATTCCCATTTTTCTCTTTTTAATATTCTCTGTAAATAGCATTAAGGAATTTGAAATGAGGACTCAGACATCTGAATGTTGTAAGTGGCTTCTGAATAACTAATGTCAGCTCAAAATTTCTGTAAATTTTGAACAAGAGTTGCTTTAACTTCAGAATATTTAGTAATAGGCTGTGCAAGTCACAGACCTTTTTATATCTTATTTTTTCAGCCAGAACTTACTGAGTACCATCTTGTACAAGGAACCATGCCAGCTCACTGCAGACATAATGGGATGTGAGATAGGTCTTCTATACTGATGTTTACACTCTTTATCCAGGACATAAGTGTTTTCTTCTGGCTTTGATATTAGGTCAGAAATGTTGTTAATATAAAGTATCCAGATTTAAATCCATTATATTAAGTTGAAGAAAGATGAAATCTATGTGATCTTTGCCTATTGAGATCTAAACATTAAGAACTTTGCTCTTCAGCTTTAAAACATTTAAAAAATACATTTGATACATATAAAGAATATTAATATGCATAATACTTAAGAGGAAAATAACATACCAAATATCAGTAAACCTGCCACACAACATAAGAAAAAATATATTACCAAAACTTAATGTGCTTATTCACTTTCCTATCCCCCTGCTTCTCTGTGAAGTCAGCTAATTTCATGAATGCTGTATTTCCCTTTGCTCTGTGTCTTTAGTAGTTCAGTTATAGATAGTTATATATATATTTTTAAATTTGCTATATACATCTTTAATAGATATAACTGATCTGTATAGCTATATATAACTGAACTGTATATTTGTCATCTTTGGGACATATCCTAAATAGATGTCATATGTAATATCTTTGGACTTATATTTTTCATTTCAATATATTTTCATTCAATAATATTTCTAAGATTATATCCATAATGTTACACATAGATTAGTTATTTTTGTGGTTTATAATAGTCCATTGATTACAAGCACTATCCCATTTTATCCATCCTCCTGTCAGTGGACATTTGGGTTGTTCTTTTCTTTATATTTTGCTATTAAATTAACAGTGTTGCCATGAATATTCCTGTGTAGGTATCCTGGTGCACACATGCCAGCATTTTTCTAGGGCAGTGGATGGCAAACTTTAGCATGCATTGGGATTCGTTGAAGAATGGAGAAAACACATTGCTGGGTTCCATCCTCAGTGCTTCAGATTCAGTAGATCTAGGGTGGGGCTAAGAATTTGAATTTCTAACATATTTTTAAGGTGAGTCTAATGCTGCCAATTAGGGACCACCCTTTTTTTTTTTTTTTTAAGATTTTATTTATTTGAGAGAAAGAGAGAAAACATGAGCAGGGGGAAGGGCAGAGGAAGAATCTGGCTCCACTCTCCTACCCTTTGCTCTGTTGGGGCTCCATCCTAGATCCCAGTACTCCAGGACCATGACCCAAGGTGATGGCAGCTGCTTAGCCTACTAAGCCACCCAGGCACCCCTAGGGAACACATTTTTGAGAACCAATGCTCTGTGAATATAAGTTGTACTAACAGTTGACCCTTCAACAATATGCATTTGAACTGCACAGGTCCACTTATGTGTAGATTTTTTTTTTTTTATAAATAACGTATAGTACTATGAATATATTTTCTCTAGCACACTTTGATATAAAAATAGAGTAACATAACTTAAACATTATGTGTTAATTGACTATGTTATTGGTATGACTTCTGGTCAATAGTCGGCTATTAGTAAAGTGTTCGAAGAGTCAGAAGTTCTATGTGGATTTTACACATCCTCTACACAGGAGAGGGGGAGTTGGTGCCCCAAAACCCTGCATTGTTCAAGAGTCAACTGTGTTGGGTGTTAGGTATATGAATGCTTAATTTTTTTAAATGCCAAATTGTTTTTCAGAGTTATTGCAATAATTTTATATCCCACCAGCATTGCATAAACCTTCCCACTGATCCACATCCTCCTCAATGCTTAATATTCTCAATACTTTTCAATATTTAATATTTTAATATTTGCCTTCTTGACCTAAGGTTATGTTCTCTTTTTTAGGAACAAAATAACTTTAAAATATGTGGAATTTAAGAAACAAGACAAAGAGGAAAGGGGAAAAAGAGAAGCAAACCAAGAAACAAACTTAACTATAGAGAACAAACTGATGGTTATCAGAGGGGAGGCAGGATTGGGGGGATGTGTGAAATAGGGGATGGGGATGAAGGAGTACACTTATGATAAGCACCAGGTGTTGTATGCAAGTATTGAATCACTCTGTCAAACACCTGAAACTAATGTTAAACTGTTAACTAACTGAAATTTAAATAAAAACTGCCCCCCCCCCATTTTAGTATTGAACTAAAAGTGTAGGTAGAGTAAATTGAATTCTGTGTTTGGTAATTGTGATTGATGGTTTGGTTGAATAAATCAGCCTGCATAAATTGAATAAGTATTTTTTGATAGTATATTAGTTAATAGATAATATGAGCATAAAGAAAAATGCTTTATGTACATTTTATGTAATTTTTAAATTTGAATAACATAGGTTACAATTTGAAAATGGTGTTTAAAGGCAAATTAAAACTCACTAAACTGATATGCCCTCCTAGACACAGTATAACATTGGCTTTCCCAGTTGGTATATGGCTTTCACTTGTCTTGGGGTCTGAAATTTAGAAAGGATTAAGTTAAATAGTAGCATAATATGGTGATCATTAACTTAACTAGAAGCACTTCTCAATTTACTCCATAGAATGTTTCCATTCTAAGTATAGTGCCTTATTTATTAAAGTGGATAATCCCAGTAACTTGGGAACTCCAGGTCCACCCTGGGGAGCATACCACACAGAAAGCAAATAACCATTCTTAGCATGATCATTTTATAAATGCTTGGCCTCTCTGAGGACTAAAATAAGCTTAGTGTATAACAAAGCTCATATCTATGATATACAGGATTTTCATTGCTACTTTCTCCCCAACAAAGCTGTTACATAAGGAAAGGTACATGAGCCAGTCTATTGGAGACTTTCTTATCAACTTAAAATGTTTTCCAAGCCTATCACATTTTTATGTTGGTACTTATATATTTTTAAATTAGATATTCTGATTGGTTCATATGAAAGACAGATTTCAAATATATGTTTACAATATAATTCCATCTTATTTGTTAGTATGCTTAAGAAAGTAAAGCTAAAGTGATCTAATTAAAAAACAAATGCCAAAAATGCCCTCCAAATGAAAAATAAGAGTGGTAGCCCAACTTGAGAGCAGTTTTCAAATCTACAGAACTGTGAGATTTCTTGCAATAATTTCACTACTACTTTCTCTAATTGCTAGCCTTTTGATTATTTCATTTAGAGGAAAGTGTGAGTTGCATAACATCAATACATTAAATTTTCCTCCATTTTGTGATAGGGCTGGTTGAGGGAGAGGAGTGAAAAGAAATGTTGGGGGAGAAAGTTGATGTTCTATCTAGCAAGGAGAGGATAATGTCAAATCAACTAAAGCCATGTAAAGATATATAAGAAGCAAAGGTCAATTAAAAACTTCTTACATAATGGCAACTATGAAAAGAATGCTGAAATTGGAAAGGATTTTCTTACTCTCCCCTGGCAGTTTCCAGGCTGTAAAAGTTGATCCTACATTTGCTTTGGTCAGTCTCTTGGGCTTCTATGCTTTTGATTCTTTTCAGTTTTCTCTCCACACCCTTTCTCTGCCCAGATGGGTTTGCTGCACGTAATGCCTTATGTTTTTTCTCTTCCTTTTCTCCCAGGAACATGTATCTGCAGTAACAGAATTCCAGGCTCTATTACAGAGGCGAAAAAATGATAGGAAATAAAGGAGACACATTTTATTCAGGTTTCAGTTATGTATGGCATGTCTGCTGTGTTGAGACACTGCCAAGTGCTTTCCATTATTTTTTTCGAAACCATGGCAAGATATACATAACATAAAAGTTACCATTTTAGCCATTTTTAAGCATATAGTTCATTGGCATTAAGTACATTCACCCCTACTTCCAGAACTTTTTTATCATACCTAGTAGAAACTACATACAAACAATGACTTTCCAATTCACCCTCTCCCCTGGTAATCTTTATTCTACTTTCTGCCTCTATGAATTTGCCTATGTCATATAAGTGGGATCACATAATATTTGCCCTTTTATGTGTCTGGCTTAGTTAGCATATGGCTTCAGGATTCATATATATTGTAGCATATATCAGAATTTCATTCCTTTGAATAGCTGGATAATATTCCATTGTGTGTATTTACCGCATTTTGTTTATCCAGTCATCTGTTAAGGACAGTTGGATTGTGTATGACTTTTAATCCACCTACATCCCATTAAAATTGTGCTTGCCTACAACTCTTCCCTAGAATTCACCAGCTTGCTATAGTTATCTGTCCTTTCATCTTTATTAACCAAGAGAAGACAGTTGGGAATCTGGGTACTCTGCCATGAAGATTGCACACTTCCTTATTGGCAAACAATTCCCTCTATACCCTGCTATTCATTGCATTTATTTAACTGAAACTTCAGGGTCTCCTAAACTCCAGTCACTGGTAAACAAAGGATCAGCCTTGTTTCTTATTTCATAAGGCACTTTGATCTAGTATCCTGTGGGAAGTTGATTGGCTGTTCATTCTTCATGTTCAGCCCCTCATCTATGTTTTATTCTTAATTTTCAGTGATCCTAACTGATAATGGTAATGCTATACAAATCAGTCACTGGGAGCCCATAGTTAAAATTATATTGTAGCAAAAACAACTTAACTACATGTAGAGATTCTCAGCCTCCCCACCTATGCATTTGCATTGCTCCTACATCTATCAGACTGTGCCTGATGTAAAGCAGAAGAGAACAATTCACTGTGTCCCAGCTGTTGGCTGTATTTAGAATTAGCTAAAATCTGGCTTTTATAATATCAGTAGTTACTGAAGAATTAAATGAAGTGGGAAGTTGTTACCTTTCACATGGTGATTGATGTAGTGAATGGTATCATAAACAGTAAATATTCCTATTTTTAAAATAAACCATTCCTATAACAAAGGAATAACATAAAAGCAACATTACAGAGGTCTCAGGCACTTGGCTAAGCTCATACCATGCAGTAACTCATTTCATCCTCATGATCTGATGTTGGTGTGACTTTTATTCCCTTTTGGTTAAAGCAACAGAAGCATGAAGAAGTTAATTTGTCTCATGTCGACAGCTAGAGGATGTCAGAATCTACATGCAGGTGTGGGTCTGTCTTCAGAACTAGAGTGTTATTTAACATACATAAGATAGTAGACTATTTTCATGCAGAGATGATTTCTTACACTCTAATTTTGGATCTCAGCAATATTAGATATATGAACCTCTCAAGATCTCCTTTTATTGATAGTCTGATTTTTAGTCCTGTTTATAGTATGGTGGTTTATAATTTGTAAATAATGAAATTCATTATATAAGTTGTCCAAATTAATCTGGTGTGTTCACAGGTGGTCGCTGTGTATGGAACTTTATCTGATTTGCTTTCTGTGGCCAGCAGTAAACTCGGCATAAAAGCCACCAGTGTGTATAATGGGAAAGGTGGACTAATCGATGATATTGCTTTGATCAGGTAACCTTCACCTTCTTATAAGCTGTCTACAGTGTTCCCTCAGCATCTTGGTGCTCTGCTGTTTCCCTTAGGCAGTAGTTTAATTACTGGTAAGAATACAGAATTTTGGCAAATGATTGCCTAAAATTTGCTCTTTAGAATTTAAGTAATTTAGACTAATACTATATGGTAGAAGATCCTCAGTACATTCCAGTATTCTGATAGTCTTTCTGCATATTTCATACATGGAATTTTTTTCTTTCTGTTGCTAGAGGTGGATCTAATAGGATATGCAATTCAGGAGGGGTGTCAAAATTTATTTTGGTATTACAGAATTGATGTACTTACATTAACTCATGACTTGATTGCCTCTGAACCTGTGTTTTTGTAAGATAAATTTAAAATGTTGATCCTTCTCTACTTGTTACACAAATAGTCCTCACAGCAAATCAGGCCAGTTTGCTAAATGACTAATTTACACAGTTCATCAAAAATCAATTTGTCGGGGCGCCTGGGTGGCTCAGTGGGTTAAAGCCTCTGCCTTCGGCTCAGGTCATGATCCCAAGGTCCTGGGATCGAGCCCCGCATCGGGCTCTCTGCTCAGCAGGGAGCCTGCTTCCTCCTCTCTCTCTGCCTGCCTCTCTCCCTACTTGTGATCTCTGTCAAATAAATAAATAAAATCTTTAAAAAAAAAAAAAAAAATCAATTTGTCAAATGACCAATTTGCCCAGTGTTTTCTAGTTGTTAATTTCACCACATTTTAAAAAAAAATTTATTTATTCATTTGAGAGAGAGAGTACACAAACAGCAGGAGAGGCAGAGAGAGAGAGAAGAGAAGCAGGCTCCCCACTGAGGCAGCCTGGAACCTGATGTGAGGTTCAGTCCCAGGACCTGGAGATCATGATCTGAGCCAAAGGGACACCTACCCATCTTAGCCACCCAGGCACCCCTCACCACATCTTTTCTACTTCTTTTCCCACTGGCTTATAATTTGGGTTTGGCTAATACCCCGTTAGCATGTTTCAAAATTCAGATGCCTAGAACTTTTGACTCTGAAGACATGCATTTTTTTAATGTTAGAAATCTGATTGATCTCTTTAATTTTATATGCTCCTGCTTATTGTTTAGTTCATTTCCTAAGAATGCTTTGAATTTCATAAACCTTACAAGGACCTACTTTGGTAAAAACTTGCTAAATAAAGTAGAGCTTTAAGTAGGGTTAACTCACCAGTGATCACCACCATAGTGATTTTTTTTTTGGTTCGGTTTTGTTTTGTTTTTAAATATCCCAGGCAGATATGTCTCCTTAAAACAGATTAGTTTACCTCATTCCATCCTCGTAGGATCATAGAATTTTGAAGCAAGAAGAGACTTGAGAAAGAAAATAGGAATGAATGCTAAGTACTGACTCTGCCCAAGTCACTTCCATTTAATTGGCAAGACATGGGATTTTTCAAAATGATGGTATGAAGATAATGATGCGCTGAATTACAGTGCAAAAATACAAAGCTAATTCAAAGTTTAGTTTTCATTTAAACTCCGGTCAGAATGACCTTTCAACATAATATACTGCTTTTGAAGGTAATCGCTTCTAATCTCTTCATTTTATAAATGAGGAAACTAAACATCTGAGAAGTTCAATGTCTTACCTGGGTCACACCGTTTAGCAGTTGATTTTTGTTAATGAGAAGAAAACAGATGTTCATACTAGTCTTAAGTTAATTGGCATAGTGATTAAGTAGAAGAGATTGTAGACTTAAAAGATAGAGCTTTAAAATCCAAATCAATTAGAATTTCTAAATTTTTCAACATCTGTCTCCCAGCTTCTTTCTGTTTTGATAGATAATTGAGTCTCATTGTTGGATGATTTGCATCAAGCTAAATTTCTCCTTAACCCAGATGCTGCCTCTAAGAAACATTTAGTGTATTCCTGTGATGCCTTATAGGAAATAAAAATTTCTGCAACATAGAAGGTCAGAACTGAAGCCTTCTGAACTAGAAAATATCTACTTGATTAAGAACTGGTGGCTCACAGTATAATCTCTAATCATTTATTTGCGCAAATAGATATTTTGAGGTAGGGGAGGAGAATATGCACTGATAATCTAGAATTTTGGATTATATGCAATCATTTTACCTTTGGGTGTGTGGTGGGTGTTAATGAGTTTTTATAGCAGAGTTCTGATTGCAATTTTATTCTTCCTAGATGTAACATAAAAATGTATTTTCATTTCCAGAGCACAGAGCAGCTGATGATTTAGAAGAAAAACCCAATAATTTATTTAGGGTTATAGAATTAAAGTAAAAAAAGAAGAGTTGGCAGTGCCTTTAATCATATCCCTTGAGCATGAGAATATGTTCTCCAGTTGATAAGAAAGCTGTGAGTTCACAGGATTTGCATAGTGGGTTTTGTTTTGTTTTTACCATTTTAAAAGTTCTTCCATGTGCAGGACCCTATTTGAATTTAAATTTAAAGACCCTTAAATCAAGAAGTTAAGCAAAGCACTGAAACTTAGTTTCTTTGCAATATAGACTGATAGCAAAACCTGTCTTCTACATAATTCTAAGGTATAGGTCCTCTAGTCAACTGATAATTAATGTGATTTCTGGATTTTGATGGTGGCTTTTAAATTTTGATTTTCCCAGGGATGATGATGTTTTGTTTGTGTGTGAAGGAGAACCATTTATTGGTAAGTGACTTCCTTACAAGCCAATTTTATCTGCCAAAATGAAAAAGATGGCAAATATTTTACATGCACTTACTAAGCTTAATTGAAAAGGATCTCATGGCAGCATTCAGATCTTCATACCTTTTTTTATTCTAAATTGGGTGTGTGTTGAAGTAAAGTTTTAATTTGAATTATATTATCATATTTTAGTGTGGATACCTCATCTTTTACATGCCTTTAAACTGCACTGAAATTGCATAGGTTCATCAAAAATGACATGGTAAGGTCATTTTGATTGTGAAAATACAACTTTTTTCTGATATGTTCTCCTTGAGAGTAATTGTCCCAATTCCTGTAAGTGTTAGGTTATAGAATTTTGAGTGTGCACTGCTTGCATAAGTTAGCATTTGACAGTCATTCACAGTGGCCATATCAGATCAGTCAAAATGACTTAATATCAACCACATACACAAACACATAGGCTACTTTTTGATTTGGAAGAAAGCTTATACAATTGTGCATCTCAAGAAAAAGAGCCTAAGGCTTAAATAACATCACTGTTCTTTAATGAGTATTTGATATATTTAGGTCCATACAATCTGACCCTGAATATTTAATGATTTGTGTAAGCCATGACAGTAATTGTATTTGGTGAGCAGAGGGAATTCTTAGGATCATCACACAGGCAGTTGCCAAATTAGAAGTAAGTACATTCTCTTCTCTGTCTTTATCTTAAGACGATGAGCACAAATTTTTCCACATCTTTTATCCATTAGCTTAACAAAGTATTTAGCAGGCAGTGGTCACTTAATTGGTTCATTGTACACATACAAACAAAAAGTAATCAAATAATGTTTTTGTCTTACCATTATGAACTTCTGGATTTAAAAATATTTGGTATGTTTTCATGCTTTGCGTTTATGGATGCTTACATTGTTTTACATTTGACTGGTGGAAACCTCTTCAACTCCTTTTATTAAAACCCTATTGGTCTTTTATAGCTTCCTTACTATCTGGAATAACAAGGCATTCATCTTATACTTCTGTTGCAGACCCAGATCAATATGTTTTACAATAAGCCTTAATGTCTTTTAGTAGGAAATGTCATTTCAAAACACAGTCTGGGTGTCAGACAGGCTCTTTGCCACTGGGTTCATTATTTTTACTAGGCTTTTTGGTAGACAGAGTTGAAAATACATAGCTAGCTAGAAATGCAATTTATGTGTAACATATGATAAGAAAGTTTATATAATATATGGCATTATAAGAGGTAGAATTTCTCCTGGGTTCATACTCACTCACACTTTGGTTTATAATCAGGATTGTTAAGATTTTTATTTAACCTTTTCTGTCTTACACCTATGTCTCCTTATATCCATATCAATAATTCTGGCTTGGGGGACTGTAGGGAATGATAGAATTATGTCACATAAGTACTCATTTCATCCCACACAAAACACACATAAAAGTGTCAGTATCAATTCCAATAGTTTCAGTACCAATATGAATCCTAAAGACAGTTAAACATTTTTTTGCAAATGCTCATTCCTTTCTTTCCTTCATTAAAAAATAATTTTATTGTTTCTACATTATCAGCTTACATAGCCATTATAGACTATACTCTCTCTTAAAACTGTCACTTAGCTTTACTCTTTCAAATGTATTTAATGCTCACCCCCAATCCTTATGTTGATGCCTCCAGTGGTTGTCTGAAACTCTAATAGATTCTTTACAAAGAACTTCCAAGAAGAACAATGTTCTCTGACATCTCACATGTTAATAACAGTTTGTGGCTTCTATTTTTGACAATCACTTTGACTAGATATAAAATCATATGTCAAAACTGAACAAATTGAAAACTTTAATGATGTATGTTTTATTGTGTATCAGTTATCTCTCAACTAAGCTGTTAAAAAAAAAAACCCTTGGTTCATATTTTCTTTCTTCAGATATCTTAAATATGTTGTAGTCTGTCTTATTCTGGCATAAAATGTTCATGTCCAAAAAATATTATTAATAATGATTATTTTTCCTAGGTCACTCAAAGGATTATTCTCTTTCTTTAAAGAACAGTAATTTTGGTAGACTTTTTCTGAGTATTCTGAGCTGATTCTCTCTGTCTGATAAGTGGTGGACCTTGTCAATATGTACTTTCAAATCTTCTTTTGATTTCAGAAAAGTTTCCTTGAATTCTAAATTATGCATTTCTTTTGTCTCCCTGCTTTAATTTTCTTTCAGTACTCCTATTGTTTGTATGTTGGATATTCTACACCTGTCTTCTATATCGGAAATTTTCTCTGCACTCCTTTTCATCTCTTCCTTCATTTCTTATTATTTTAAAAGTTTTTCTCTTTTTCATCTTTTCTTTCCTTTAAGGTATTACCTGTTTATTCTCTCCTGTGCTGCTTCTAGTGTAGTTTCATTTCTGAATTAGGTTTGGGTTTTTTTTTTTTTTCTTTTTTTTTTTTAAGATTTTATTTACTTATTTGACAGATCACAAGTAGGCAGAGAGACAGGCAGAGAGAGAGGAAGGGAAGCAGGCTCCCTGCTGAGCAGAGAGCCTGATGCAGGGCTCGATCCCAGGACCCTGGGATCATGACCTGAGCCGTAGGCAGAGGCTTTAACCCACTTAACCACCCAGGTGCCCCGAATTAGGTTTTCTTCATAGTTCTCATTCTCTCCTCTGAGTTCTCTCACTTCATTGGTGAATTTTGTAATTCTGGGTTATGTTCTTTTCATATTTTATACTATTTACTACTTTTAGCATGTTTGGAATATTTGGTAATAGTTTTTATCTATTTTGGGGGCATTTCTTTCTGGCACATTTTCATTGTCTATAGGGATGTAATTCTTATTCTTTGAAAATTTTTGTATGAGATTTTCTGTTGCCCATTTAACGTGAAATTGTTTTCTTTAACTTGAGAAGGGAAAGCTAACTTAGGGAAGGTTTTCTAATTTCATGGCTCTGAAGTTCACTTTTCTATTATTTGTGTGACATATTAAAAAATATGTAAGTCACCTTCTGATGTATTCTGGCTGTTTTAAACCTTTTTAACTTTTATTTGGACTCCCTTCTCTTTTGTCTCTGTCTTTGTTCTGTTCAGCTTGGGTTCTTTTTCCAGCGTCTTATCCTTGGTGTATTGGGCTTTGTCCTAGAAGGGAGTTTTGGCTGGTGGGTTTTGAGGTTCATTTATAGCCTCCTCAGATCTTACTGCAAACTACTTGCTTCATCCACCCATAGATTGAACATACCCCTTCCACTTTCAGTCTGCTATTCTCAAATAGATTTGCCAAACTTTGAAGTGAGTATGGATTACTTTGAAATTCTTAGGTTCATCACCTAACCTGTTGTTTCTGTCAGCTTCTTCCTTCAAAGACGCTAATACTGTGGTGCTCTTGTATCTGTGGGATTACCTTATCAGTTTTGTCTTAAATGCTATCAATGCATCGCTAGTAGCTCTGTTAAGCTTTTAGGTATGTTTTTCCTTTCAAAGTTGAAGCTTATTGCCACCTTCCCCATTAACTCAATCATACCTTTTTTATTGTTTTCTACATGTCATTTCTAGATCCTCAGACAGATTCTAAACTACCTGAAGGGTTGTCAGGATCTCACACAGACTGGCTAACCTTAAATGTTGGAGGGCGGTACTTTACAACTACACGGTAGGTGCATGTGAATGTGTGCACAGGTGTGTGTTTGAGGACACTATGTAGTATTTGTTCTTTCCTTCAGTTTTTTTTTTTTTTTTTTTTTTTTTTTTTTTTTAAAGATTTTATTTATTTACTTGACAGAGAGAAATTACAAGTACACTGAGAGGCAGGCAGAGAGAGAGAGAGGGAAGCAGGCTCCCTGCCGAGCAGAGAGCCCGATGTGGGACTCGATCCCAGGACCCTGAGATCATGACCTGAGCCGAAGGCAGCGGCTTAACCCACTGAGCCACCCAGGCGCCCCCTTTCCTTCAGTTTTGATGATTTCCTTAGAAAAGACTGTAGTACCTTGTGATCTTAAACCATTTTTTAGAAAGTTTTTTTAAAGCGTAGGAGAATGATTCACAGGTCCTTCCAAAGAAAGCATGAAAGGCATGAACATGCTTTTTAGGTATCAAGTATTTTAGGGTTTTAGAACAGGTTTTTTAGATGTCAGGTAATAAACATGTGACACAAGTAAAAATGAACAGTATTGAAATTTGTAGCAACTACAACTGCGTATGTTAAAGGGGTAAGAACAAGGCAAGTTTAGGTCAAGAATATTGTGATATAATAGCTTGCTAGAAGGATAAATTAGTATTTAAGTTAAAGGAACCTAAAACTATTTGAATCAAAGGAAATGCCAGATTAGAAAGGATTTTGACAAGTGGCAACTTATTGCACATTTTTTTTCCCAGCATCACTCCTACCAGGTTATAGCATGCATCTTTTTGAGAGAGCAGCTGGGATCAAGTATACTCTTGACTTATCTGTTTGTTTATAAAGACAAATGGAGAAATCAATTTTTTTCCCTGAATTCTTAGGAGCACTTTAGTGAATAAAGAACCTGACAGTATGCTGGCGCACATGTTTAAAGACAAAGGTGAGTGCAACACATTGTTTTCACATTTTGTGAGACCTCTTTATAGCTGTATTGGCTTAACTCTGTCCTTCTGTACTTTTTAATGATACCAATAATTTTTACACGAGTGAAAACTTACTAGTATGTTACACAGTTTTTCTTCCTAAATTTCTAACTTTGTTTCTTGTTCATGGGGGGGTACTCTTCACTATAATGGTGACACAGGTGTCTGGGGAAATAAGCAAGATCATAGAGGAGCTTTCTTAATTGACCGAAGTCCTGAGTACTTTGAACCCATTTTGAACTACTTGCGTCATGGACAGCTCATTGTAAATGATGGCATTAATTTATTGGGTGAGTTTTTATGATTCCTCACATTTTTGTAAAGTTGGGATTTTTAAATTTTGTTTCCACTTGCAGAGTAATATTAGTAACATAATATATTTTCATAAAGTGAAAGTATATCTTTTTCACTTTTAAAGCTAAATTTTTTTTTATATATATGAGTATATATAGGTATGGAAATAGATGTAGGCACAGATACAGTCTTTGTGTATATGGGTATATGTCTAACCCATAAATTTTGATTTTAGATTCTAAAGAGATTTAGATTTTATCACAAGGGACTTTAAGCGATTTTGTTGTTTTTAATCAAATTGTGACTGTGACTTCACTTCAAGTTATGCACCTTCCCATCATGTTGAGACATAGGGTCATCAAAAGGGGAAATTATCTTCAGAATCGTAAGACTGGATTAGAATCTCAATTCTACAACTTACTAGAAGTTTAACTTGGGGGAATTCTCTCTTGAGTCTACTTTGAAAATAGAGTATTAAAAATATGCTCATCCCTGACTACATCACAGGATTTTCACATCATAGAGATGATGTCAGCCAGATCCTTTATAAAGCAGTACAAGCATCTTCAAAGCTCATGGACCTCTACCTGACTAAATTTGGTGTGACTTGATGAGTGGAGGGGTGGTGAACTTGAGTGCACATTCCTAGTTAGCTTCCACAGTTTGTTGCCATGTAGGTGTGTGGACATAGGGTGTCAGAGCCTTGATTTTTAAAGAAAAGATAGAAATCTAAAATTTTATGTGAAATCTTCTTGTTTTGAAAATACTATAAGCCAAAAACATCAGAATCAACCTGGGCTGGTGGTGAGGCAAAGGAGCTAATTTAACAATCTCTGGAGTATGATAAATAACATTCAGTAACTTTCATTGTTTCTGTATTAAAGTCTGCATTGCCTTTAAAGCTTACCCATTGCAAAAAAATGGCCTTATTTGACCTTTCATCTAGTGTCATACCTATTCATTACAAATTCTTTGTTGCTTTCTTATTTTTTTTACCTACCAACTGTTGCTTAAAACCATGTAAAACCTATTTTCATTTTAGTCATTCTGCAGAAATTATCATTAGACAAATAAGCAATGGTCCTCTGTTGTACAGCCCTTTGCTTTTCAGCAGCTAGACCACTCCTGCTTACATTCTGGTGGCCACTTTTTTCTGAGGACACTTAAACTTCACTGTGCATCCTATGGGCTCTTCGATGCTTCCTAGTTTAATTTTTCTCTATATCGCTGATAGCCTTTCATATCCTCCCCACCTGGGAAAGAACATCAGAAATACATATCCATGCTATCCCAGACTTCAGCTATTGCCAAACTATGCTTGTTCCTTTTTCAGGTTTCTCAGCCATTGTTGTATTTATTCAGTTGTTCAGCAAGCAGAGCTCTGTACTGGATTCATTTTATAAAGCGTTACTACTTCTAATTAGTACAAAATCTAGCCAGACTCTTTATAACATTTATAGGTTGCCCAACTGATTATATGCTTTACAATAATCCACACTGACTTATTTCCCTTCTACCTCTATTTATTTAAATGACCTTATTTCTTACTCTTCCTAATTTCTGCTTTCATCAGTGAATATATTTTTTCCTTACTTTCATTATTTGTTTTCTGCCTTTAATGACCTTCACTTTTTCCAGTGAATCATGTTGTCCTATTCTGCTACCATTTATCTTCAAAACCTTCTTTTTCTGATTTTTTAAAAATATTTTACTTATTTAAGAGAGAGAGAGCACGAGTAGGGAAGAGGGATGAAGAGAGGAAGAAAAGCAGACTGTCCACTGAGCAAGGAGCCCAGCACAGGGCTCCATCCCAGGACCTTGAGATCATGACCTGAACTTAACTGAACTTAACTGACTGAGCCACCCAGGCACCCCTCATTTTCTGCTTTAAATTACCATTCCTTTCCTTGACTTATTGACTTCAATTATTCTCTAACGTGAAAGCTTTTCTTGCATTGCAATATTTTATTTCCTTGAAGTCACATAAATTTCTGAACACATAAATTTGGTCTGAAGTCACATAAATTTTCTGAACCCCAGTTTGATACAGTAAAAAGAGAATTGTCGTAAATGTCAGGAAACATACAATTTAATAATGATCAAGGTGATCATTTGCCTACCAAGTGCCACGCATTATACCTAATTATATATTGCATATCACTTTTTTTTTTTAAATTAACATAGAATGTATTTTTTGCCCCACAGGTACAGGTCTGTGAATCATCAGATCAGACTGACACATTTCACAACACTCACCATAGCACATACCACCCCCATGTCCATAACCCAGCCATCCTGTCCCTACCACCCACCACCCCAGCACCCTCAGTTTCTTTCGTGAGATTAAGAGTCTCTCATGGTTTATCTCCCTCTCCATCCCATCTTGTTTCATTCCTTCCCTCCCTACCCCCAACGATCCCCCGCCCTACCTCAAATTCCTCATATCAGAGAAAGCATATGATAACTGTTTCTCCAGTTGACTTATTTCACTTACCTAATACCCTCTATTTCCATCCACATTGTTACAAATGGCAAGATTTCAATTTTTTTAATGGCTGCATAGTATTCCATTATATATCTATCTATACTACATCTTCTTTATCCATTCTAGGTTCTTTTCCATAGTTTGGCTATTGTGGACATTGCTGCTATAAACATTGGGGTGCACATGCCCCTTTAGACCATTATGTTTGTATCTTTAAGGTAAACACCCAGTAATGTAATTGCTGGGTCACAGGGTAGCTCTATTTTCAACTTTTTAAGGAACCTCCATACTATTTTCCAGAGTGGCTGCACGAGCTTGCATTCCCACCAACATTGTATGAGGGTTCCCCTTTCCCCACCTCCTCACCACTTCTTTCTTTTCCTGACTTGTTAATTTTAGCCATTCTGACTGGTGTGAGGTGGTATCTCACTGTGGTTTTAATTTGTATATCCCTGATGCCAAGTGATGTTGAGTACTTTCTCATATGTCTTTTGGCCAATTCTATGTCTTCTTTGCAGAAATGTCTTTTCATGTCTTCTGCCCATTTCTTGATTGGATTATTTGTTCTTTGGGTGTTGAGTTTGAGAAGTTCTTTATAGATTTTGAATACTAGACCTTTATCTGATACATCATTTGAGAATATCTTCTACCATTCTGTTGGTTGTCTTATGATTTTGTTGACTGTTTCCTTTGCTGTGCAAAAGTTTTTGATCTTGATGAAGTCCCAGTAGTTCTTGCTTCCCTTGCTTCCCTTACTTCCTTGCCTTTGGCAGTGCTTCCCTTGCCTTTGGCAGTGTTTCTAAGAAAAGTAGCTGTGGCTGACTGAGGTCAGAGAGTTGCTGCCTGTGTTCTCCTCAAGGATTTTGATGGATTCCTGTCTCACACTGAGGTCTTTCATCCATTTTGAGTCTAATTTTGTGTGTGGTGTAAGGAATTGGTCCAGTTTCATTCTTCTACATGTGGCTGTCCAGTTTTTCCAACACCATTTGTTGAAGAGACTCTTTTTTCCATTGGACATTCTTTCCTCTGTTGTTGAAGATTAGTTGACATAGAGATGAGGGTTCATTTCCGGGCTCTCTGTTCTGTTCCCTTGATCTATTTGTCTGTTTTTGTGCCACTACCATACTTTCTTAATGATTACAGCTTTGTAATAGAGCATGACGTCTAGAATTATGATTCCACCAACTTTGGTTTTCTTTTTCAACATTCCTCTGGCTATATGGGGTCTTTTCTGGTTTCATATAAATTTTAGGAATATTTGTCCCATTTCTTTGAAGAAATTGATGGTATTTTGATAGGGATTGCATTAAATCTGTAGATTGCTTTAGGTAAATGAACATTTTCATAGTATTTGTTCTTCCAGTCCATGAGCATGGAAAATTTTTCTATTTCTTGTGTCTTCCTCAGTTTCTTTCATGAGTACTTTATAGTTTCCTGAGTACAGATTCTTTGCCTCTTTGGTTAGGTTTATTCCTAGGAATCTTATCGTTTTGGATGTCTTCAGTCTTTCTGTTGGTATATAGAAATGTAGCTGATTTCTGTGCATTGATTTTATATCTTGACACTGTACTGAATTCCTGAATGAGTTCTAGCAGTTTTGGAGTGAAGTCTTTTTGGGTTTTCCACATAAACTATCATATCATCTGCAGAGAGTGAGAGTTTGACTTCTTCTTTGCCGATTTAGATGCCTTTTATTTCTTTTTGTTGTCAGATTGCCAAGGCTAGGACTTCTAGTACTATGTTGAACAGCAGTGGTGATAGTGGACATCCCTGCCGTGTTTCTGATCTTAGCCGCAAAGCTGTCAGTTTTTCCCCACTGAGAATGATATTCGCTGTGGGTTTTTCCTAGATGGATTTGATGATATTGAGGGATGTGCTCTCTATCCCTACACTTTGAAGAGTTTTGATCAAGGAAGGATATTGTACTTTGTCTAATGCTTTTTCAGTATCTATTGAGAGAATCATATGGTTCTTGTTCTTTCTTTTATTAATGCATTGCTTCACATCGATTGACTTACCGATGTTGAACGAAACTTGCAGCCCAGGAATAAATCCCACTTGGTCGTGGTGAATAATCCTTTTAAATGTACTGTTAGAGCCTAATGGCTAATATTTTGGTGAGAATTTTTGCATCTGTGTGCATCAAGGATATTGGTCTGTAATTCTTTTTTTTGATGGGGTCTTTGTGTAGTTTTGGGATGAAGGTAATGCTGGCCTCATAAAATGAGTTTGGAAGTTTTCCTTCCATTTCTATATCTTGGAACAGTTTCAGGAGAATAGGTATTAATTCTTCTTTAAATGTTTGGTAGAATTCCCCTGGGAAGTCATCTGGTCCTGGGCTCTTGTTTTTTGGGAGATTTTTGATGACTGCTTCAATCTCCTTACTGGTTATGGGTCTGTTCGGGTTTTCTATTTCTTCCTGGTTCAGTTGTGATGGTTCATACATCTCTAGGAATGCATCCAGTTCTTCCAGATTGTCAAATTTGCTGGCATCAGTTGCTCATAATATGTTCTTATAATTGTTTGTATTTCTTTGGTAGTGGTTGTGATCTCTAGTCTTTCATTCATGATTTTATTAATTTGGGTCCTTTTCCTTTCCTTTTTGGTAAGTCTGGCCAGGGGCTTATCAATCTTGTTAATTCTTTCAGAGAACCAGTTCCTAGTTTCATTGATTTGTTCTACTGTTCTTTTGGTTTCTATTTCATTGATTTCTGCTCTGACCTTTATCATTTCCCTTCTCCTGCTTGGTTTAGGGTTTCTTTGTTGTTCTTTCTCTATTTTAGTATTTTAGTTGTAGGGTTAGGTTGTGTATTTGAGACCTTTCTTATTTCTTGAGAAAGGCTTGTATTGCTATATACTTTCCTCTCAGGACTGCCTTTGCTATGTCCCAAAGAATTTGAACAGTTGTGTTTTCATTTTCATTTATATCCATGATTTTTAAAAATTCTTCTTTCATTTCCTGGTTGACCCAGTCATTCTTAGTAGGATGCTCTTTAGCCTCCATGTATTTGAGTTCTTTCCAACGTTTCTCTTGTGGTTGAGTTCTAGTTTCAAAGCATTGTGGTCTGAAAATATGCAGGGAATGATCCCATTCTTCTGGTACCTGTTGAGACCTGATTTGTGACCCAGGATGTGATCTATTCCGGAGAATGCTCCATGTGCAGTAGGGAAGAATGTGTATTCTGTTGTTTGGGGATGGAATATTCTGAATTTATCTGTGATATTCATCTGGTCCAGTGTGTCATTTAAGGCCTTTATTTCCTTGTTGATCTTTTGCTTCGATGATCTGTCCATTTCAGTGAAGGCGGGTGTTAAAGTCCCCTACTATTATTATATTATTGTTGATGTGTTTCTTTGAGTTTGTTGTTAATTGGTTTATATAACTGGCTGCTCTCATGTTAGGGGCATAGATATTTAAAATTTTTAGATCTCTTTGTTGAACAGACCCTTTAAGTATGATATAGTATCCTTCCTCATCTCTTATTATAGTCTAAGGATTGCCACCCCAGCTTTCTTTTGATGTTTATTAGCATGGTAAATTGTTTTCCACTCCCTCACTTTAAATCTGGAGGTGTCTTTGGGTCTAAAATGAGATTCTTATAGACAGCTTATTGATGGGTCTTGTTCTTTTTATCCATTCTGATACCTTGTGTCTTTTGATTGGGGCATTTATCCCATTTACATTCAGGGTAACTATTGAAAGATATGAATTTAGTGCCATTGTATTGCCTGTAAGATAACTGTTACTGTATATAGTCTCTGTTCCTTTCTGGTCTATCTTACTTTTTTTTATTTTTCCACTTTTTTTTTTTTTAAGTTTTCATTTATTTGACAGACAGAGGTCACAAGTAGGCAGAGAGGCAAGCAGAGAGAGGGGGGGAAAGCAGGCTCCCTGCTGAGCAGAGAGCCTGATACGGGGCTCAATCCCAGGACCCTGGGATCATGACCTGAGCTGAAGGCAGAAGCTTTAACCCACTGAGCCACCCAGACACCCCAGCTCTAACATATTATTAATTTCCATATTGATTAGGTCCCTAGCCTTCAGTACTTCAGTACTTCCTCTTGTTCTTTTTTTTTGTGGTGAGTTTTTCAGCCTTGTCATTTTATCCAGATAAGAATAGATGAATGAGAGAACAAATACTAAGAGGTTAACAATGACCCGAGAAAAATATATACTAACCAAATCAGGGGGAGAAGAAAGGAGAGAAACAAATATATGAATATATATCTTTAATTTTTATTTTTATTTTATTTTACGTATATATATACATGTATATATGTATACACACATATACATATGTGTGTGCATATATATAATATAATATTTTATATATTATATATATATATATATATATATATATATATATATATAAATAAAAGACTGGTGCATAGAATAGAGCCATACACTTGATTTTGAGTGTATTTTGGTCTGTTAAAAGAAACTATCTCCCAAAACTTTGAAGAAAGAAAAACTTACATATATTTTAAAATAAAGGTAAACATATCAAAGGGATGGAATATTACTGTAAAGATGAAAATTACATATATTTAAAAATAAACACGTCAAAGGGATGGAATATTACTGTAAAGATGAAAATTTAGAAAGATTCTAAAAAAGCATTGATAAGAAGTTGGTTGAAAAAAAGAGGAAAGAATGTTATCAGGCTGGAGACTAGAACAAAGCCATGCAGTAGATTTAGGGTATATTTTCATCTATTAGAAGAATTGTATTCCAATTTCCTTTAGAAGAAATTGTATTCCAGTTTCTAATTGGAATTTCTAATACAATTTCTAATAGAAATAGAAATTGTATTCCAAATTTTTAAAGAAAAAAACCTGTTTGTATACAAAAAATAGGTTAACTACAATGAAGGGATAAAATATACCCATAACAATGAAAATTTAAAAAGATTTTTAAAAGGGTATTGTTAAGGTAAAATAGTTTAAAAAAATTAAAATACCAAAGAGAAAAGGTTAAAAAAATTTAACTTTGGAAGAGTAAAGGATCATGGGGAAAAAGCCATTTATTCCATGTGTTGCTTTCCCCTAGCTCTGGAGTTCTGCAGTTCTCATTGATAAGTGAACTTGGTCCTAGCTAGATGTTCTTGCTGATCTTCTGAGGGAGGGGCCTGTTGCAGTGATTCCCAAATGTCTTTGTCCAAGGTGGAATTGCACTGTCCTTGTCAGGATCCAGGCTAAGTAACCTGCTTGGTTTTGGTCTCTGGAGCTTTTATTTCCTGAACACTTTCCATATAGCTTTGGCGGACGGTAATGAGGATGGTGGCCTCCCAATCTCTGGGAGGAGCCGAGAGCTCAGGGCCCCACCCCTCAGTGCACCCTCAGAGAAAAGCAGTCAATCCCTCCCATTTCCGTGGTCTCCAGCTGCATTCTGTGCTCACCTGGCCTGTGACTGAGCGTTTCTGTCTCTGGTGCATGGTCCTGTTTGGAGTCTAGAAACCCAGCAGATTTCTGCAGTGTACTTCCGTGCTGCTCCTCTCAGGAGGAAGGAGGGAGTTCTCCCTGGATCTGCTACTTGTGGGGCCCCTGCTCCGAAAGCAGTGGCCTGACTGCGCTGGAGATTATGGTTTAAGGTAACCCCAAGCTTGAGTCCACTGCGTGGCTCTTTAGCCTGCTTCCCTGCTCCGATACCTGGGGCTCTGTCACAGTCCGGTACCCTGGTCTTTTTGTGACCTCACTGGTCCTGAGACCATACTGTCCCCGTGAGGGCTCCGCTCCCACTTAGCCTCTGGAGCAATGTCCCTCAGTGGACAAGACTACTGAAAGTTCCAATTTTGTGCTCTGCTGCTCTACCTCTTGTAGTGAGCTGGCTCCATGCCCCACATTCTCTCTTCCCATCTGTTGCCTCGGAATCACTTCTCCACATGTCCTACCTTCCAGAAAATGGTTGATTTTCTGTTCCTAGAATTGCTGCTCTTCCTCTCTTCTATTTCCTATTGAGTTTGTAGGTGTTCAAAATGGTTCAATAACTATCTAAGCTTAACTCCTGGGACCTGATATTTATGCGTCCTACTCTTCTGCCAAGTTGCTCCTCCTATTCTATTGCATATCTCTCTTAATACTTATGTCAGCTTTGTGGAGAAAGTGATAATACTACCATTTCACAGTGTAAACAGGAACTTTAAGAGAAAGAATACATAGCTTCTCTAAGGCAAAAAAGGAAGTAAGGGGCAGAACTGGGATTCAAATCTAATTCCTACTGGTGCTGACAGAAAATTTGCTAAATATTACTTCCTTTTCTCAACTATGCCCCATAGGTGCCTTCTGTGTTCATAAGGCTTTTCTGGAATTTTTAAAGTTTTGATTCTAAACCTAAAAGTTGGGGGAAAAAAATCCTTACTCTATTCCTTGGGGGGCTCTGATTGACTCAGAAGATCTAGGCACACTGAGAGTGAAACTCATTAGAAATCTCATTTTATGGTGGGTGTCTACCAGGGATAGATAGGAAATATGGCTGCCCCTTCATGAGGAATCCAAAGATGAGGCCACTCTGGCGTGGACTGGAAATTGTTATGTCAGAACAGCTGCCTAAGTAGTGTGCTATTCATCAGATGACCTTTGTTTTGCAACTGGAATATTAGAAGCGGAAATGGGCTTTCCCTGAGAAGATCATAATCTTCCCAGATAACTGCTGAGCTTCCTATATCTACCTATAGTTACCCTTATTGGCTTGGAACTATTCAAAGGAAGAGACTATGTCACTTAACTTTCTTTGTAATTTCTAATCCTTGGGAATTTTTTTTTTTTGGTAAAGATTTTATTTATTTACTTGAGAGAGAGACAGTGAGAGAGAGCATGAACGAGGAGAAGGTCAGAGAGAGAAGCAGACTCCCCATGGAACTGGGAGTCCGATGCGGGACTCGATCCCGGGACTCCAGGATCATGACCTGAGCCGAAGGCAGTCCAACCAACTGAGCCACCCAGGCATCCCTAATCCTTGGGAATTTTTTTTAACAAGTTAAAAAACTTAGCTAGATGACTGAGGTCTTCATTTGAAGGAAAATGGATTCTAATTTTCTTCCCAAATATCCTGATGAAGATGTTTAATAGATGTAAGAATATACAGTATATATACTAAGTCACCTAGAGAATGTACAGATTTTTTTTAACCGAGTTAAGACAAGCAAATGATACATAAAAATCCCTTTTATCATTTAGAAATAGTTTTTTTTTATCATTTATTTTATTTTATTTTATTTATTTATTTGACCGAGATCACAAGTAGACAGAAAGGCAGGCAGAGAGGGAAGGGAAGCAGGTTCCCTGCTGAGCAGAGAGCCAGATGTGGGGCTCAATCCCAGGACCCTGGGATCATGACCTGAGCTGAAGGCAGAGGCTTTAACCCACTGAGCCATGCAGGTGCCCCTAGAAATAGTTTTTTTAATTGATTCTCCTTCAGAGAGTGTTCTGAGTCATTCTGTTTCTTTTATTTTGAAACTAATATACTTTTATTCATTTCTATAATTTCCTGATTCAGTAAGTAAAAGAAAGTTGTCACAAACCCATTCATATCTACTCCACTGAAGAAGTCAATGAAATGTTTAAGATGAGGTGAATTAATCATTTATTAGATTCACAATCAAACTTATTTCAATTATTTTAGGGACTCATAAAATTAGGAGGTTTTGCCTGTGGCCTATTATCAGAAAATTTAGAAATATAGAAGGTTTTCATTCTGATTCATTAGTTTCCTGTTTTTATTTTGCTGAATGTAAACTATGTAGAAAAACTTTATATTACATATATTTAAAAGTATTCTGTATACATGTTCTACACTTGAGTTATTTTTCTTGTATATTGATTGCCTGCTTGTTAAATTTCACTTGTATTGTGAGGATTTAACAAAGAATTTTTTACAAATATTAAAATGAATAGTTTTCTGTAAAAGTCACATCGTTTTTATTATGATAGGTGTGTTAGAAGAAGCCAGATTTTTTGGTATTGACTCATTGATTGAACACCTGGAAGTGGCAATAAAGGTAAGGCTCTTTTTACATTAGCCAGTGTTACAGTTATTTAGCTGCCTCCCAAAATGCGCCACTGATTTCTTAATAATCTGTTTCAAGAATTCTCAACCACCAGAGGATCATTCGCCAATATCTCGAAAGGAATTTGTTCGATTTCTGCTAGCCACTCCAACCAAATCAGAATTGCGTTGCCAGGTAATTAAAGCAGACTTTTATGTGAATTATTTGTGTCAGCAAAGCTGTGAGTAAAGTTTAACATTTTTCTTGGATTTTTTTTCCCCCTCATGTTCCTTTTTCAGGCAAGATACAGTTTAATTATGGGTGATAGCATTAATTTAATCCCAAAATGGTTAGCAAAAAAAGAGATGTAATGGCCTTTTTTATTATCTAATATGCCCCATGTGGCAATTTGAATAGTTCATCAGAATTGCAGCAATTAAAATAAAAAGTCCATTCTTCGTACATTTGTTATATATGGCCAGTCAGTGGTAGATACTTTTATGTATTAAAGATTTTATAAATCTCAATACTTACTTTTTAAGAATAAAACTACCTTGAATTATTGAATACTTATAAAATAGATAAAAATATATAAACAATACCTATTAATACTTACATGGCCAACAGAGACAGTTCTTTAGAAGTTTTTGCACATGGGGCAACTGGGTGGCTCAGTGGGTTAAGCCTCTGCCTTTGGCCTGGGTCATGATCTCGGGGTCCTGGGATTGAGCCCCATGTCGGGCTCTCTGAAAAGTGGGGAGCCTGCTTCTCCGTCTCTCTCTCTCTGCCTTCCTCTCTACATATTTATGGTCTATCTCTGTCAAATAAATGAATAAATCTTTAAAAAAAGAAAAAAGAAAAAAGAAATGTTTGCACATAAAGTATAGCCAGACTGGATTTTAATGTTATATTTAAAGTTGTTTTTCTAAGAACCCATTAAGGATGCTGGTTTTATATCTAAGTTTTATCTGATCATGTCTTCTAGTAAACTCCAAATGACTGACCTGCCAGTTGCTTCTAAGAAACTTGGGGTTAGCTACAGTCATTAAATGTAATATAACAGATGGTTTAAATTTTGTGACAGTTTGTCTTTTCTTAATTTTAGGGTTTAAACTTCAGTGGTGCTGATCTTTCTCGTTTGGACCTTCGATACATTAACTTCAAAATGGCCAATTTAAGCCGCTGCAATCTTGCACACGCTAATCTCTGCTGTGCAAATCTTGAAAGAGCTGATCTCTCCGGATCAGTACTTGACGTAAGAATCATTTTTTTGTTATAAGAGAGAATTAAATGTTTAGTCTCTTGAACAGTATCAACAAGCAGAAATGATCTCTCTCTCTCTCTCTATTTGGGGTTTTATTTGAAAACATAGTTTAAGTTGATAAAACCCAAGGTTCTAAAAGTGAAATATGTTAGTTTTGCAACTTTAATATCCTTCAATAAATGAAGACCTGAAATATTTAGCAACTAATAAGAAATGAAATCTTGAAATTAGATCCTCATCCCTTCAATATACTGTACTTTAAAAGGACTTCTATTTTAAGTGAATTAGGAGGGTAAAGCTGAATAGGACCTTTGAGATCTTTTATTCAGCCCCATTCTTGGAGTGGGGAAATATTGCTCTACAGGTATTTGGCAGAGATATTGTGAAATAAACATGATGTGTGTCAGGTTGTGTAAGTTAGCATCTCTGTGTCTCTCCTTCTCTCTCTATATATATATACTTATGCGTGTGTGTGTTTACCATGTTTGTGTGTATATATATATATACATTTGACCCTTGTACAACACTGGGGCTGGGGCATTGGCCTCTGCGCAAAAATCCACATATAACATTTGACTCCCCCAAAAGGTAACTACTAATAGTCCACTGTTGACCAGAAGCCTTACCAATAACATGAACAGTCAATTAGCATTTTTTTTAAGATTTTATGTATTTATTTGACAGAGAGATCACAAGTAGGCAGAGAAGCAGGCAGAGAGAGAGAGAGAGAAGCAGGCTCCCCGCTGAGCAGAGAGCCCAATGTGGGCCTCAGCCCCAGGACTCTGAGATCATGACCTGCACTGAAGGCAGAGGCTTAACCCTCTGAGACACCAAGGTGCCCCAAACATAATTAGTATATTTTTTATATGTTGTCTGTATTATATACCCTACTCATACAGTAAGGTAAGATAGAGGAAAGAAAATGTTATTAAGAGAATCATAATGAGAAAATACATTTATAGTACTATACTATACTGATTTTTAAAAATCTACATACAGGGGACCTGGGTGGCTGTCGGTTGATCTTGATCTTAGGGTCACAAATTTGAGCCCCACATTAGGCTCCACATTCAATCCCAGGACCTGGGATCAAGACCTGAGCCAAAGTCAGATGCTTTACTGACTGAGCCACCTAGGCACCCCTCTATTTTTAGTTTTTTGAGGAACCTCCATACTGTTTTCCACTGTGGCTGTACCAGTTTGCATTCCCACCAACAGTAGATGAGGGTTCTTTTTTCTCCACATCCTTGTCAACACTCGTTATTTCTTGTGTTTTTTATTTTAGCCATTCTGAGAGGTATGAGGTGATAGCTTATTGTGGTTTTGATTTTTGATTTGCACTTCCCTGATCATGAATGATGTTGAGCATTTTTTCATGTGTCTGTTGGCTATCTGGTTGTCTTCTTTGGGAAAATGTCTATTCATATCTTTTGCCCATTTCTTAACTGGATTATTTATTGTTTTGTGTTGAGTTGTATAGGTTCTTTGTATATTTTGTGTGTTAGCCCCCTATTGGATATTTTATTTGCAAATATCTTCTCCCATTCAGTAGGTTGTCTTTTTGTTTCATTGATGATCTAATTTGCTGTGCAGAAGTATTTTCTTTTGGTGTAGACCCAATAATTTAATTTTGTTTTTGTTTTCTTTGCCAAAGGAGACTTACGTAGAAAAATGTTTCTTTGGCTGATGTCAAAGAAATTACTGCCTGTGTCCTCTTCTAGCATTTTTACAGTTTCAAGTCTCACATTTAGGTCTTTAATCCATTTTTAGTTTATTTTTGTGTATGGTTTAGGAAAGTGGTCCATTCTTTTGCATGAAGCTGTCCAGTTGCCCTTACACCATTTGTTGAAGAAACTGTCTTTCCCATTGTGTATTCTTGCCTCCTTTGTCACATTTTTTTTCTTTTGACGGGGACAGGGCAGAGGAAGAGGGAGAGAGTATCTTGAGCAGGCTTGATTTCACAACCTAAGGTCATGACCTGAGCTGAAATCAAGAGTCAGATGCTTAACTGAGTTGCCTAGGCACTCCTCCTTTGTCATAGATTAATTGACAATAAAAGTGTAGCCTCTTCTATACTCTATGCTGTTCTGTTAACTGTCTTCTGTTTTTGTGTCGATATTATACTATTTTGATTATTATAGCTCTGTTTTATACCTTGAAATCTGGGATTATGTTACCTTGAGTTTTGTTCTTCTTTTTCAAGATTGCTATTTAGAGTCTTTTATGTTTCCATATAAATTTTACGATTATTTGTTCTAGTTCTGTGGAAAATGCTATTGGTATTTTGATTGGAATTGCATTAAACCTCTAGATTGCTTTGGGTAGTATGGACATTTTAACAGTATTGGTTCTTCCAATCCATGAGCACAGAATATCTTTCTATTTGTGTCATCTTCAGTTTGTTTCATCAGTGTGTTTTATAGTTTTTAGAATATAGGTCTGTCATCTCCTTGGTTAAGCTTATTCCTAGATATTTTATTCTTTTTGGTGCAATTATAAGTAGAATTGTTTTCTTAATTTTTCTTCTACTTCATTATTAGTGTATAGAAATACAAACAGATATCTGTATATTCATTTTTGTATCCTGAGACTTTACTGAATCCAATTATCAGTTTTAGGATTTTTTAGTGAACTCTTTTGGGTTTTCTCTATAGAGTATCATATTATCTGCAGATAGTGAAAGTTTACATCTTCCTTACCAATTTGAATTCCCTTTATTTCTGTTTTCTTGTTTGATTGCTACGGCTAGAACTTCCAGTACTATTTTAAATGAAAGTGGTTCAAGTGGATATCCTTGTCTTGTTCCTGATCTTAAAGGAAAAGCTCTCAGTTTTTCCCAGTTAAAGATGATGTTAGCTATGGGTTTTTTTTTTTTTTAAATGGCAGCATCCCATTGTTTTTTGTTTTTTGTGTTTTTTTTAAGATTTTATTTTTATTTTATTTGACAGAGAGAGAGATCATAAGTAGGCAGAGAGGCAGGCAGAGACAGAGGGGGAAGCAGGCTCCCTGCTGAGCAGAAAGAGCTATGGGTTTTTTAAGTATGTTCTTATTATGTTGAAGTGTGTTCCTTTGTTTTTTTTTTTTTTTTTTAAAGATTTTTATTTATTTATTTGATAGAGAGAGATCACAAGTAGGCAGAGAGGCAGACAGAGAGAGAGGGAGAAGCAGGCTCCCTGCTGAGCAGAGAGCCCAATATGGGACTCGATCCCAGGACCCTGAGATCATGACCTGAGCCGAAGGCAGTGGCTCAACCCACTGAGCCACCCAGGCGCCCCGAAGTGTGTTCCTTTAAACCTACCTTGTTGTGGGTTTTTATCATAAATGGATATTGTACTTGTAAAATGCTTTTTCTCCATCTATTGAAATGGTCATATGGTTGTTACCTTTTTTTTTTTAACATGATACGTCATGTTGATTGATTTGCAAATATTATTTGTGTTTTTGTATGCTGGAAATAGACCACTTGATCATGGTGAATTCAGTTTTTTTTAATGTGTTGTTGAATTTGGTTGCTACTGTTGAAGATTTTTGCATCTGTGTTCATCAGAGATCCTGGCTTGTGGTTTTGTTTTGGTTTTTTATAGTCTTTCTAGTTTTGGTATCAGTAATAACACTGGCCTCACAGAAGGAATTTGGAGGCTTTCCTTCGTCTTTTAGTTTTTGGAATAGTTTGAGAAAAGTAGGTATTAACTCTTCTTTAAATGTTTGGTAGAATTCACTTGTGAAGCCATTGGTCCTGGGTTTTTGTTTGATTGGAGTTTTTCAGTTACTTATTCAATTTCATTGCTACTAAGCAGTCTGTTGAAGTTTTTTATTTCTTCCTGATTCAGTTTTGGGAGATAATCTATATTTCTAGGAATTTATCTATTTCTTCTAGATTGGCCCATTTATTGGCACATAATTTTTCATAGTAATCTCTTAAAATCCTTAGTATTTCTGTGGTGTATCAGTGGTTATTTCTCCTCTTTCATTTTTTTTTAAATATTATTCGTGTCCTCTTTTTTTTTTCTTTAATGAGTCTAGCTAAAGGTTTATCAATTTTGTTGAACCTTTCAAAGAATCAGCTCTTGGTTTCATTGATCTGTTGTTCTTTTAGTCTCTTTTGAATTTATTTCTATTTTAATCTTTACTCTTCATTCCTTCTACTGGCTTTGGACTTTGTTTATTCTTCTTTTTGTAGTTCTTTTAGGTGTATAGTTAGGTTTGAGATTTTTCTTGCTTCTTGAGGTAGGCCTATAGTGCTATAATCTTCCCCTGAGAACAGCTTTTGCTGCATTCAAAGGTTTTGGACCATTGTATTTTCATTTTTCTCCATGTAAAATGAAAATGTTATTAGATTGCTAATGCTAATTAGCAATTAACATGTTGAACATGTTAATAAACATTAACAGGTTTAGTATCTTATTATTTAATCTCCCATGTATTTGTGTTCTTTCCACTGTTTTCTAGTTTCATGCCATTATGGTCAGAAATTTGCATGGTATGATTTCAGTCTTTTTGATCTATTCTGGAGAATGTTCCCTTTGCAACTGAAAAGAATGTGTATTCCACTGTTTGGGGTGGAATGTTCCAAAATAACTTTTAGATCCATCTGGTCCAATGTGTTACTCAAAGCCACTGTTTCCTTGTTGATTTTCTGTCTGGTTGATCTATCCATTGATATAAGTGGGGTGTTAATGTCCTGTACTTATTACTGCATTATATATATTTTTTTCCCCTCCTGTGTCTGTTAATAGTTCCTGTAGGTGCTCCAAATAAATATTTGCCATTGTTATATCCTCTTGTTGCATTGTTCCCTTTATCATTATGTAGTGTCCTTTGTTGCTTGTTACAGTCTTTGTTTTAAATTCTATTTTGTCTAAGCTATAAGTTTTGCTACCCCAACTTTCTTTTCACTTCCATTTGCATGGTAAATGATTTTCCATTCCTTCACTCTCTTTTTTTCTTTTTTAAGATTTATTTATTTGAGAGGGTGAGTGAGCAGGGGGAGGGGCAGAGGAAGAGAGAGAATCCTCAAGCAGAGGCTCCCCACTGAGTTTAGAGTCTGACATGGGGCTCAACCCCAAGATCATGAGCTCATGACCTAATTTTAAGAGTTGGGTGCTTAACTGACTGCACCACCCAGACACCCTTCCACTTTCAAACTGCATGTATCTTTAGGTCTTAAATGAGTCTCTTGTAGGCAGCTTATAGATGGTTCTTGATTTTTTAGCCAGTCAGTCAGCCTACATTACATCAGCCTACTTTTTTTTTTTTTAAAGATTTGTTTATTTATTTATTTATTTACAAGAGAGAAAATGAGCAGTGGGGGGAGGGCAGAGAGAGTAGGAGAGAAAATCCTCAAGCAGATGCCGTGCTGAATGTGGATTGTGAAGCTGCGTTCAATCCCAGTACCCTGAAATTATGACCTGAACCAAAACCAAGAATTGGACGCTCAACTGCCTGAGCCACCCAGGCACCCCAGCCTATATCTTTTGATTGTAGCATTTAGTGTATTTACATTCAAAGTAATTAATGATATGTATGTACTTACTGCCATTTTGTTACTTGTTTTACAATGGTTTTTGGAGTTCTTGGTTTCCTTTTTTCTATTGCTCTCTCCCTTGTGGTTTGATGGCTTTCTTTAATGATTTATTTGGATTCCTTTCCCTTTATTTTTTGCATATCCATTACAGGTTTTTGATTTGTGGTTACCAGTAGGTTCATATATAACATCTTATATGTACAGGTATCTGCATAAGGTTGGTGGTTGCTTAAGTTTGAACCAATCTTAAATGCACTAAATTTTTTACTCACCTCCCCACCCCCAACACACAAACACACACATTTTATTTAGATGGTGTCATATTTTATCCTTTTATTTTGTGAATCCCTTGATTTATTTTTATGGGTATAACAGATTTTAATGTGTTAGTGTTTTAACTTCCATAGGTTTTATAAGTGATTCATCTACTACTTTTATTATATTTGCATTCACCTGTGAAATTTTTTCCTTTCCTAATTCTCTTACTCCTGATAATGTCCTTTTTTTTTTTTCCATTCGAAGAATTGCCTTTAACATTTCTTGTAAAGCTGGTTTAGTGGAGATGAACTGCCTTCTACTTTTGTTTGTCTGGAAAACTTTCTCTCTCCTTCTATTCCTAATGATAGCCTTGCTGGGAAGAGCATAACTAGTTTCAGGTTTTTACCTTTTAGCACTTTAAATATGTCATGCCACTCCTTTCTGGCCTCCAGTGTCTGCTGAAAAATCAGCAGATTGCCTTATGGGGTTTCCCTTGTATATAACTTTTTTTTTTTCTTGGTGCTTTTAAATTCTCCCTTTATCACTACTGTTTGCCATTTTCATTATTATATCCCTTGGTGTGAACCCTCACCGATTGATTCTTTTGAGGTCTCTGTGTCTCCTGGATATGGATTTCTCTTTTGTTCCCCAGATTCAAGTTGTTTGCAGCTATTATTTCTGGAAACAAATTTTCTGCCCCCTTTCTGTCTCTTCTCTTTCTGAGATCTGTGTAATGCATATGTTACTACACTTAATGTCACTGAGTTCCCTTAATGTAGTTTAATTTTTTTTTTCTTTTTTCTTTTTGCAGTTCATCTTGGTGGATTTCATTACTCTGTCCTCCATCTCACTGATCCATTCTTCTGCTTTCTCTGGTCTACTGTTTATTCCCTCTAGTGTATTTTTAATTTCAGTTCTTCATCTATGATTGGTTCTTTTATATTTTCTCCCTCTTTGTTAAGGGTCTCACTGAGATCCTTCTCTCTCCTCAGATCCAGTAACTCTCTTTAGGATCATTTCTTTGAATTCTCTATCAGGCATATAGCTTATTTCCATTGCATTTAGCTCTTATTTTCATTGCATTTAGCTGTGATTTTGTCCTATCCTTTCATTTGGGACATATTCCTCTGTTTCCTCATTTTGTCTAACTCTCTGTATCTGTTTCCATCTATTACAAGAATCAGCTCTGTCTCCTGCTCTTAAAAGTAGTGGCCTTAGGAAGAAGAGGTCTTGTAGTGGCCTGTAATCCAATGGTCCTTGTTCACCAGAACCAGGCACTTTGGGCAGAGGTGTCTCCCCTATGTGTTGCATGTGCTTTACTGTTGTGGCTGAGCTGCTTTTGCCTTCAGTCTGGTTGGCTGCTTCAGTGCATTTTCCTTGTGGGCACAGTTTGGTCCCTGTGCTGTTGAGTTCACAGTCTGGGGCCACCTTGGGCTTATAGTTGGGTCAGACCAGATGCCAGCCCCCAGCCTGTTGCTGGTGCTACAGTCACACCTAACTGCAAGGTGCTCTCCCTGTGCTGTCACCTTGGGAACTTTTGATAATAGTTACAGCATATTTTACCTGGGTGCACATCAGAGAACCAGAGACATTTATCTTCATATTATCAGCTTTCAATCTGGTTAATATTTTAATATTTAAAATACAGTCATTGGGGCACCTGGGTGGTTCTGTGGGTTGGCCATCTCTCTTCAGCTCAGGTCCTGGGATCCAGTGATCCCATGATGAAGTCCTGCATTGGGCTCCCTGCAGGGAGCCTGCTTCTCCCTCTCCCTCTGCTTTTCCCTCTCCTTGTGCTCTCTCACTCTGTCAAATGGATAAATAAAATATTTTTTTTTAAAGTTAAAAAATAAAATAGAGTCATCTCTTAGTTATTTTGTCCTTCCAGTCCCTCATTTATCTTACCACTCAGTCTGAGCTTCTGTACTACCTTGTGTAAATGCAAAGGCAGATATGGGAACGTATGTGTGCATTTCTCAATTTTCTGTGATTTGAAATGATCTGTAGCATGTTTCCCTTTCCATAGAATTGACTGTGGGGTAAATGGAATTGCACTTATAAAATACAATTTTTTTATTAGGTATGGCAATAACATAACTTGATCAACCTTAGGATTTTAGAAATCTTCACTATTATAGTTTTTTTGTTTGTTTGTTTTAAAGATTTTTATTTATTTATTCGACAGACAGAGATCATAAGTAGGCAGAGAGAGGGGGGAAGCACACTCCTCACTGTGTGGAGAGCCCGATGTGAGGCTCGATCCCAGGACCCTGATATCATGACCTGAGCCAAAGGCAGAGGCTTAACCCACTGAGCCACCCAGGTGCCCCGATTCACTGTTGTAGTTTTTTTTTTTTTTTTAAGATTTTATTTATTTATTTGACAGACAGAGATCACAAGTAGGCAGAGAGGCGGGCAGAGAGAGAGAGGGAAGCAGGCCTCCTGCGGAGCAGAGAGCCCGATGCGGGGCTCGATCCCAGGACCCTGAGATCATGACCCGAGCCAAAGGCAGCAGCCCAAACCACTGAGCCACCCAGGCGCCCCTCACTGTTGTAGTTTTAATGACAACTACAATTATCATTTATATAGTGCCTTACATTTTTGTATGTATGTGCCTTACAGTTCTTAAGACAGCTTTACGTTCATCATCTACTTTGGTCACAATTAGTGAAGTTCTTTTTTTTTTTTTTTTTTAAAGATTTTATTTATTTATTTGACAGCGAGAGATCACAAGTAGGCAGAGAGAGAGGAAGGGAAGGAAGCAGGCTCCCCGCCGAGCAGAGAGCCCGATGCGGCACTCGATCCCAGGATGCTGAGCCCAAGGCAGCGGCTTAACCCACTGAGCCACCCAGGCGCCCCCAATTAGTGAAATTCTAATGTTAATGTCACCTTTATAGCTTCCTGCCTTATCCAGTTGCTGTTGGAGTTCTGATCTGATGACATTGAATCCTCAGAGATAAATTAACATAATTTAAAATTCTAACATATATTTTATAGTTTTTTACTAGTTTTTTTTTTACTAGTTTACTTGTTTTGTATTTTGCATTATAATTTGGGTGTTCAGGGTTGTCAGTGTTGTATAGTAGTGGTTGATACAGAAAGAACCAACAACAGTTTGTAGTGTTCTGTAGCCAGATGATGCCTGGAACTGTTGGCCTTAGTATTCTTACCTTTGAAATGAAGGTAGTAATAGCAGGATTGAACATCAAGTTGATTCCTACAGAAATAAGGAAGAGAAATCCCTACCCCTGACAAGATTATGCCTTCTTTACCCATACATTTCAGCTCTCATGTCACAACTAGGGCTGTTCCTGAAAGTAGAAGTAGGATGTCACAGTTGACTCTCCCAACTCTTATCTAACCTTTAATGTTTTGTGTAAAATGGACGTATTAATTGGGCTATTCTTTCTTTTAAAATGGTTCTTTTAAAAGAACTATTTCTGGCGCACCTGGGTGGTTCAGTGGATTAAGCCTCTGCCTTCAGCACAGGTCATGATCTCAGGATCCAGGCTTTCTACTCAGCAGGGAGCCTGCTTTCCCCCTCTCTCTCTGCCTCCCTCTCTGCCTACTTGTGACCTCTCTTTCTCTCTGTCAAATAAATAACTAAAATCTTTAAAAAAAAAAAAAAAACCAACACTATTTCTTAAAATAGTTCTCAATTCTTTTTGGGTCTAGTGAGAAAAGTCTTCATTGTAAATAGAAAATAATTGATGGTGAATGTATGGAATTGAGTTTCCACCCCTTGTCTATCTTTTCTTTTACTGTTTGAGCCAATTTTTTCTTGCCCAAACAAAATTCTGAATGTTAAAACATGGACTTCTCTCTTCCTTGCCAGTGTGCAAATCTCCAAGGAGTCAAGATGCTCTGTTCTAATGCAGAAGGAGCATCCTTGAAACTGTGTAATTTTGAAGATCCTTCTGGTCTTAAAGCCAATTTAGAAGGTAAGCTTCTATCTATAATTACACTGTCTAAGGTAAAAACAAACCATGAAGTAAAAAGCCCAACAAAATAATTGTTACAGGGAAGTCATGACCACTATAGGAAGATACAGATTTCTTCTGTCCTCATACTTGGAGAATGAGCAAAAGAGTAAATTCTTTCTTGGTCTCAGTCATATGTTAGGCAAGAAGTTAGGGAAAATCCAGCCTTTGATCATGAATAAGGCTTTAGTTGGAGCATTAAATACCAGCATCTCAAACTTGGAAACTAAACAGCATACTCTTACACTGATTAAAATGAATTTCAGTTTGCACAAAGCCAGGCAGTTTTTGTCATTGTGATTTAATGTTTTTTCATGAATGCCTGGTGACTGTTGTGTCAGTGAACTGGTCACTTGGTTTCGTTGCAGGTTAGGGACACAGGGTGCTTCCCTTCCTTATAACCTTCCAGAGGCTGCTGTAAAAACGCTACTTGTCTAAGACTGAATTGAATCCTTCCCTCAAAAATATCGACTAAAACATTCTTCATTCATAGTATAAGCAAACAGTTTTTTTAACAGTGAACTCTTTCTGTGTGGAAGTTGGTTGAGAGACTGAGATTTATGGTTCTCAGAGTTCTTCCAAAAGTTAAAGAAGCCTGTCATCATTCACCTCCATTAAGTCATCCTGTGGTTTTTTGAAGGTAGAGGACTATAAATATTTTTAAGTTCAACTACTCCCTAAATATATTCACTTTAGGTGCTAATCTGAAAGGTGTGGATATGGAAGGAAGTCAAATGACAGGAATTAACCTAAGAGTTGCCACTTTAAAAAATGCAAAGTTGAAGAACTGTAACCTTAGAGGAGCAACTCTGGCAGGAACGGATTTAGAGGTGAGTCACCAATTTCTTAGGAGTTTTTGTGAATCCACAGTTACCGGGTATCTCATGAAAATTTATTGAAATCATAAAGTACTTGGCTGGTAAAAACCGGCAGGTAGCATGCCAGCACCACTGGAGGGATGTTTTTTTATCGATTGCTTGTTTCAACAAATTTGAACCCCAAAGCAGGGTTCAGTTACACAAGTCCTAGCTGCCAGTCTCAGATTTGGCGATTCATCTGACATTCACTCTAAGTTGATTTCCTTTCTCCTCTTTTCCTTGGGTCTCCTTCAGGTAGAGCAGTTTTGATGGGTGTCTTTATTAATCTAATTTATTGTGGATTTTTTTTAAAGATTTTTATTTATTTGACATAGAGATAGCACAAGCAGAGGGAGAAGCGGCTCCCCGCTGAGCAAGGAGCCCAATGTGGGGCATGATCCCAGGATCTTGAGATCATGATCTGAGCTGAAGATAGACGCTTAACTTACTGAGCCACCCAGGAACCCCTCATTGTGTTTTTCTTAAGTTTTAATTCCAAGCAGAATTGAATGGGGTCAAATTATTTTTTTAACTACTTGAGAAATTTAAAAGATATCCAGGTTTGAAATCAGGTTCAAAGCAAGCCTGTTCTAAACTGGAATCATGTTCTTTTTGAATCTCAACTTGAGATTTTAATTTTGTCCATGTATCTCTTTCATCAGAATTCTCTGTGTTGTCTTAATTGCAAATGCAGATAGCAGACTTAAGGGCTATTGGTCAGACTCCAGTGTTGTCCAATAGCACTTTTTGCAATGCTAGACAGGTTCTAAATCTGTTTAGTACAATAGCTACCAGCCCCGTGGCTGTTGAGCACTTGAAATATGGCCAGTGCAACTGAGAAACGGATTTTTAAATTTTATTTCATTTTAATCCATTTAAATATAAGTAGCCATGGGGGGTGGCTCAGTGGGTTAAAGCCTCTGCCTTCGGCTCAGGTCATGATCCCAAGGACCTGGGATCAAGCCCCACATTGAGCTCTCTGCTCAGCGGGGAGCCTGTTTCCTCCTCTTTCTCTGTCTGCCTGCCTCTCTGCCTACTTGTGATCTCTGTCAAATAAATAAAATCCTTAAAAGTAAATAAATAAATATAAGTAGCCACATGTGGTTGTTGCCATCATATTGAACAGTACAGCCCTATCCCAGAAAATCTGGCCTATATGGGACTGGAGAGAATAGTAGAAATCTTTTTTTTTTTTTTTTCTTTTAATGTTTTTGCCTGTTCTCTTGATAGATGTTAACAACAGAGTAGCAGGCCCCATTAAACTTAAAGGCAAAAATAATCAGCCTAAAGCCAAAAGTATAAACCTATTTATTTAATTTCTTATTATTTATTTAATTTTTTAATTAAATTACACACAGTTATTTAATTTTTTATTATTTGGTACTGTCAGACCAAAGATGATGATCCCCCCTACCCTTGGTTTTAGTTAACCATGTAATCAAAGTCTTCCTGATTGCAACTGATTGCAAAGACTAATCAGGTTGACTGTTGAAGGGCAGCTGGTGACATTCTGTCCTAAATGGTTATGTGCCATCGCCCAACATCTCCAGGGACTTAACCAAAATCTGTCTCATCTGTCACTGTGATCGCAGGAGCAATTTTAAAACTTCAAATTGTGGTGGTAGTTAACTGTTATATACATTTATTAAAACTCATTGAACTGTGCATATAATTTGGGATTTTTAAAAAAAGGCAGTTCCCTGCTATAAAAAAGTTCAAGTTGAGGAAAGGCAAAATCTCCTACATAATTTAATTTTGTAAGTAAAATCTCTTGCTCAGATGTTTTTTAATGATGTTTCCCAGCCCTCCTCAGGTCTTTTGTTATTGTTGTTGTTGGATTATAGTAATTTGCACAGATAAAATTTATTACATTGGAGTCCATTCTGGGTTTTAAATGACTGATTCTTAAATATATGAACAGAAGAGACATGCTTCCTCTTTAACCTTTGTTTATCTCTATTTGTGATGGTCAGCCTGAGCATCACCTAGAGAAAAGAAATCCAATAGAAGAAAATCTGACTTTCATCCTAAAACAGAAGTTTTCCAGAAATAACTGATTTTCATGATAACATGAGTTTCATGGGCCCGGGAAATCATTTTGAGAGGGAGCAGAGAAGGCCCTCACCCTGCACCCAAATTTCGTGAATATTGGTTTTGTCTTGCAGAATTGTGATCTGTCTGGCTGTGATCTTCAAGAAGCCAACCTGAGAGGTTCCAACGTGAAGGGAGCTATATTTGAAGAGATGCTGACACCACTGCACATGTCACAAAGTGTCAGATGAGAATTTCAGTGCTGAAGGAAGAAGTCCAAGATGCAAAATATTTTCCTTATCAGTTTTTTTTTCTCCACCCACTCAGTTGTCTAGAAGAAATAACACTGTAAGAGAATTTAAAAAAAAAAAAAAAAAAAACCCATTTAAAGGATTATGCTTGTTCTCAGAGGTACATAAAGGAAAAAAGTGACTTTTTTCCACATTCTGGTTTTAATGGAGAAGCACTCATGTAATAGATGTAGGGAAGCTAGATTAGCTTGCTGCCTTTTGAGTGGAGGTAGAGGGATTTTCCTGGCTTTATGACCAGGAATAGGATCCATTATATTTGCTTTTAAATAGGCATGATGTGGAAATACCATCTTGGTTTGAAATGTACTTGAGGATTTTAATTTATGAAAAGCACAATATATGCAATTATATTTATTGAATCTTTAGATGCAGTATGGATATTTAAATTGTTAAACTTTATGAAAATTTTGCAGAGTTCAGGTTTATTAATAGCTTTAGTGATGCACTCCCCTACTTTAAATACCTGTCACGCTGTGTGAATATGGTGAGATCAGATTCCCCAAGGCTCTCTTTTCAGGTTCATTTTTATCATGTTTATTTTTTAGAACAAAGCAGTAGCTAAATTAAATCCTCAGTTCTTACTGATTGAGACAGAGTGAAAGAAAAGACATCATTATCAGCTCAAGTTAAGGTGGAATTCTCCAGATGGACAAAGAATTTACCTATTGCTACAGCTTTTAAAGAGCATCATTAGAATTTCATTCAAAGCAGGTTCCACTCAACGCCAGACCAGGCAATTTTATCAATTTACACTACTCGCCTTGTTTCCTCCTGTATAGTCAAAATAAACATAGGAAGATATGTCAGAACCAAAAAACCAAGGTGCATTATTAATTTAATTCAAATGCCAAATAGTTTAAACAGGGCCAGCTTAGAAATAGGCATAAATCCCAGTCCACTGCAATCCAAGCTATAAATAAAATATGAATGAGTATGGCAGTCATCTTTTGGGCATTACCATAACTGCAGCTAAAACCCTACAGTGAGGAATGAGGGGACTTTAAACTGACAGTTTGATTATAGCCACCAAAAAACTGAAATAAGAGTAAAGGCATTTGGCTGGTCCAAGGTGTAATACCAATCAGCACCTGTCTTTGACTTCTATTTTCTGGTTTCATTTAAATCAATTCTAGACTTATTTTCTCTAGTCCTCATCTCTGTGGTAGCAGAGACAGGGCCTCTACTCCTTATAAGCTGTGTCCAAATAGGTTCTGAATTCTGCAGACTCATCGGTTTGAAGCAATGAATCATTCAAAACTACTTTGTCTCCTCTGGGAGAATGACATGTCTTCAATATTTACGTAGCTTCTTCTATATATACATATGCAAAGCTTTCCTTAACAGTAAAAGGTACAATATGCATAGTGGGAGATCGGACCTTTACCAGTGAGGGAAAGCAACTTCAGAAATGAATTATTTTCTTTGCTTTATTATTTTTACCAAGACAGAGAAGTATTGTATTGAGAGATATCTATTTTCATAATCAATATGTGCCTAAATTATATTTAAATCATTTCACTCTGTACTATATATTTTCAATAATTATAGAACGTGTTATTCATCCACTTAAGGGTACCTCTGTAGACATAACTTGAAACTGCAGAAGAATCCGAAAGAGCTAAACGTGGTATGCTTAGAAACTGCAGATTTTGGATCTAATGTATACTGCATTAATAAATGATGTGAAATGTTGAAAAGGAGTTTCTTGTCATGTTTTTGAAAATCAGCACTTGTAATTTGCTTACATTTCTTCACCATATGTTGATGACCAGCCCCAAGGTTCGGGTTGGAAATGAAAATGCAACATTATAATTAAAACCGATTAGTCTCTTTGAAAGTGCCATTCAGGCAAATTTACTTCTTAAAGTGTGATTATTTTATGACTCTCTTTTTAAAATCCATCATGCTAACAACACAAAGAGATCTCATTAATTCTGAAAAGACAAGACTGCCGTCCAGTAATACTTTGAGTTAATTTGAGTTACTCTTCAGCTGATGAACATTAAAAGTTAGCTTTATTAGGTTAACATTTTCCCCAAAACATTCTCACCTAACACCTGGGAGAGAGGATTTTGAGGGAGGGGTTTCAAAATAGTAAAACTTCTATTAAACCTAGTGATGGAACATGTCTGTACACGGGTAAAAATACAGGTGGGGGTGGGAGACTAGAAAAAGGTCAAACCTAAATTAACATTACCAACATGGATAAAATTCAGTACTTGTGTAATTACTCAGGTTGTAATATAATCTAGTTCTTCTAATTAGTTTCAAAAAATTTTAGTAGGAAATACTGCAGATTCATTTTCTTACAAAGGTTACTATTTAAAATCAGGACTTGGAATATTTTCTCCAGTTGCTCATTTCATGAATTGGTGACTTACACTGTAGATCTACCCCCATGTCAGCTTCAAATCATGTTTAACAAAAAGCCCTAGAATTTCCAAGGAGGTATTATCTTTAAAATTAAAAGGTACACCTCTGTGAAGAAAAGTGGTTACGTTTTCTGTACAAAGCACCTTAATGCAAGGATTAATTCTCTGAAAGCCTTTCACAATTTATAATATGCCAGGAGGAGTTCACCATGGATTCCTCCTGCTGAGATTTTACATTAGGCAAAAAAGAGGGTTGTATCCATCACTCATCAAGATTATGGAGTCATTATTGTAACACTTAAATAGTTTTGAGAATGTTGAAAGTGAAACCATTTTCCCTCTAAAGCCATACACTTTAAGATCTGGAAATTTCTAAATTGAGAAAAAAATTATGACAAACATAAAATCCATTCATGATAAATGGTCTATCCTTGGAACTATGAAAAGCTTCAAAGTTTATCACTAAACATCAAAATTCCATTAACTGCATGTTTGATCTCTTACATGATACTGTAGAAAATGAATCTGGCCTTTGCCCTTGAGATCTATGTGCCCTAAGAATATGACACAGATTTGGCATAAAGCATACTGTATGTATTTTTATACTATGTGGCTGTGTTCATCCCAAAATTGCAAAACATGTTTCAAAAGTTTAATACCAACCGATAGAAATAAGCTACAAGAAATCCACTGATGCGTAACCAAAGAGAAGTGCTTAACATGAAATAAGGGTCAGATGTCTTACCTCCTTAGTCCTGACCAGTGACCACTTCTGCTTACACAACACTGTTAGAAGCACACCTCTTTCAGCAAATGGGAAATCCGTTGGAGAATTTGAACACTATTCAAACATAATGAACTCCTGTTGAGAAAGAGCCTCTCATTACCTTTGTATTACAGTGAGATGAGATAACTTTCAGGTCAAAATGGCTCTTAAAATTATTCAGTGTCTAAGGAAATAAAATAATTTAAATGAAATTAATCACTTTATTTTTTTTCTTTAAATTCCCCTCTGTCTGCAATTATACTTGAAAGCTTATCCCCTTCTCTACCCTATCATGAGACTCTGACAGCCTCCACAGAAATGGCTGACGAAAGCACAGAGTTAAGTTGCCCTCCACATTGCTCTTTATGCTGACATCTTGCAAATGTAGTTGATCCAGAAGACACTGGGCAATGACTGATTGGTTTAGATCTTACCTGAGGAGAAACTGCCAATCCTAGCTCTAAGATGAATATTCTAGTCATTTTTAACCATTTTACAACTTAGCTAATGTAACAGGCCTCACACACAATTGTACAGGAAGATTTAATTCTGTGTCTGATAAAACATATCTTTGATGCAGAAATAGAGGAAGCCTAATCTGGTTTAAAGGTCCTTACTTTTTATTCATTCATTCATTCATTCATTCATTCTAACTTAAACTTACTGAATGCTGACTAAATGCTAGGGATTTAACAGGCTTTTAAATAAGATGGGCTCCTTGAGTCTCCTGAGTCACAACCCAGCAGTAATTAGGGGAAGACAATCATGTGTTCAAATAAATGAAACAAGGAGTAATGGCTCTCTCTTTCTTTTGTAAATGTTTATACTGTGTAAATGTTATACTGTATAAAATATCCCAAGGGTTCACCACTGGGTTGGCACATCTATCTCTGAAATTTGGATAACAATATCCACTTCGCAAGCCTGTTGTAATGAGTGAGGTTGGTCTTATTCAGAAGCCAGTTAACTACTATTTCTCACCTTGGTGTTCCCACTGCCTTTAGCACAGTGATTTGCATATTTTAACTCAGTAAGTATTCTACTGAAATGAGCCAACTGTCCACCCACCAGGTGGTCTTGGGCTTGGTGTACTTGAACTACAATGTTTCTCCCTAACATTGTGATGCTACAGAAGGCTTTCCAGATAAGTCAAGGAAGGGAGGAGATGGGGGAATTTTCAGACTCACAGGATCTACTTTAGGGTCCTAGATGGATGCAGGTATAGTGCCAATAATCACTTCTAGTATTTATAAATCAGCTCTGCTTACAAATGAAGAATTGAAGAGCTGAGACCAGTTCCCAGGCATCCTGACTCAACTTCTTTCTATAATTATTACATGGCCTCCTTTGTGAAAGCTTTATGGTTTGCATTTAACATCACTTAATTGAACGACAGCCATTTTCCCTCAGCTCTGGATAGGTCTATCAGTTTCCTCAAGAGAATCTAAACTAGCTAGATTTTAATCTCTGAATTGTGTTCTCAGCTGTAAAAGTCTTAGCTGAGGTTTTAATGGCCAAGATTTAAGTAAATTTTATAGAGACACCAGTAGGTGTTCCAATTACATACACCATTAAAGGGCTTTATGTGAATAGGATTTTAAAAATTACAATTAAAAAAACCCCCCATAGTCCATGTGCAGTATAATTTACCAGCAGGAAAGATTTCAGTACTGAAAAAGTCTCATATAAAAAGGAAGCTAAGAAAATGAAAAATCACAGAACTCTACAAACTCAAAAAGCAGCTCGGGATTCTTTTGGCTTTTTGTCCGCAAACAGGTAAAACAGCTTTTCTATTTCTAGCACTGGTTTGAGACCACATGCTTTTGCCTGTCTGTAGGGCATTTTTCACCCAAAGGGCTAAATCCAAGAAACCTTGACCTTCATGGTCCTTGTCAGGGGGGGGCCGCAGAGATCCAGCCTTTGGGGAATAATTACCACAGCTCATCGACTAGTATTTGATTTTTGTCTTTAGCCTCTTTCCCATCAGATGAAATGTAACTTGAAGACTTTGTGAGAATTCCTCCTGTAAGCAGCTAATTCAAGGCTACCTTGGCCACAGAGACATCTGGTCTGGGGCTTGGTGCTTTGAGAGGTGTTGAGTTCTCTCTCATGTTCACAGATGGTCCGGCCAGCACTAATGACAGGAAAGTCACTCAGCAAAATGTAATTAGTGCCACAGTGTATGCATTTAATGTCCTACAACTTCATATTAGCTAGAGATGCCTAGCAGGATCTACCTTTCCAAGCCAATGGTCCAATTCTCTTTAACTCAGGAATTGGTAAACAGTTGAAAACTAATCTGGTGTGTGGGGGAGTGCCAGGGCAGTGGATGTTAAGGCAAAAAGGTGAACTTGGTAAGTGAAGGAATCAGGGAGTTTGGATAACCAAATAAATACTAAAAATAAAAGCAGACTCACTTGGTACGAAAATGTATTGAGTGTGCAAGTTCCAAGTGCCTTTATCTCCTGTGGCTAGGACACCAGAGGCAAGCGCATGAGGATGTGTGTTTCACGTCTATGTGTGAAAGCCGGCAGCTGCCACTTCCGCCTCCTATAGACTTAACATAGAAACATTAGGCTTATCACCAAAAAGGTCTTGACTTTTTGCTCAACCCAGTCCAGGTCTGTTCTCACTGTTGCACTGATGTTCCTTAGAATGGAACCGATTCCAAAACTTGTCACTGGTCTTCTCCTGCTGGCGTTATGTGTGGTGGGCTGCTCTGGCCAACACTGGTCCTATGGACTGCGTCCTGGGGGAAAGAGAAATGCTGAAAATTTGATTGATTCTTTCCAAGAGGTAAGGCTCTTTCATCATCAAAGTAAGATGTGGCTTATGTGGTTCAGTCTGCAGTAACATTCTGTGTGTGCCCCAAAGCGTGCTTTGCTGGGCTCCATGGACTGTCGGTATTCTGGGGGACATGAGACAAGTGCAAAGGCAAGTCCCATCCCTGCTTTCTATTCAGACAGGAACAGTTCCAAGGGAATATGGCAACAGGTGCAAAGGAGCAGGTTGTACTCTGAATATCTAGAATTGCCAAGGGAGTTCAAAACGGTGGGATGGACCCAAGGTCTCCAGAGGAAGAGGATTCCTTGGGATTCAGAAAGAAAATCTTAGAACTTCAGCTTATTTTTTTCTCCTTGTTTTGTCTTTTAAAAGTACCTATGATACTAGGCTGGAATACATTTCATAGCTCATAAATAAGTATTCTTATCAAGGATGCATCATGCCTTATCATTTCTTTTTACTGAAATGGGCGTTTAGGCAAAGAACTTGGAGGCTGCTAGTGGGGAGGGGCTAGTAAGCTCAAGGACACAAAATATATATTGGGAAGAATCTGAATTTGATTTCATATAAATTTACCTCAGTACGTGTACCAGGACTAACATAGGGTACTTGGTTTTTTAATCTATAATATGAGACTTCTTGGGGTCATATAAGGATCACATGAAAGAGGTCTTAGATATTAGATGGCTAATGTCCAAAATGATAGTGGATTAATAAACATACAGTTGTTATTGTTCTTAAATTAATGGGAAACAAACAGAACCTAAAGGATGAGTGATTTGGGGCTGGGACACTCAACATAGTGCTGACAAAAGGAAACTAGAGAAACTTAAAATCATTTCTCTTTCTTTTTGGAGACATAAGAAAGATAACTAAGTATGAAATAAAGATGGCCTGGAATCTGAAGTCTCCTCTCCACAGATTACATGTGAAGTAACTCTTATTTAACTATGACATATTTAGTGGAAATTGAAAATAAAAGTCATCCCTATTCGTAACTAGAAGATCCTAGACTTTTTGTAGACCATCCCTTCATGAGGTTCAAAGTACTTCATTCTCATCATCTCTAGGGAGAAAATATACTCTCCTTACTACCAGTACCCCCAGAATACCCCACCCCTCTGTATAAATGCCTCAAGGGTAGGTCCATGTTCATAAAGTCCCCGTCCCACAATTCCCTTGACCTCACTCTCCACACATAGTTCTTGGTGGAAGTGGAAAATACCGTTCCATTCCATTTGTCTCCATCAGCAAGAATCATGTTCTTCTTTTTTCTCAGCTAGCGGAAGAGCTTGATCAACCAGCAAAACCTCAGCGCTTGGAATGCACAATCCACCAGCCCCGACCTCCCCTCAGGGACCTGAAAGGAGCTCTGGTGAGTCATAGCTATAATGACATGGAGTTTTAGAGATGGAAAGGTCCTTGGTGCCACCTCCCAGGTTGTCCATGTGGGACAACCACCTCTCAGCCTCTGTGGGGCTTACCTTTCTGACTGCCTGAATTCCTCCTGGGGTAGGGCCTCACTATTCTGTGACACCCTCTCTCAGTGGGTAGACAGTACTAACGGTTAGAACCTTTTTTCCATTAGGTTGAAATCTCTCTGTAACCTTTATCCCCTAATCTTGGTTCTAGCCCTTGGGATGATTGTTACATTTCTTCCCACTGTTACATGTCAGTTCTTCACTTGTTTTCATCTACCACGGTCTCCCCCCGCTCCTTACCCCGACTCATCTAATCTAGGCTAATCCTCACCTCTCCACGGGATTCCTTAACTCTTCACTAATGTTCTTGGTATGAAATGGCTTTTGCCTGGAAAATTGTAGAAATAAAAAATGGTGCTCTAGTTTATTTTTCCCTTTTGGAATAGAAAATTCCAAACTAGTAAATTCATAATTCAGAGCCACATATTTGATTTCCAGTTTTCTGACTGGATTCTAACCATCTCCAAATTCCCACCCAAAATGGGAATCTGCTAACCTCATGCGGGTTTTTGATAATAAGAAAGCAAGTATGCAGAGCACTGAATATAATTTGAATTGAACTCACCGTTGTGTTCTTTGAGCTCCCGTGGTCCATTTGTTTGCAGCAGTTGAGGCCACTATAGTTGATTAGCTGCTCTGCCAGGAGCAGGGAAAGCCTGAATAACTCATATACAAACACAAGCTATAGCTTTCATTTTGTCCACTGACCTTGACTTCCACACCTCCAGTTCAATGAAAAAAAGCAGACAGACATCTTTATTGGCTTTCTGTGTCTACTCCTACTTACCACATAATAAAAATAATAGCAAGCAGTGACATTTCCCAAACGTACCTTAGAAAGAAGGTATTGAGGCAAAAGTTGGTTAAAAACAAACTGAGATCGGGGAACCTGGGTGGCTCAGTGAGTTAAGCCGCTGCCTTCGGCTCAGGTCATGATCTCAGGGTCCTGGGATCGAGTCCCGCATGGGGCTCTCTGCTCAGCAGGGAGCCTGCTTCCTCCTCTCTCTCTCTCTGCCTGCCTCGCTGCCTACTTGTGATCTCTGTCAAATGGATGAATAAAAAATCTTAAAAAAAAAAAAAAAACAACCAAACTGAGATCAAGGGTGTCTGCGTGGCTCAGTCGGTTGAGGGTGTCCCCCTTTCAGTTTCAGCTCAGATCGTGATCTCAGGGTCGTGCGATCAAGCCCCACATTGGGCTCCACGCTCCGCATGGAGTCCACTTGTCCCTCTCCCTCTGCTCCTCCCCCTCCATCCTACTCACACGCGTGTTCTCTCTCTCCCTCTCAAATAAAATCTTAAAGACAAAACAAACCAAAAGGAGATCAGACCTTTTTGTCACCTCCTTCACATCTTATCCTTAAACTATTAATGTGAATCTTATGTTTATTAAACAAGTTAGAAATACATGATCTGTTACATCTTTCTAGCTCTTTCTAGTGCATAAAAATAAACAGATTTATTCTTTCTGTATCAATACAGAAAGGGCTGCGCTGGGCCCTTGGTCCAGTGTTCCTGCTGCTGCACATGGTGTCCCTGCATTCACCTGTTCCAATATTTTGGAAACTAAAAGATCAAAAGCATAGTGAAATTCAGCTAGTAAAATCAACCTTGACATATTTTTTGCTCATGTATTTCTTAGGAAAGTCTGATTGAAGAGGAAAGGCAGAAGAGGATTTAAATCCGCTGAACCAGAGCGACTGACAACACAAGTGTAATTCTGATATTGAAACTTGTGACTCATTTGACATCTTTAAATTGTGCGAATTCCAGATATGCTTATGCTAAACTCACATATTTATGGCGAAGTATAGTGTTGTGAATAAAGTGGCACAAATGTTAATTTTTTCTCTAAGGCTGAACTCTGGTGAGGAAGGGGCCCTATCCCTGCCCCAAGTACAGTCACCTACTGGGCCGGGCCCCAAAATCTGACGCAGCAACAGTTTTCTATTGGGGTTGTAGCTTGATTTTTGACTATACTCCGTAGAAGTGAGATCACAGCCAAGACTTCCCCCGGCTTGGGGAGCAGTCCCTTCCCAGACTGCTTTGCATCTCTTTGGAAGTCAACTGGAACCTGAGAGGTTCTCTCCTCCGGAGAGAGTAGGCTGCGCTGGGCCCTTGGTCCAGTGTTCCTGCTGCTGCACATAGTGTCCCTGCATTCACTACATCCAGTGGTGCACACAGAGGCTTGGGACCGAGGCCTGAAGGTAACAGCGTTCATCTTGGGAGAGGCTCTGGAGTATAGAATCTGCTGAAGACAGGATTCAGGTATTCCCGTGCACCCTGTTCAAATACTGTGGCCACCATTCAACTCTCCACAGAGACCAGTATCCGGCTTTGTGAGGGGACAGATGCATAAACGTTTTCATTAACCCTCACAGTGACCTTGGAAATTAGCTATTCTGGTCTTCCCTTTAAAAGGAGACCGGGGTTTAAAGGGCCTGCTCAGTTCCATCGGGGTATGTGGGCAGGGCTCCCATTTTGCACTAGAAGAGCAGCGGATGGTATTAGACTCGAAAGTCAGTATGTATTTTAACTGGTTCTAGTTTGTTAGCTGGAGCTGAAAAGGGATCCTGGGGGTTCATGTGTCGACTTCATTTACTGGTGACCATTTTGCTGTGGGGTCCCAGACACTATGAGACCAGTTCTCAATTATCCTCCCAACTTCCAAATGACTATGAGACCGTTTGAAAAACACTGATTTCAGGTAAATTGCCTGATGTCCCGGTAACTGAGCCCATGTTCACATGGCAATGATCGAGGCCCTTTCCCTGTTTCACTCACAGACAGAACCTTCCTCCTCCTCTCCCTGCCCCTCCATCTCAAAAAAGGGCCCATGTAAAGGAATTTGAACTGGGGTTGGAAACAGTCCACGGGAGAGAAAACCTTCCTTTTTAAATACAGATCATCATAGTGCAATAGATTCCCCAAATCTCTCCATTTGAATAATCACTAAAGCTCAAAGAACTTTCTTGCTCCCACTTCAATAAAATTAGGGAGATGTAGTTCACAACCTCCTCTGTGGAACAAAAAGCAAAACTGCATATTTTCTTTAATCAACACATACAAGGCGGGATGAGAGGCTTCCATCAGCCAATCGCTCAGTAACTTTTTTTGTTCCAAAAAACAACACCTTTTACAACCTTTACATCAGTTAATGCATTAAAAGAACAGGACAACACACTTATTCTTTTTTGAGATTTCATTTATTTATTTGAGAGACAGAGAAAGAGTGAGAGGGGAGCTCAACACGGGCCTTGATCCCAGGACCCAAACCTCATGACCCGAGCCTAAGGCAGATGCTTAATCGACTGCGCCACGCAGGTTTCCCCTCACAGTCACTTATATTTTACGTTCTGTTGGAGTCCCAGTTTTCCAGAAGCTGTGGGCTTCCCCGGATGGTCTACAAAGATGCTCACTCAGCTGCCTGATGCGGACAGCATCCGGTGGTTTGCAACTTACGTGAACATGTTTGGTACCTGATTAGCGAATGACCAACTGCCTAAGGAGGAGAGTGAAAATGACCCCTTTCTTAACATTTTACACATTTCCTGAACTTGAAGAACTCTCTACCTCATCAAGACAGCTTCAAAAAAAAGGCCTGTATGTAGCCTTTTGAAAGAAAAGGGTGGGAAGCATACCAAGAGCTCCCTTTCGTAAGTTCTCAAGTATATGTTCTCAAGTATATAAGTCTCAAGTATATGTTAAATGATCAAGAGTCAAAAGAGTGGCTTTGAAGACAGACCATTTTAGCAAAGGGTTTAGAAGCTGCATAATCCTGGAGAGGATTGGGAAAAAGCTGAGGATCGCTGTAAGAAATAACAGCACTTACACATTTGGACAGTGAACAGTGCTCTAAAGTAGCATTTCTCACTAGGGACTGTAGATCCAAAAAGACTCCCCAGGCTTACTGATTCAGTCTTGGGGCCCCAAACCATTTGCATCTTTAACATGCCAGGGATTCTTAGGTACACAGTGGGGGCATTATTGCCCTAAAAAGCGATAGATGGCAAATGTTTAAAAGCACTGGGACAGTTTTCTTTAAAGAAAAAAAAAAATCTTAGGCATAAGCCCAGGACTTCAAACAGTGTGGCTATTCTAACTGAAATGTGGCCGTCCCCACAGTACGACACACCACCAGCAGGGAGTTTAAGAAATGGACATCCATTTTGAACACCAATTTTCTCAAGGTGTTATTTCCTCTATTTTCAGCCTTGGCCAAAGGTTGGAATAACACTGGGGAGATGTAAAAAGAATATGGTGGCTGGGTCATGATCTCTCTCTTGGAAATTGATTTGATTGGTCTGGGGTGTGGCCTCTTTCCAGGTTATACTAATGTTCAGCCTCATTTGAGAATCAGTTTCTATCCTTCCCAGGTAAGTTAGTAGCTACTCCTCTTTCATTTCCCTTTGCAGTGAACGAGTGAAGAAACAGCCCATTGTTTAAATGAACTGTTGTCAGAAGCCATCAGCTCTGATGCCCGATGGATGGATGGAGGCGGACGGAAGTGAGGGAAGAGCACAAGTTCTTCCTGCTCCCATGCAACGATGATCCCATGACCCCACAGCATGAGTCTAAACCGACAGGACCTATAATGACAGGAGGCTAGAGGGACTGGGTGTGACGTGTTGCAAAGGAGGTGTCGATAAAGGGAAGTTCAGGAATGATTTCGTTTCGTTCACATAAGGGTAATAACAGACTAAACACGATAAACTTCAAAATACATTTTCATTTTTAATTTAAAAAATAAATAACAGCAAATCTGAACAAAATTTTTCTACCTCGATGCACATCTTCCTAATGGTCCATGTTTGAAACCCAAAGTTTACAAAATCCTGGCAACAGAGCCTTGACAAAGTCTGGATGAACAATTTACAAAATCTGACAAAAAGACGAGTTTTGGGGCAGCGTTTGTGGGAGATCAGCACTGGCTGGATTATAAGAATCAGCCTGAAATAATCAACTTAAAAGGAAAACTACCTTTTTCCTTTTGTAGGTTAGAACTGGAGGCTCCCCGCTCCACCCACCCGAAGAGGAACTTACCTTTGCCAACTAATTTTAAAATCCCACTCGGCCAACAGCATGTGCACCTAAAATCCACTGTATGGAAACTTCGTTGCCTTCAGACTCCCTTTCTCATTCACTTAGAATCAAAGAAAGCGAGGGCGCAAGGATTCTAAAAATCACATAGCCTTGGATATAGATGCTTCACATGAGAAAAATGAGGCCCAGGGACGGACTATAAATTGACTTGCCAAAAGGTCCATGGTCTTGACTGTCCCGTTTTGTGTTGATGGTGGGGTTTCCCCCTTTTCTCATTATACCCCACCAGCAAGAGGAAGGAAATTAGAGCTATGAATAACCTTCTAAATGCCTGTTGCAGAAGGACAGCATGGACATAAGGGAAACTTCCGGGGCTCTGGAGGCAGTCTAGATTTGGATCTGAGGGTGTGACACGGTGTAGGACTCGGTCAAGTTTCATCCATCTATACTCCCAGGATTTGTGCACTTGACCATATGTATGTTAAGACATGCCTCAATTTTAAAGGGAGAAATCACCCCCTGATCTGGGGGCCAGTAGAGGGGAAGGCCTCCCACAGCATGGAAAAAGTTAACAAAGGTGATTGTTATCTCAAATTCCTCTTTATTTCTCGTTAGCCTTAGGGATCTGCAGGGTGACTGCATTTTTCATGGGTCTCCCTGACTGCAATTCTGGAATCCAGATGGGAGGTGGAAAAGGGGAGGCCCATGGCCCAGCAGCCTTACTGAGGGGTTCGCTCTCCCCTAATCCCACTCTCTTGCTAACCACACAGCACAATATAGTCTCTGCATACCAGGCTGTTCCCTCTGGACACACTGAATTGCCATATCCTGCGGGTCTTGTATGGTGTCTGGATTTCAATAAAAGCTTAATAAATGTTGAATAAAGTGATTCTTAGGGGGAAAAAAAATCTCAAAGGAAGACAAGTCACCAGAACAGAGAGAGAGAAAATAAGGGACTCAAAAAAAAAAAAAAAAAATACATAAAAAAAATTCCATAAACTAATAATAACCACGCAGTTGTGACAGTTTGAGGACTACTTTCAATGCCTTTCAATATACTCCGGAGTTCTTAACAAAGAAAATAAAGACCAGTTCTTTCCTCATTTATTCCCGGACCCTTATCTCTCCCATATGTAAGGTAATCATAAGGCATTTCTTTGCAGTCTTCCTCTTTGACTTCAGGACATGATTTATCACCTTTTGTCAAACATGCCTCTGACCCAGTGGCTTCCCCCATGTTCCCTGTAATCTGGAATCCACACCATTACCTAGAATCCTTTCTATTCGGGCAGGAGAGACCCAGTATTTCCATTAAGGTGGAAGGGGGATCAGATGGAAAAATATGTTCTGTTAAAAAAGGGTAGGTATTCGTGCACTGGCGCATCCGACTTCCCCAGCCCCTGATCGAAGCCCACACCGCAGAACTCACTTGCACTGCTCTGAAGGGACATGCCTGCGGTTTGGCATTTTTGCGACCAGCTTACATCTTTCTATTTCCAAGGCCAGACTGAAAAATAGGGTCAGGGAGGCCTACAGATCCTCACTAGCCAGTGGGCGAGGCAACTTCAGAAGCTGCTCTGGGCTCCACAGAAGGCCCGTAGAACCTTTCCATTCCTTCTCATCGTTGCGTTCTCTCCATGAAAATCCTTTTTGGTTCTTATTAACATTTCTCCTTTAGTCATAAATAATTATGTAAGAGACTCCAAAAGATGTCATCTTTTTAAAACGGACTGTATGTGCTCAGTTAACTTGTACTCACTTTCCAAATGACCTCGGGGTGGGGGAGAAGATCAATAATGCTCGTAAGAGAATTCCAGATCTTACTCAGGCCGAGCAGAGGAAAGGAAAGACCACTTCATACCTACTGCTTCACACAGTCAATCTCATTGAACCTTATCTGTGTGGCAGGTCCTCATCCCCATTTCGGAAGGCAAGCAGTTGAGGGAGTTTGCAAAGTTAACAGGTGACCCAGCTGGGATGGTTGGAGACCAAAAGGTTTACTTCAAAACCCGGCTTCTCTCTAGTTTATCCCCTTGAAGGTTGCCCTGAGTGGAAGTGGAGAGCGGCCCTTCCCTCACCACTTCTAAATCCACACTCTTACTGCTTGTGGGACGCTGGCCATGCCTCTGAGGTCTGTATGTCCCTGCCTCTATGAAGCACAAGTATGTCTCTTCTAAGAGGGGTGGTGTTGAAATACGTACACCAAGAAGCAGGCCAGCATATCCGGGTCTTTGGAGGTGAAATCTCTTTCTTTTCTCTACCTCAGGGCAGGGTGGGTGGGGAAGAGGACCGGGCCCAGTTACGGAAGGGACCCCAGTGAGCTTCCCCACATGCTGACCTAGGGGACCCACAAAAAGCTTTCTACTTTGCCATCTATGTCAAAGTAGTATAGAAACATCTGGGACATTTCCACTGTTGTCCCATCTAAAGGTAGGAATTCATCACGGAGTTCGTCAGGGTTGTCTTCTCGATCTAAGTGTTACCTGCGGATAGAGCCTCAATTAGCAAGCTGGGTTGTTAGTAAGAATCTGCAGGCAGATGTTCTGTGTTTAGCTTCAGTTTCCTTGTCTACAGAACGAGGGGGTTGTTTGTATGACCTTTAGTTAGGGCCCTTCTAGCTCAAAATGTCTCTAACTTTGTGGGGTTCGTGTAGGTGTATGTAATATCCCATCATCTGAATCAGCCCATTTCTTCTTCCGAAAGGACTACGGACTTAGTACCATGAACATGTAATCAAATTAATTCCACAATCACGAGGAATAAATAATCAAAGGGAGATATTGCACTATATTCTCCAGGGTAAAATCAGGTGGCAGAGACGGGCCGCTGAGCCAACCAAATGGGATCTGGAAGAGAAGCTGTTGAACCCGGGCTTCGAAGTCCCTTCTGTCCAGTGATGTGAGCTAAGAAGAGTTAAAAGAAAGAGCTTCAAGGGAGTCTGTAGCAGGAAGGAGTGACATGGTGTGGTGAGGGTTGGTTAGTTGAGAGTGTGAGGGACTCCCAGGAGGGTTCCTGTGCCACACGTCTGGGGTGGGGGAGGGGGGGTGGCAGGAGCTCAGACCCCACAGTCGAGTCCATGGTTTTTCACCAATGATAGCTATTCATACGTGAAAGTTACCAATCTTCATTACAAAGATGTTCTTTTCCTTAAAGAAGACATAAGCAGACATCAGAAAGGTAGGATTATTTCAACTACTGAAGTACTCGAGGCGCGTCTTTTCCAATGTTATTCGAGACATGGTGTGTCCACGTGAGAAAATCAAGTCTCAAGCAGAGCTTTTCACAAGCCAAGCAAGAAATCCTTCCAAGGTACAGGTTCCTGGGGTTGCTCTGCGACCTCCACCGAAGAACGTAGCCAGGAGTCTGTAGGCTGCAGCAGCTCTGGGCTGGAGGCTGAATTTAATAATGGTGAGGGAGATCTCTCCTTTGAGAAAGACAGAGGACACGACCAATTCTGGAATTCATGCGGACTGGAGTGGGGGCAGTGCTTAGGCTTCACAGTAGCCTTTCAAAGAACCACCAGTTTGGAGGCAGCACAGCTGACCCCAGATCAGGAAGGGGGTCAGCAAGGAGCCCCGGGGAGCGAGGAAAGGGCCTCCTCTTAGGCGTCAGCTGTTCAAGGTGTTCAGAGTTCTGGAGACCTGGCAAGACCCTTAGTGGGATCCGGGCTCAGAAGCAAGGAAGCCAGATTTGCGGGCTTTGGGAGGAGGTGGAGGTGGGCATTGGGCTTCTCTGCGGACCGGCAGCGGAGGGGCAATCTGAGGGAACAGACACAATGAGAGTCAAATGAGTCCCATCTTTCCTCCTGACTTGGTTCTCCTCCACATTTCCGACACAGTGCTTTAGCTTCTAACTGATCTATCTATGCAGCCTTGGCCAGGAGAGAAGGGAAACAACACTCATTTAACTCCCCTTGTTCTTGGGTTAATCAGAGATACCCCAAAATGTTATCTCCCCAACATCTGGGTTCTTGGTGTATCTACAGAAGGCACTCAATATTTGTTGAAGAATGCAGGACGAGGCCATTCCAGAATGACTGTCACTCATCCAGAAGGAGTACAGTCTTCACATGTGAACCAGAACTCGCTGATTTCACTCACTTGTACCGAGGGTGAGGTACAGAGAAGAGCTCTACCTTTGATCTGACAAAAAGGTCTGCTTGCATTTCATTACTTCCCATTAGAAACTCCCTTATATGGGGCGCCTGGGTGGCTCAGTGGGTTAAAGCCTCTGCCTTCGGCTCAGGTCATGATCCCAGGGTTCTGGGATCGAGCCCCACATCGGGCTCTCTGCTCAACAGGGAGCCTGCTTCCTCCTCTCTCTCTGTCTGCTTCTCTGCCTGCTTGTGATCTCCGTCTGTCAAATAAATAAATAAAATCTTTAAAAAAAAAAAAAAAAAAAAGAAACT